>NC_059342.1:45811730-46115192 GCF_018350155.1 Leopardus geoffroyi
CTACCACTTAACAAGCTCTGGTGTGATAAATAACACATTATATAAATATTTTTTTTTTCAACGTTTATTTATTTTTGGGACAGAGAGAGACAGAACATGAACGGGGGAGGGGCAGAGAGAGAGAGAGGGAGACACAGAATCGGAAACAGGCTCCAGGCTCTGAGCCACCAGCCCAGAGCCTGACGCGGGGCTCGAACTCATGGACCGCGAGATCGCGACCTGGCTGAAGTCGGACGCTTAACCGACTGCACCACCCAGGCGCCCCTATAAATATATTTTCTAGTATAAAATCATCTCTATATTTCCATGATATTCTTCTTAATCATGATGAATTAGATTATTAACGTGATGTCACATTGGACAGCATATAGAATTGGGAAAATACTGGTTGGCTCTGAATCATAGTTCTGCTGTTTAATAGTTTCTATTATCTGCTGCTCTTGCACACAGTAGGTGCTCAATAAATATTATTATCTAAGGTTATGCAGTAGAGAATAAGGTATTGTTTATTGTTTAAGAGCTTGACAGCATTGTTGAGAAGATAAAAATACTTCCTGTAATGTGTTTAGCTCTGTCCCTGATGCAGAGAGTGAACATTCAATAAATGCTAGCTTGTATTCTTTATACAGTGTGTTAATGTTATTTAGAATTTTTTTTTTTTTTGACTTTAATATGTGAGGTGGGTCTGTTTTCAATTCATATGTTTGTTTAGGCTGTGAGCTGACCTCAGTGGGTAATTTTTTTTTTTTTTTTTTGAGACAGAGAGATAGACAAAGTGTGAGCAGGGGAGGGGCAGAGAGAGTGGGAGACAGAATGTGAAGCAGATCCAGGCTCTGAGCTGTCAGCACAGAGCCCAATGCAGGGCTTGAACTCACAAACTGTGAGATCATGACTTGAGCCAAAGGCATATGCTTAACCGTCTAAGCCACCCAGGTGTCCTTCTTTGTAGTTTAATATATGATGATTTTTGTGAATGATTTATAAATATTTGAAAGAAGTTACAGTGCTCGAGAGTCTTAACC
The DNA here is from genome assembly GCF_018350155.1 of Leopardus geoffroyi. NCBI lineage: Eukaryota > Metazoa > Chordata > Mammalia > Carnivora > Felidae > Leopardus > Leopardus geoffroyi. The sequence continues at coordinate 45,812,753 of NC_059342.1, forward strand.
AATAATTTACTTCTAAATCTTCTTGTCCTTATTATTTTTCTACATTATTTTATAGACAACGTGCTAACATTTCAATGCGACCATCATGTTTCTGTTCACATTTGTATATATATTGCTAAAAACTTTTGCTTAATGTTTTATATTATTTGAATTTTAGCTCCATAGCTTTTTAATTATAGATTCTATTTGTTTCCTAGGTATAGTGATCTTCTTTCTTAAATTTAATTCATTCAATTCTCATGGAGATCAATATTGATGTTAATCATTATTAATATCTCATTCATATTAATATTGCCACCTCTAAATACTTTCCTCCATTGTGTTTTCTTGCTCTGTCTTTGCCCATCTTTTCTTATAATACTGTTTTGGTACCAAACATGTAGTATAACTTGATTTTAGGCTTTTCTCCCTATGCAAACTAATAATGAGATTGGTGCTTTAAACCAATCAATGATTTTTTTTTTTCTTTTAAAAAGGAAGTTTAAGCAGTTTATACTTCTAATCTTGACCATTATGTATTTGGTTCTCAAATGTATTGACTTATGCCTTATTTTTCAGATGACTTTTATTTTTTTTTGAAACTTGTCATACTCCCTCCAGCTCCCCAATTGTTATTAAGGACAATATATTTTTCAAAACAATTTAAAATGCCCCTTAATTTTTGAGTGAAACATTGCACAATGCTTTAAATATAATTTTGTAAATTTTAATTTAAGATTAATTTTAACTGCTTTTATTATTTACTCCCAGTTCTTACAGGGACTGTTGCTTTTAGTCATAATAATTGCGCATAAGAGACGTCATATAAATATATATGCATGGGAATTCATGCTTATACATAAACAGATAAGAAGGTCTAAAAAGTTAGTGAATGGAAACTGACTTCTTGTTTTAGAAAACAAAAATATTTACTTTTGAATGCTCTGAGGATGGTACTAACTTGGATGTAGTTTGTGAAATAAACACCTGTATTCTAAACGTAACCACTGCAAGTTCTTAGGGTCATGTGGTCAATGAGGTGGTAATCAGCTTGCATTAAACATTTTAAGATGAAGCATATGACTGAAGGTCAATGACTTTGATATTCTTGCTACTTTGTTTTTTTAAATATATTTTTAAACTTTATTTATTTATTTATTTATTTATTTATTTATTTAGAGAATATGTGAGTGGAAGAAGGGCAGAGAAAGGGGGAGAGAGAAAATCCCAAGTAGGCTCTGCACTGTCAGTGCACCGCCCAATGCAGGGCTTGATCCATGAACCTTGAGATCATGACTCTAAGCTCAAGAGTCGGATTCTTAACTGATTGAGCCAGCCAGGCACCCCAAAACTTTTTTTTAAATTTTAGATCGAGCGAGAGAGCGTGCGTGAGCAGGGGAGAGGGGCAGAAGGATAGAGAGAATCTTAAGCAGGTTCCATCCTTAGTGTGGAGACTGATGTGGGGCTCAACCCCACAACCCTCGGATCATGGCCTGAGCTGAAATCAAGAGTCAGACATTCAATCAACTTAGCCACCCAGACGCCAACTTGCTACTTTGTAAATTGGCTCTGAAGGCAGTTGTCATCCTAGAATGCAAAATCTTCTTTTTTAAGTTTATTTGTTTATTTTTGAGAGAGTGTGTGTGTGTGCACGAGCAGGGGAGGAGCAGAGAGAGAAGGAGAGAGAGAATCCCAAGCAGGCTCCGTGCTGTCAGCCTGATGTGGAGCTCAAACTCACAAACTGTGAGATCCTGACCTAAGCCGAAATCAAGAGCCAGATGCTTAACCAACTGAGCCACCCAGGTGTCCTGCAAAATCTTTTGAATGAGGATAATATTGTTGCCATTCTCAGTCATTATATTTCTGACATGTTTTCCAAGATTCAGATTAAAACTACGGTAAGGCACATTCAGTTAAGAAAATGACCGAGGGGTGCCTGGGTGGCTCAGTCTGTCAAGCATCAGTCTCTTGATTTTGGCTCAGGTCACGATCTCATGGTTTAGGAGTTCAAGCCCCACGGCGGTCTCGGCACTGACCTGGGGAGCCTGCTTGGGAGTCTCCCTCTTCCTTTCTCTCTCTGCCCCTCCCCTGCTCGTGGTTTCTCTCTCAAAATAAATAAAAACAAAAAAAAAAAAAAAGAAAGAAAAGGAAACAATTGAAAGATGTACATGAGTGCCCCATAGGCTATGCCTTTTCGATGGCTCCCTCCAACCTTTACCCAAAAAGGGAGAAGAAGCAAGTTAGTCTGAGTCTAGAGTATAAGCAGCAGGGGTTACTTCCTTACTCTATGATCTTCATTTCTTCCTGTAGGCCTTCAATGGCTTCTCTTTGGTAATTTATTATCCAATGCTGGACTGGATCAAGCTAAAACAAAGAGAGAATAAAGATTTTAGACGACATTCCTTCTCTGTGGTCCAAGCCCTCAGCTCTGGAGTCTTGTTTGGCCTATTGACTGACGCGTCCAGAACTAAAGGTGTGGAAGTTTGGTGTTATACTGCCATCTACTGCATGTAGGTCAAATACTGACTCAGAGACCACCGCTCCCTTCCAGGACCTCCTGCTGGGAAGAAGGCACAGGAAATTAGAAATAAAAGAAAGAACACTTTGATGTCCTGCCCATTTGAAAACAAAGACACAGATGTATAAGTGAAGCAAAATAAATTCTAATTCATAATGATCCTAGTAATGTGAAATGTACGTTTTTAGACCTACATCATCCTCTTCTTACTCCAAAGTAAGTTTGTACATATAATTGGCATATGTGTATAAGTAGGCTAATTTAAACCAAAAAGAGACATTTGTATCTCATTAACAGTTTTGTTTGTAAGACTTCTTGCCATCCTTGGGCTGACGTGCCTTGTCTCAAGCACCACACTAAGACAATTACCAAGTTTTAATAACTGAATCTGGGGATGAATGGGGTTGGGCTTTTGGTTCCTGTTTTCTCAAAGGATCCTAGAGTTCTGCTATGCAAATTTTCTCCCCCCACCTCCACCATCAGGAACTTTCTTTGCTATACACATCAATAATTTATTTCATGGAAAACATTCAGTAAAAGCAGATGCTCACTTGACATTTTTCTCCAGGTAGAACCATATGAGCTATGGCATGATCACATGACAATGAGCACTGTCTGCGTGGCACAACGTGATCAGGATCCACTCTCTGGGAGTGGCAGCCAGAGTGTTGGTGGTTAGGGTGGATGGCAAAGGACAGAGTGAACAACAGTTTGTTGAGCCAGAAAATAAATTCATTGTGGAGGAAGATTCAGAGAGGTGATTAGTTTACGATGAGCCGAGAGAAAAGTGACTTTTCCCAGACAGACTTTTCCCAACAACCTTCCTGGAATAATCAGAGGATCATTCTAAGTGTTTGGACTATAAGAAGCCAAATTTCATCTCCATCCCTTGGAGCTAAGTTCCTGATACCCTATTCAAGCAAGCTGGCCATGGGATTCTGGGCCAGGACCAGGATGGCTGATTCCTGGGTCTCTGTGAAGTGCTGAAGGAGGAAGACCATGAACTGGGAACCCCTGGAGTCACTGAGAGGTGACCTTCCAGCTACTCATCAGACTTGAGGGGGAAGGTCGCAAGAAAGCAGTCAGGTGAGAGGCAGTTTGACAAAAATCAGATGAATGTGGACACAATTCAAAACAGCGGATAGACATAAGACATGAGAAGGTGGGACTGAGATTCATGGGGAATCCGTTCGAACTCCAGCCGTCCCAGGTGAAGAATGATCTCCAAGGATGTGGAGCTTTTTAAGGCCCTACCTTGTAGGATACCTTGTATCCTTTGACTATCCTATGGTTGGTCTTACTACGCATAGTTCAATTTTCCTTTTCAGGGGAGCTTCAGAGCAAATAGGAAGAGAGGGGTACCCTTTGCCTGCCCAAAAACATATTTCTTCTAGACCGTTCTCATAGGATCCCAGATAGAGAAATAACTTCAGAGAGCAATTGGACCATGCCTCCTATTTTCTCATATACAGCCAACATCAAGTAGATAAATCACCTGAGACCCACAGAAGTTTAAGTTTTAAATAAGAGATTTAATAATAATAATAATAATAATAATAAATCTAATAACCTGGGTCTGCTAGGGAAGTTGCCTTTACACCACACCACACACAAACTTTCTTTTCACTAATTACATGCTTTCTTTTTTCCCCTGCAGCAAGTGTATCTGACCAACAATTAGACTTTGTAATGAACTACCCGAAACCTCCAGCCCTAGTCTCCTCTGTCTTGGCAGATCCGTTTAGAGCTTGAATCCATAAATTCAAAATATTCTCCTAGCACTAAGAGAAGGGAGAAGCAGGTGTTAATTCTCAAAGAATGTCAAGTATTACAGATATGACAAAATGTGTAAGAGGCAGTCTTTTATCGACTGGAGCCAGAGTAATGACACATGTTGGCAAAGAAATGAGAAATTATGGCCTAGAACTTTGTATGACAATCTTTGAGCACTTACTTTTATGCCATGCACTTGGCCACCGTGTTTTTTTAATTTTAGTAAATACACTTCTATTCCAAACACTATTGTTTTTATTTTTTTACTGGATGGAAATCAGATGAATGTGGAAATGACTCAAAACATGGGATAGACATAAGGCACGAGAAGGTGGGAGGACTGAGGTTCAAGGCGAATCCATTAGAGTGCCAGCCGCCCCTGGTCAGGAATTGCTTTTCCTATAGGATTGTGAAGAGGGGAGATGAGAGAAATTCGAGAAAGCAAAGTAACGTTTTTGTCTGTCTGTTGTCATTTTTTTTTAGGTAAATATCTAGGAATGGAATGGCTGAATCACATGGAAGTATACGTTTACCTTTTCAAGGAAATGCCAAACTCTCTTCCAAAATGGACTTTCTTGCGAGCAGCGACGGAGAGTTCCATTTGCTCCACATCCTCTCCAACATTCCGTATGGTTAGTCTTTTTAATTCTAGCTATTTTCATCAATGTGTCGTGGTGTTTAAGTGTGTAAAATGGTATTTTCCAGATGACTAATGACGTCAAGCATCTTCTCACATTTTTGTTCGTCACCTGGATATTTCCTTGGTACAGTGTTTATACAAATCTGTCCTAAAGTATTTGACAGAAAACTTTTTTTAAAAAGAATTTAAAGTAGATTCATTCTTGGGGCGCCTGGGTGGCTCAGTCGGTTAAGCGTCTGACTTCGGCTCACGTCATGATCTCGCGGTTTGTGAGTTTGAGCCCCCCAACCAGTTCTGTGCTGACAGTTTAGAGCCTGTAGCCTGCTTTGGATTCTGTGTCTCCTTCTCTCTATGCTCCTCCCCTGTTCACGCTCTCTCTCTCAAAAATAAATAAACATTAAAAATAAAAGATATTTAGAAGTAAACTTCCTGGAAGCGAGATTCCAAGACTGGCTATGAACAGTTACTTTTATTTTATTTTATTTTATTTTATTTTATTTTATTTTATTTTATTTTATTTTTAATTTATTTATTTAAATTCAAGTTAGTTAACACACAGTGTAGTATTGGTTTCAGAAGGAGAACCTAGTGATTCATCACTTACATGTAACACCCAGTGCTTATCCCAACAAGTGCCCTACTTAATGCCCATCACCCATTAAACCCATCCCCCCCCCACCTCCCCTATAGCAACCCCCAGTTTGTTCTCTGTATTTAAGAGTCTCTTAGACTCTTAAAAACTGAGAACAAACTGAGGGTTGATGGGGGGGGTGGGAGAGCGGGGAGGGTGGGGGATGGGTATTGAGGAGGGCACCTTTTGGGATGAGCACTGGGTGTTGTATGGAAACCAATTTGACAATAAATTTCATATATTGAAAAAAAAAGTCTCTTATGGTTTGCCTCCCTCTCTGGTTTTATCTTATTTTTCCTTCCCTTCCCCTAGGTTCATCTGTTGTGCTTCTTAAATTCCACATATGAGTGAAATCGTATGATATTTATCATTCTCTGCCTGACTTATTTTATTCAGCATCATACACTCTGGTTCCATCCACGTTGTTGCACATGGCAAGATTTCATTCTTTTCGATCGCTGAGTAGTATCCCATTGTGTATACATTCCGCGTCTTCCTTATCCATTCATCAGTTGTTGGACATTTAGGCTCTTTACATTCAGTACAAAGAGAAGGCACTTCTAGAACTTCTTACATTTTAAACACCAAACACCTGCAACATGCTTAGCTGGGCTCACTTGAGGTGGGATACTATTACACATTCAATCCTGGCCTCTATTTACTATTGTCCTCTGTGAAATGGATAAGAAAATAATAGGCCCTAATCTGTCCTGAGATCACATTTGACTCTTCTCACCAGCTGTGGCTCTTGGGCAAAACCCTTCTCATCTCAGAACCTCACACTGCCCCCCCCCCCGCCCCCGCAGTGTTCCTTGCTGCATGTGAGGAAATATACATTGGAAGAGTGTGTGGGAAAACATATGCAAGGTCCTATGGGGAAGTTAGTGGTTATTCTTCAAAACATCTCATTTTATTGTTTTGGACTCTGCCCCGACTTGTCCTGATGGTTTGCACGATGTATTTTAGTGGTTAAGGAATGTGTTTCTGGAGCCAGAGTTTGGTAACTGTAACCCAGCGCTGCTATCCACTGTTAGTGGAACTTTTGTAAATGACATAAACACTACATTCTCTAGTTTCCTCATCTTTGATGTGGGGGACAATAATGGTATTTTTCAAGGATTAGTGTGTGAAATGAGTAAATACAGATGAAGGGCATAAAAGTATGCAACAGATTGGTGGGTGCCAGAGGCAGGGGCGGGGATGGGTAAGGGGGTGGTGAAGGTGGCCAAAAGGCACAAACTTCTAGTTAGAAGATAATCAGTTCTGGGAATGGAATGCACAGCATGATGACTATAGTTACCAATACTCTATCATATATTTAAAAGTTGCTTAGAGAGTAGATCTTAAAAGTACTCATCAGAAGAAAAAAAATTGTAACCATATAAGGTGGTGGATGTTAGTTAACTTTAGTAATCATTTCACGATATAAACACATGTCAAATCATTATCTTGTATACTGTAAACTGATACAATGTTATATGTCAGTTATAGCTCAGTATAACTGAGGGGGAATCGTTGGGGTCTCGAATGTACTCATGCTGGTGACAGAAGATTTGCTCGTTATCGAGATAAATGCTGTAGGAGGAGAAGGAGAAGGGGGTTGGGGCATGAGGTAGAGAGGGAGCAAGGCAAGAGTGATTTGTGGGCACTTCACCTCTCCTCATTGCCACAGTCATCTGGGAGGGGAGGAAGCATGACATTAACTCAGTTCTGCCAGGTATTAAGAGTCTCCGTCAGCACACCTGGGCTCAACTCCTAGCTCCACTTGCTGTGCACTGGATGGGTCACTTCATCTCTTGGGGTTCTGCTTTATTCATTTATACATGGACTTGATAGCATCCCTGTTTCCACAAATTGACAGAGCAATTTAGGCAGTAATATTAGTTACCTTGTAGATGGTGCATAAATGGCCAGATACATTTTTCTTTCTCTCCCTCATTTTCTTTCTTTTTTTTTTTTTTTCAACATTTATTTATTTTTGGGACAGAGAGAGACAGAGCATGAACGGGGGAGGGGCAGAGAGAGAGGGAGACACAGAATCGGAAACAGGCTCCAGGCTCTGAGCCATCAGCCCAGAGCCTGACGCGGGGCTCGAACTCATGGACCGCGAGATCGTGACCTGAGCTGAAGTCGGACGCTTAACCGACTGCGCCACCCAGGCGCCCCCCTCATTTTCTGACTGTGCTGAACTCTCTTCTTTCTGATACTGAGCCACCGGGATAAGCATCAATGAGCTTGCTCACTTTTAAAAAAGAAATAGACTGAAAAATAAAAGTTTCTTCGAAAGCCGTATTACTGTTGAGGGTTTTCATCAATCTCGTGTGACTGGTGACAAGGTGTAGCTTAGACAGATTTAATATGGCAAAAAGAACACTAGTTATACATTCAGAACTGGCTGTGAGTCCTATCTCTGCCACTCGCCACAGCCTGGATGAGTGTCCTTGAAGATATCACTTCCCACTTTGATCTGAAAATCATTCCTCATAGCAGCTCCAATGAGATTCTGGGTGAGAGAAAACTTTGCAAAATGCTGCCCAAGAATGAGTGGGTTTTACAATTAGGTAGTAGATATGGGATCCCAGGGGGCTGAGAAACTCACAACGGAATGGTTTGCTGACATTTTCTGTGTGGCAGCTGAACATACTTCCCCCAAAGGATCCTCATATGGTGAGAATGCCATACAGCCCTCTACCTAGATGGCCATCTTTGTCTGTCCTAAGCTAAGAATTTGTCTTTCTGAGGCTGGAAGGAGCGGAGTATGATGAATGAGCAACTTGCCCTTTCAGATTCATTTAAAGATTTTATCAGACTTCTGTTTCAGATGGGACTTGCATAAGGGGAATGCAGAGTGGGGACACAGTGATCCATCTAGCTTGGAAGATTGTGCAGTGGTGATGCTTTTGGCCCTCTTAGTGACATCAAGAGGAGAGGCATCATTAGGCTTTTATTTTGCCACACCTGGAGCATATTAATGACTGATGATAAACTGGAAGAACCAGGCACAGTAACACCCATGTCAAGGACAGTCAGTGGTTCTAAACTTTGGATCCATCCTTGTCGTGACTCCAAGGCTGCAGCTCACATTGAACAAGATGCCTGTGTTCAAACATGCTGTCTATGTCAGCTACAGTCTAGGAGATTGGCTTCTAACTGTGCTTTCTGTCTCAGAAAAATGGGCAAGATTATGCTAATTTTAAAGTCAGAAAGACCTGGATTCAATTTCAGGTAGTATTTTGAACCATTTGAACTGTAAGGAGAATTATTTAACCTAAGTCTGTATTTTCTCATCAGTAACAACTCCTACACGCAGTTGTAGTGAGGGTTTCTCCATGCCTGACACACGGTTGCCCCGTAGACACTCTTGTTTATGGGCAAGACACGGGCAGGACAGACTGATGAATTTTAGAAACTAAAGAACACAGGGGTGCCCGAGTGACTCAGTGGGTTAAGCGTCGCACTTCAGCTCAGGTCACGATCTCACAGTTCATGGGTGCGAGCCCCGTGTTGGGCTCTGTGCTGACAGCTCGGAGCCTAGAGCCTGCTTCAGATTCTGTGTCTCCCTCTCTCTCTGCCCCTCCCCCACTTATACTCTGTCTCTCTCTCTCTCTCAAAAATAAATAGACATTAAAAAAATTAAAAAAAAAAAAAAGAACTAAAGAACACAATCACAGCTCTGAGGTTAAGAATACTGGCAAAAATCACCATCAACCTTTTTCAGTCCCTAAAGCCCCTTGGGAGACTAAAGTGCCTAAATTTCCTTTGGAGGACCAGAGCAGGAATACTGGTGACACCAACAAAGGACACCTCAAAGGGTCCAAATTGTTATTCCCATTTTTCAACTGATTGTAAATTTGTCTGATCATAAAGTGTATAATATCAACTATTCTATAATAATGCAGATTTATCATTTTTTATTGTTCACACTTTTCAATGAGGACAATGAACTTTAGAAATATTGGGGCGCCTGGGTGGCGCAGTCGGTTGAGCGTCCGACTTCGGCAAGGTCACGATCTCGCGGTCCGTGAGTTGGAGCCCCGCGTCGGGCTCTGGGCTGATGGCTCAGAGCCTGGAGCCTGTTTCCGATTCTGTGTCTCCCTCTCTCTCTGCCCCTCCCCCGTTCATGCTCTGTCTCTCTCTGTCCCCAAAATAAATAAACCTTGAAAAAAAAAATTTAAAAAAAAAAAATTAGAAATATTAAATAATTTATCCAAGGCCACACAGTTACCAAGCAATGAAGATTCGAACCCAAGATAGTCTAACTGAAAATTCCAACCACTCTAGAGGTGCCTGGGTGGCTCAGTTGGTTAGGCGTCTGACTTCGGCTCAGGTCATGATCTCACACTCCATGAGTTCGAGCCCCATGTCAGGCTCTGTGCTGACAGCTTGGAGCCTGAAGCCTGTTTTGGATTGTGTCTCCCTCTCTCTCTGACCCTCCCCCGTTCATGCTCTGTTTCTCTCTGTCTCAAAAATAAACATTAAAAATTAAAAAAAAAAATTCCACCCACTCTAATTATGTTATGCTGCATTATTGACAATGAACAGATTTTCTGGAAGATAAAGGAGAGGAGCAGGCATGCTACCATTCATTCCTTATGCAGTTACTCCTACTTGGCACAATTCTTGAGTTCTGAGTGTCATTGTCTGGGTTCACATAGTCCAGCTTTTCCCAGAACATTGCTGAATGTGCACCCAGATATCTGGGGATGTGGAGATGTCTGTAGTATGTGCTCCTCTAGCTGCCTAATGGGGATATTTTCAAGTTGAAGCACCATTGGCAGTGAGGGCGGCTAGTACATCCTGATCAACTCCTTCTACCCTATATACATTGCCCAGGGAGCAGAGGTGAATGGATAAGATCTCTCAGCCTAAAGCTTCCAAGTACAGTAAAAATTTGCGAGCATAATTCATTCTGGAAACCTGCTTGTAATCCAAAGCACTCATGTATCAAAGTGAATTTCATGAACCATTGGCTCAGGTGTGATCACGTGACATTCGGCGTCACATACTACTTGTATTGCAAGACAGTGCTTGTTTATCAAGTTAAAATTTATTAGAAATGTTTGCTCATCTTGTGGAACACTCCCAGAACAAGTTACTTGCAATCCCAAATTTTACAGTAGTTAACAACAGGCCAGAAGTAATCTGCCAGAGTCTTACAAGCCAGGAGAGAGTTTGAATGGGGACAGATTTGTAAGAGGGACCTCAAAAGAACTTCCAATCCAGTGGTGCCTCGGTGGCTCAGTCGGTTGAATGTCCGACTTCGGCTCAGGTCATGATCTCACGGTTCGTGGGTTCGAGCCCCGCATCAGGCTCTGTGCTGACAGCTCAGAGCCTGAAGCCTGCTTCAGATTCTGTGTCTCCCTCTCTTTGCCCCTCCCCTGCTCACGCTCTGTCTCTCAAAAATAAATAAATGTAAAAAAAAAAAAAAAAAAAAAAAAAAAAAGAACTTCCAATCCAGAAGCTGTGTGTTTCAACTTTAACCTATGCCCTTGGGAATCCCTGTGAATCTCCCTTTTAAAGGGCCAATAATACAAACACCCATGCCTTCTTCTGTTAGGTCTCTTTCCTGGTTTTCATTTGTGGAATCAGATCTGCACTCAGCATTTTTTGGATGCAAAAGCAAGAAAATTGTCCATTTCTTCTAAAGAACAGCATTAGTGCACATAGTTTAAAAATTAATAGTAAATTTAGTAAATAGTAAATTAAACTTGTACCTTTTCCCCACTGGTGACAAAATTACACTCCCTCTCCCAGTCTCTTTACAGTTAGATGTGGCCATGTGAATGAATCCTGGCCAACTGAATGTGGGTGGAAGTTACGTTTGCTCTGTGCAGATCTGGCCCTTGAAAATATGCCCATGTGATCAATGGTACTTTTTCTTTTTACAACTAAGTGGAAGAAGCCCAAACACCACAGCCATATTTAAAGTCACATATTGAAGGCACTAAATAGAAGGTAGCTGGATCCCTGAGTCACTGTTTGAGGGAGAACCTACCAGAAGAGTCATTTGTTCAGTAATACTTGCATTGAAGTGTTACATGAAGGGAAGATAAACATCTGTTATGTTCAAAATACTGATATTTTCATTTGTATCTGTTTGAACATCTAACATTATCTTCACAGAGGTCTGTAACTAAATAATGTAAAGAAGGTTTTCCATGATATGTTATATTTCAGATTCTAGGGACAAAAAATACCCTCCAAAAATTTGAAAAGATAAATGAAAAATGTATTATCATAGGTTATTTTTTTTTATTATTAAAAAAATTTTTTTTTAACGTTTACTTATTTTTTTGGGACAGAGAGAGACAGAGCATGAACGGGGGAGGGGCAGAGAGAAAGGGAGACACAGAATCTGAAACAGGCTCCAGGCTCTGAGGCATCAGCCCAGAGCCTGACGCGGGGCTCGAACTCACGGACCGCGAGATCGTGACCTGGCTGAAGTCGGACGCTTAAGCGACTGCGCCACCCAGGCACCCCTATCATAGGTTATTTTTTAAAGAAACAGATCATTTACTTTTCTGAACACTTTTTGGAGACTTTATACCTAAAATATAGTTTTGATCTCAGATCTCTTATTATTTTTTTAATGTTTATTTTTGGTAGAGACAGAGTGCAGGCAGGGGAGGGGCAGAGAGAGAGAGAGAGGGAGACACACAGAATCCGAAGCAGGCTCCAGGCTCCGAGCTGTCAGCACAGAGCCCAACTTGGGACTGGAACTCACAAATGGCGAGGTCATGACCTGAGCCAAAGTCTGATGCTTAACCAACCGAGCCACCCAGGCGCCCCTGATTTCAGATCTTTTATAGCTGGTGCAGAAAAACAGTGCAGATTGCTTTCTTTGATTTGACAAACAATAATACAGTGATTAGAGAGTCATGAAAATAATTTTCTCATTTCCTGATTGTTTTTGGAATGTATTAAAGAGGGAAAAGCACACTTCAGCCATCCCTCTAAAAACCTCCAAGCCTCAGCAGCTACATTCCTTGCTCTTTAGACAGTTGCTGATTCCTTGAGAGTGCTTTTAGGTACCTTCAAGTAAGCACAAACCAGAAGAATTTCTACTTTCGTTTTCTGCTGTTGTTCCAGACTTCCTCGGGAGTAATGTAACCAGCAGATCCACTCCAAGCCGTGCTGTAGTTTTCTGTGTAAACAGGTTGAAGATCTGTATTGTAGCCTTTGTGGGACAGCTTGAGAATCTGATGGCAGAAACAGGTGGCTTGTGCCTTCTGGCTGCTGATATCTATTTTGTGGTGAAAACAAAACAAAACAAAACAAAAAAAACCCAGGTCCTGTTATCCTGGAGTGACTGAGAAGCTATCATTTTCAGGTATCTCAAAAGCATGATTTCCTGTTTTTCACAACCATCAGATTCAGGGGGGCTGGCACAAAGCATCACCAGCACCATTAGCGAATAGATTATGTCACTGCGTTCTGTGATTCCGCAGGCCATAGTGAAACACGCGTGGACAGCAATCCGCAGCGCCTCCAAGGCCCCCTCGCTGCGCCCCAACCGCCAGAAGGGGGCGCCCAAACTCTTCATAACCGCCGGACCCACATTTTCCTCAAAGTCCCACCTTCTTTCTGTCTCCACTTCACAAACAAGCTTCCCAAAATAATTTCCTATACACAGTGCCAGTAATTCCTCTTCTTGTGTTTCCTCTTCAACCTACACCCATCTGGTTTCTGCTTCATTAATTCCACTAAACCAGATCATGCTAAGGTCACCTATGGCGTCTGTTTTCAGACCCCCTGGGCAGTTCGTCTGCACCTACTCTGCGAGCACCACTCTGACCCTTCTTCCCTGGGGGGGTCTCTCCCCCCATGTGTTATCGTCCCCATGTGTCCTTCCAGCTGGACTGGCCACGCCACCTCTGTGCCCCTGGCACACTACCTCTGCTTGACCTCCAAATGCTGAGGGTCTGCAGGACTACATTTAGGTCTCTTCTCATTGCCCACTCTACTTAGAAGTGACCATATCCAGCTAATTTTTTCATGGCACTCGGGTTCAGGTGCACACTGGAACACTAAAGAGCGGAAAGAGAGCCGACTTGTTAGAATGTGGTTCAGCTCAAAAGACCTCACAGGTTGGAGGATGGGACAAGATCTATCCCTGCAAACTAGGCATTACGTGAGCATCCTCACCAAGCTGGAGGAATCCAGCTGCCTCCCAGGGTGAATACCGGTTGTCCTGATGGTGATACGTTCACCTAGCTTATGATGCCCACTGACGTACCCTGGGTCCAACTCCTGGAAAGAGTTAAGGATGGAGTAGTTTGTTCTTGTATGCTACCAAAAAGCCTCCAGAGTTAACAGGTATGGTTTACCCATAACCTGCTTATTTCCTTAGAGGCCCAGCACCTTGTCTGGAGCCCAAGAATGATTTGAGGGACCCTCAGCCATTTCTCTGCTCAGCTCCAGCCTGAAATCAGAGGTCTGAAGAGAGAATAAGGTATGTATGTAATGGGAATCCAGTTCCTCAAGAATATCAAAAGCGAATTTTCAAGTCATATTTTTGTACAACCTAGCTGTTGCAATTAACATACAATTGTTTCAGCCTTTCTAAATCAAAGTTTAACCTTCAAAAAAAAAAAAAAAAAAAAGAGTGACCATATCCAGGGGTGCTGGGTGGCTCAGTTGCTTGAGGATCCGACTCTTGATTTTGGCTTAGGTCATGATCCCATGGTCATGGGAACAAGCCTCGCATCAGGCTCCACACTGAGCATGGAGCCCGCATAAGATTCTCTCTCTCTCTCTCTCTCTCTCTCTCAAATAAAAGACAAAAATTACCACATCCATTCCCATGTGCTCATTCCCAATTATGTAAGAATCTCAAATTACTACCACCCCCGCATAGCATTTGTTGTTCATTGCTGACCCCTAAGCCCAACAGCCAGCAAGACTTCTGCAATTATGTATTTCCCAAGTGCTCTAGAAAGGGTATCCATCTTCCCCCGTCTCAAAATTATTGTATTGAATGCTTCTATGTAAGAATAACATCTTCCTTTACATCATTTTGTGTTTTTTAATATAATTAAAAATTTTAAAATATTTATCCTCTTTTAATGCCTCTTTCCCTGTGAGACTAAAAGTTTTGACACAGAAGTTGCCACGTTCGATTTACTCGGCTGTGCTTTGTGAAGGTGATTCTGCATCTGCCGTCTTGATGTCCTGTTTACCTATGACATGAACTGAAAGGATGAGGAAGTAGATGAATACTACCATCCGTTCTTCCATTTGGTTTAGAAAAACCAAGATTTGGATTTAGGGTTTAAGAATAAAGAGACTCAAGAAATGGTCTTTCATAAGAATTTAATAAGACAAAATACATATTTAATAAAATAGAAAGGTGAACATGATTTATCAACTTTAATACAGTGTAAGGGAAATATCTTTTATATCAAAATATAAATATAAATAGGATAAGCTACAAGAATAAATAAATAACAATAAATAAATAACATCAGGGCAATCATCTCTTAAGGACTGATGATCCTGAAGCCGGATTTTTTTTTTTTTTAAATATTCTTGCTTAATACTACTCACAACATATTTGTGGAATTAAAGTCAATAAATTCTGTAATGAAGGCTGCAGTGAGAGTCTCTTGAGGTGATCAGACATAGTGCAGGGTGATGTGGCACGTCAGGCAGTGAGAATCACTTCAAGGTGACCCCAGGTCTCCATCCTTGATGGCCAAGCTGTCTTGCAAGGTCGCCGAGGAGGACAAGGCTCTCATGATTTCCAGCCTGACAATTTCCCAGGCGCAGTCACTGTATCCCTGGTCCTCCAGGTAGACGCGGATGTCCTGGAAGTACCTCTTGATGGCCAGGGCAGGGCCGTGCATCCCCGGGGCGCGCTCTCCCTCGCCCGTGGCCTGCACCAAGCAGGCGTCCAGGGCTTCCAGCTGCCGGTGGAGGCCAGAGCGGAGTCCGTGCAGCGGCGCGGGGCTCCAGGCCGCCGAGGAGCGCTCCGTGTGCAACAGGTTGAAGGTCTGCTGGAGCAGCTCCCGCAGGACGGCGGCGGCGGCCTGGGCCTCCCGGAGCTGGCCGCCCTCCAGCATCTCCCGGGGGAAGCGGAAGTCTTTTCTGGCCCGCAGGCACGAGAAAGGGGACAGTCTCCGCATCTGGCCCAGGAGCACCAAGTTGTCCCTGCTAACCTGCGCGTGGCTCCCAGGCAGGGCACAGCCCAGAGAGCCTCCAGGGCGGCAGGTGAGCAGCGCCAGGGCGGTCAGCAGAGGGCGCAGGAGAGCCATGGGGAAGCCGAGGGGGCTGCTGGCGGGGCTGAGCTGGGCGGCTGGGGGACCTCGGGGCCGAGGTTCTCTGAGGACGGCCTCGAAGCACGGCTCTTAAATAGGCAACGCGGACAATTTCATTTTCTGAACATCCTCTCCACTTCTACTTCCTTTTTTTTGTTTTCATTTATGCATTCTCCTTATTGTGTAAGAAGATGTCATCAATCTAAAATACTACGTTGGCAATGGAAGCTTTATTTCCCAATAAACTTCCGATATGTCCATCCCAATGGACACTTATCAACCAAACGAGAAACGTCTTTGTCCTAAAGACTGGAGTGATGTAGGCATGTAGGTACTCATACACACACCTGCTCACATATATGTTTTCATATATGAACATTGCTCTTTGTGTTAGAAAGAAACTTTGGCCTTGATCGTGGACTAGGTTTTTACCCTCTTTACTTCATACAGAGACAGGCTCCTTCACTCCTATGGGTTTTTGTATCTTGCTAGGTTCTGACCAGACCACGTATGGCAAATAAGCTCTTTAGAACCAGGACTGGGTTTTAATTACTGTTGTACTCACATTAGAGGCTTGTGGTGATAAGTGAATGAGTTTCTTGGATGTTTCTCTTCGTTCTAGAAATAATTGATGCAGGTCCATGCAGTTATGCTTCACTGGGGCCTCAGGGTCAAGACTAATAATACAGACACTCTCCTTCTGCCATTTTGTAGCCCGTCTACAGTGCTCCTCAGGCTGTGCCAGTGTCCCCAGCAGGAAGCCCGGTTCTGGTCTGGGACATGTAGCTGTGAAGATTCTAATCCCAGATCATTTTATTTTCTCAGCAAACCCTCACGCGCAAGGTTGTTATCACCTCTACTAACACATTCCTCTGGAGTGACTGAGTGTCCTCAACCCAACCTCTCCTGGACTCACTCCCTGAGGGCAGGCTCACCTTGTCCTGAGGACATTAGAATTCCTCTGCTGTGGAGAGGCTAGGTTCTTTGTTAGCAAAACAGTTAATGCCGCTAGATCCTTGCCCTTGTCCCTGGAGTGTTTGTGTGAGACACCTTAGTTTTCAGTGGTGACCCCTTCTTTTCCTGAGCAGGTATCAAAGTGTCAACAGCCCTCTGATGCTGAGGGTCACAGTTAGTTTCCTCTAAGTAGGGGAGTGACCCAACTGTAATCATTTCACCTTTAGTAAACAAATACAGTAAAACCTTGGATTGTGAGTAACTTGTTCTCTGAGTGTTCGTCAAGAGGAGCAAACATTTCTAATAAATTTTAACTTGATAAAGGAGCGATGTCTTGCAGTAAGGGTAGTAGGTGATGCTGAGTTTCACATGATCACCACTGAGCGAATGGTTCTCTCTTTCTCTCTCTCTCTCACACTGCTGGATTGTGGGTGATCCTCTCCCATGCTCAGATGCTCGGTCTCAGGCCGAGGTGTTTGGCAGAAATCAGTGATTTTTCAGAATGTTGGAAGGTGCCCACAACTGGCACTAGTGTATTTTTTGTCACTTCCAAGCACCTACAGACAATCCTTTTTTTTTTTTCCATACAAGAGGAAGCTTAGGAATGCTTTGCTTCATTCTAGGTCAGGCTGCGTGCAGATATAGATCCTTCTTCTGCTGCCTTACTGCCAGTTACATTAAATACAGTAGGCAGCAAGAGTTTATTAATACTGTACTGTAGTCAATAGCTTCCAGCACAGAAACTAGCTACTCTCCGTTGTTCATTCAGTCTGGGTATTTCTCTTTGGCTTCTTAGTCTGTTCATCTGTCTGAGGGTCAGAATGTAGGGGGTGAGGCCCCGGCTATTATGTCAGGGGGAAACAGCCTTCTCTCCTTTACTCGCTCGTGTTATTTCATTTTAAATTTAAAAAACAACAACAAAAAGAATTTTAATGACTTAGTTTTTACGCAGTGGTTTACTGCACATAGTCTGCCTTGTCTTCCTGCATCATATTCTATATCGTCCGCAGGTTAATACAAAGGCAAGTAAAAGAATGAGGGGCTGCACCATTTTTCTCTATTTTTCCAAGATATCAGGTTTTTGTTTTTTTATTTCTCATTTCAACTCTCCTAGAAAGCAAAACACAACAATTGTGTTGGGCAAAGGAAAATATAGGTCTGAATGTCATGAAAATGAAAAAAGGGAAGTGACTTGTCTGCTGGCAAAAAAGCAAAGGGCTGGTTAACACAATCGGTGCAGCCAACTGGGGGCCGGGAGCTCTGGCAGAGGGAAGAGTGAAGGCCACACTGAATTCCCCCAAATCAGGAAAATAGCTGCTTTGGCCTGAGGCTCCAAGGAGAGAGCTGGCGGATGGTGATCACTCCCTTCGCCCGCCAGTGCCTCCCACCCTGAGACTCGGTTCTCCAACACTTTCGAGTATTTAACGCTTAATACCTCTGGGATTGAAACTGAATATGGCTATAGAGAGTTTCAGGGCAATACTCAGTCCTTGTCATAGACAGCGTTAGAATCTGTTGTTGCCAGCTGGTAGCTTTTTGCAGCTTGAGGGGACATCCTCAAGAAGTGGCGGGATTTCTGCAGGGATCCCAAGCCAGCCCTCCAGTCTTGGTCGCTGCCCTTGCTGCACGTGGCCACCAGGGGGTGGTCTTCTCTGAGAGGAGCTTCGTTAGCCCAGCCTTCAACGGGATCCTCCTATCTGTCTTTTTGGCCACAAGTGCTATTACATCACATTTGACGGTAGTAAATAAAAAGCCTTTCTTGAAGATGTTTCTGCAACACTTAGGGATTTCATTTGATTTTTAGTTTCTACTTGTGACATGCCGCTCTTTAGGGAAACGTTTAAGCTTAGACCACAACAGACCAGAAAGCTGCTGTGTGAATAGGCTGACAGTTGAAGGGAGTGAGTGACAGGGTGTGTGGGGACTTCCTTCTGGGACAGGGAAGAAACGATTAGGACAGGGGAATGTATCCTGTGTTGCTGGGGGTGGGGCAGGTGCCAGAATATTAATGAAACATTATATTCTTCTGTACTCCCATCTAGATACTTATTCTTGAAACTCAGATATTAATACAAGCCACTTTTCCTCATTAAATATAAATAAGACACTTCTTTGAAATGAGGAATGAATCAGTGAGCCTTGTCTAGAATTCATGACAGATTTCTGTTTATTTAGGCTGCCTCCTTTGAAGGTCAGTTACTGAAAGGTAGGACACACAGTAAGAATTTTGCAGAAAGAGACAAACACTATTCTCATTTATAGCCACTGTATGAAGAAAGATAAGGACATATGAACCATGTTTTCTATTGTTACTCTATGGAAGATGTGATGCTTGGTGCCTTTCAACGTTTATTTATTTTTGGGACAGAGAGAGACAAAGCATGAACGGGGGAGGGGCAGAGAGAGAGGGAGACACAGAATCGGAAACAGGCTCCAGGCTCTGAGCCATCAGCCCAGAGCCCGACGCGGGGCTCGAACTCACGGACCGCGAGATCGTGACCTGGCTGAAGTCGGACGCTTAACCGACTGCGCCACCCAGGTGCCCAATGCTTGGTGCCTTTCAAGTGCCTGAGTTCAGTTATTATTTAGAACATTCTGTTGAATTGTTAAATGTTTTTTTTTCACTCCTGAATTATACACAACTCACATTTTCTCTATGGATTTCTGTTATTCATGTTGTGTTTTCAGCTGATTTTAACCAGTTTTTTTCATTGCCTTAAATACTAAGAAACACAATGCCTGACCCAGCTTCCCACTCTCATGTGAAGAAAGTCTGTTAGTCTTTTTTTTTTTAAGTTTATTTATTTAGTTTGAGAGAGAGAGAGAGCACAAGCATGAGTTGGAGAAGGGTAGAGAGAGGGAGAGAGAAAATGTCAAGCAGGCTCCATGCTGTCAGCATAGAGCCCAACACCTGGCTCATCTCATAAACCTTGAGCTCATGACTTGAATTGAAAACTAGAGTTGGACGCTTAATCGAGCATCCCCAGGTGCCCCAAAAGTCTGTCAGTCTTCGTGTCCATGAAAATTGTGTTATTTTGGGATCTACCAAAGATTGTAATATTCGTAAAACTGGGAGAAATTACCAGTGAGTACCGTTAAAGAATTCTTAGCATATCAAATTCTCCTAGAAGGTGAAACGTGCTATAAAGTGGCTGTAGTAAACCACTCTCCCAATACTAAATGTAAGCAAATTAGTTAATAAAGCCAATAATTCCAGGAAATATTATTGTATCAGTGGTAACAGATATTTTGATGAAGGATTACATTAATTATCTCTTCTTGCCTAGTGAATTCTTAAGGTTCATCACCTTGCTGATACACAAGGTAGTAATAACCAAGAAAGGATAAACAATTTAAGTAATTCAGTAAGTCATGACTCAAAAGAAATATAATACTAAATGCATTAATACGGTTTACTGGTACATTAAATCCATGAAATCACTCACGAAAAACATATGGCACAAAAGGGAAAACTCTGCACAGAAAAACTAACCCACATTATTTTCTGAGAACCCACACTATATTCTTCTCCACTTCAGAGGAACTAACTTCTCTTATTTATGTTACCACATTCTCCAGTGTGGTTTCTACTGATTAATTCCACCAAACCAGTTCTCTTGAAAGTCCTGGGTGGTATCTATTTTTGTGACATAGCAGGTGGTTAAATCCACATCTTCCTTGAATCCACTGATGCTTTTCTAAGCACATTTATTTCCTTAAACACACTCAATATCATCCTTTCTTGTTATCCTTCTACTGAATGGCCAGTATACCTGCCTATCCTTTGTGGCTCTTCTCTCCCCTGCTTTTTCTTAGAATCAACAGAAGTCTTTTTGTCACACTACACTGTCTCACCCCATGACCACCTCTGTTTCTGGCTTCCCAGGACTAGAATGGCCCTCTAGCCACGGCGTTTTTTGTAAAATATAAGCTCACCTATCCACTACAACGGGTATGGGCACTTCCAGGTCAATCAGTCAACTGTAGAGGAGACTGACAGCTTTCACTTTTATTCCTGACATTCCTCACTGTAGCATCAGTTGAATGAATTCACTTCTTTCCCTTCTTCAATGTAATATTAAGCATGATTATTGTTTCTGGATTTCTGTCCCTATGAAAATCGAAGATAAAGACAGCAGGAACTGTATTTACTGTGTCCCATGTCCTAAAGCGATGAACAACTTGCCTTAGAGGAAGTCAGTTGTTACCTCTGATTTTAATAGAATCTGATGGGTGAATGAATTTTGTTGTCCATTTTTCAATCAAGTCGCACCATTAGGCTTGGTGGTACTTTTTACAAACACTTCCTGCAGTAAAAGTGAAATAAAAAAAAGATATGCTTACTAAATATTAAGAATTCATTTTATTATATTACTGCAACATAAAGGTACACATAGTATTACTTGAAATAATTTATACATTATACATATTTAAGTAAATAAATATTTAAACAGATAAATAGACATCAGCATGGTCATCTGTAAGCAACTAGTGATTGTAGAGTAGGCATGATGTTACTTAGTACTCCTTGAAAACATTTGACAAATTGACTACATTCTTGTTGCCATTACAGCAGAAATCAGAGTCTTTGACATGGCAGAACACGTGGAAAGTGTGTACTATTAGTCAGTGAGAATCATTTCCATGTTGAATAGGTCTCATTTCTCGCGCCTTAATCTTTTTTGCAAGGCTATTGATGAATAATACAAGGATCTCATGATTTCTGCTCGGACGATCTCCCAGGCACAAGGGCTGTATTTCTTCTCTTGCAGGTAGAGGGAGAGTCTTTGGAAGTAGTTCCTCAGGATGGAGTCCTCGTTCGTGAGGGGAGCCTCTCCCCCCCCCACCTCCTGCATGACACAGGCTTCCAGGCGGGTCAGCTGCCGATCAAGTCCCGTGCAGAATTCCTCCAGGAGGGTGGTGTTCCAAGCAGCAGACGAGGACGCCTCTGTGCAGAAGAAGTGGAAGGTCTTCTGGTTCGTCACGTGCACCACAGAGAGGGCTTGGGCCTTGTGGGGCTGGTCTCCACCAAACACGTCCTGGGGGAAGGCGAAGTCATTTCTGTCCTTCTGGCAGGAGCTGGCAGGGAGTCTCCTCATTTGTCCCAGGAGCGTCAAGGCCCTCCTGTTCAGCAGGCCGTGGGTCTGAGGCAGGTCACAGCCCAGAGAGCAGACGGAGTTGCAGCCCAGCGCCACCAGGGCCACCAAGAAGGAAGAGGGCAGCGCCATTGGGGATCTTGCAGATGCTGTTGGCCCTGGCTGGGGTGGCCTGGCTGGGGTCACTCTGTGACCCGTGGCTCTAGGTTCTCTGAACATCTTCCCTTGTGTGTGCGGCTTAAGTAGGGAACATAGCAGTTTTCACTTTCTGAAGGTTGCCCTTACTTTCCACTTCTGTTTTTGATTTCCTTTATGTACTTTCTACACGGGTTTAGAGCACTGTTTCCAACCATATATATTATTTTCATTATTGGTCCATGTGTCCAGAGTCTTTTTGTTTTTTTTTTTTAATTGAACCATCCAAGATCTTAATAGCGCAGATACCATATATATATACACACACACACACACACACACACACACACACACACATATATATACGTTATATATATAATGTTATGTTATGTTATATATGTTATGTTATATATAATGTTAAATATATATGTTATATATATGTTATATATATAATATATATATAGATACTCTCTCTATATAGTTTATACTCTATTTATATCTGAGTTTTGTACATACAAAAGAGAGTGTAAAGTTACTCTTTTTATTCTTTATAAGTACAGGGATAATAATGACTAAAAATTTTAAGCTACAGGCTAAATTTTAAATCCATTGATGCTTAAATGTATAACTAAATGTGATGAGTAACTTATAATGTATTTACTTATATTAATTATAAAATGCAAACCAAATATGCAAATTATCAATTTCTAAAAAGAGATATTAATGATTTCAATGTATTCAAATATTTAAAATAATTCCAAATTGCTAACAGCAATTGTAAAAATATCTTATTTACCTGACATTTGTTTTTAGTGTCCTGGATTTTAATGCTGTGTTGATGAGAATATAAGTTTTAACTGCACCTGCCTCTAGATACTCTTGAAGGCACTGTCAAAATATTTTTTTTCTGTTTAGTACTAGATATAATTATTGAAGTTTTGGTAGGTTTTGTAGAATTAAATCATAAAATATGATCTACTTCTATTTAATTCCCAGAGCCTGTATAATATTGAGGCTCAGATACAAGCAACATCCACAAGACAGCCAATGACAGCTCACAGGTAAGCAAAGGCCACCTCTCCCAAGATGACCTTGAGACCCAGAAATCAATGGAGATAGACTCCTCCAATCACAGAGCCCCGTTATCCCGACGTTTGACACACTGAGCTTGCAGACATTTTGTGTCTCTTCCACGATATCAACGTCAATGCTTCTTGTGTGATACTCATGAAAAACAATGAGAGAATAAATACTAAGGAATAAGGTTTTGTTGGACTGCTCCAAGGTTGAGCTTTGGAGTGCCACAGATCATTGAAATATTTAAGACATGTTCACAACCTTTAAGAGCTAACAGTTACACGGTTGGAAGCAATTATTATTTTTTTTAATTTTTTAAATGTTTATTTTTGAGAGAGAGAGAGAGAGAGAAAGAAACAGAGTATGAGTGGGGGAGGGGCAGAGAGAGAGGGAGACAGAATCTGAAGCAGGCTCCAGGCTCTGAGCTGTCAGCAGAGAGCCCGATGTGGGGCTCAAACTCACAGATCAGACCACAAGAACATGACCTGAGCCAAAGTCAGGCACTCAACTGACTGAGCCACCCAGGTGCCCCAAGGTTGGAAGCAATTGTAACCACTGTTCCATCTGCTGAGGGAATGTTGATGATAGGGGAGATTATGCAAATACAGAACTAGGGAGTATGTGAAAAATCTCCTTATCTTGTGGTCAATTTTGCTGTGAAGCTACCAACTCTCTACGAAAAGTATGTTTTTTTTTTCAAAAAATATATAAAAACTACTGAAATTGACCTATTATACTATTAGAGTCAGTTCTTTCCAGATAGGAGACTTTTTTGCTCTTGAGAAAAATCTCCTGCAGACTTGCACTTAGAACACAAGCCAGATCTCCAGACTTGGTCACTATCTTTGTCCTTCTTAGGCCTGTAGGTGGCACTCTTCCTTTGTAAATATCATGACAGGCCACAGAGTAAAATGATCCTTTCTCTTTCCTTTTCCCCTATTGCCACCATTACATCATTGTAGCAGGGACATCCCCTCATGTCCAAAAATAGCCACCAGGAGAAAAAGAAGAAAACAAGGCCTCTCCTAGGAGAGTCTGCAAAAAACCTAGAACTTTCACACAGCTATTGGTTTCAGTTGGTGGCTTTGTACTTGGAAGTAAAATTGCCAGACAGAAACCACAACGGAAGAGGAAGCAGCTCTATGAATGGACAGGACAGGTTAGTGAGGAGTGAACGTAGAGAGCAGAGCTCACTGCGGTGGGGGGGGGGGAGGGGAAGGGGGGGTGGGCAGGCGGTGTGGTTCCTACTCTTGGGATGAAGGAAATATTATGATATGGGAGTGAAAGAATAGGGTCCAGGGAAACAAAGTGGAAGAAGGAATGTGCTAGGTATCAGAATGTATAATGTGTACATTATATTATCATGTATACAATTACATACAAGTGAGATTCACATGTTCCCAATTCTGTGTGTTTAGACTATCAGCATTCTTTAGTGAGTAACAGAGACAAGGCTATCAATTCACTATCCTCTTTTTTTTTTTAATTTTTTTTTAATGTTTTATTCATTTTTGAGACAGAGAGAGACAGAGCATGAACGGGGGAGGGGCAGAGAGAGAGGGAGACACAGAATTGGAAGCAGGCTCCAGGCTCTGAGCCATCAGCCCAGAGCCCGACGCGGGGCTCGAACTCACGGACCGTGAGATCATGACCTGGCTGAAGTCGGACGCTTAACCGACTGCGCCACCCAGGCGCCCCCCAATTCACTATCCTCTTGTAGATGCATATGAAAAAATAAGAAACTTGTCAGCACCTGTTAAGTCCTCACTCAGTGGAAGACACTCTGTTAAGTACTTTGAAATATTCTAGATTATTTAATACAATTCTAGGAACATTTCCAACCTACTTTATTATGGGGAAACTGAGATCCAGAGGGGTTAAGTGAATTATTCAAGATCAAACATCTAAATTCCTGGGTAAAATCTACATGCAGTACATAGTCCCTTATCACAGTCATAAATCTCGCTAACAATTCTTATTATGAAATTCTCATACATTTGAATCCCCAAATTATACCCTTTCTTGATTCTGGCTTTTATTGATGATGCTCTTGCTTTTTAACTTTGCTCGTTAGATATTGGAGAACAGAAATTTTCTGATTACCTTTCATGTTTTCATCTTATGACAGAAACATCCCTGGCTATCATATCCATTGCAAATTCATTACTTAATGATGTCTAAGAAGTTATGATTTTTCCGAAATCATTGCTCTCCCTAAACATCAAATCTTCATTTAATCAAAAATAAAGGAACAGTAGAGAAGAAGTCCAGACATAACATTGTCTGTGAAAAAGTAAGAGGTATTCATAAGTACAGAAAATGCAATGTAACAAGGAAGAAAATTGGGGACGAGACTGGTAAAACACATGATACCCAAAATGGTTGTGTTATCAGTGACAGTTAAGTTTAGGATAAAGTATATATCTGATATTCAACTGGTGGGATCAACTGTCCGGAAATGGTTCCACAATGATTACCTGCCAATCCAGGCAGAGATCAGTGTCAACTCTCTTATTATATGAGAGAGGAAAATGAAATCATGATGGAATACATAATTGGTGTAAGATTCGATTTGAAAAAGGAACGGAGTGCGGTTTCAGTCACGATGTATCAAGAAGGTCTGAATATGTGCTCTTAGGAGAAACAACTGGAAAACTGTCTGTGATGTCGAGGCAAAGAACAACATCTCCTTGAGTTCAACAAGAAACATGCCTTTCTTCCTGAAGGCTTCCTAAAGGATAGAAATGAAGACATAAATAAAAATCCACACGCACTTTAGAGAAGGATAAATGAGGTAGAGATGTAAAGATCAGGATCCTTAAATGCACAAGAGTAGAATGTGTCCAACAGGAGCATGGAATGAAATGAGGGTCTCAGATTCTTCCAGGGCCATAAGAGTGAGAAAGGCCCACTAAACACTGGAAGAGATGATGGCAGGAAATTTTGTGAATTAGATGAAAACACCAACCTTGGCTCCAAGAACCTCAATAAACTCTAAGCAGCGTGCGCGCGCGCGCACACACACACACACACACACACACGCACGCACACACACACAAGCACAACCAGCGCAAAGCACATCATCATAAAATTGCTGAGAAAAATTGGTAAAGCAAAAATACTAAAGCGATTACATATCAGAAGAGATTACATTTGATGAAAGAAAAGAAAACTACCTTTGGATTTCTCAACAGAAATTATGCAAAGTCAGTATCAGTTAAATGGCATATATAAAGGCTGAGGGAATAAACCTTTTTAACTTGCACTTTTCAATTCAGCCAAAAAAATCCTTCAAATTAAAGGTAAATAAAGACTTTTCCAGAAATATAGGAGCTGAGAGAATTCATGGTAAGACTTGTACTGTAAGAATGGTTAAAAGATACTCTTGAAGCAAAGGAGAAAATCATACTAGATGGAAATTTTGAGGTATACAGAATAATAAGTATTGAATTGTCTAATACAAAAATAAGAAAATTGTGTCCAGCCATTTAAAACACGTATAGCGGTAAGAGGTAAGTCACAGGGGCCATACACACAGAGCCACAGGTGGGATGATGACAAATGAAGCATGCTAGTTTAAGGGTCTTACAACAATATAGGGAAAGCTACAGAAACCGTCGAGTGTGATAATTTGAAATAATATATGGTAAAGAGTATAAAGGAAACTAAAATTAAAAAGAATAGCTCAGAGTCCATGATGGAGATAAAATGGAACCATTGAAAAACCGTTGATTCATCCAAGGAGGCAGGAAATTAAGAAAGAAAGGCACAGAGAGCCATAGGAACAAAGAAAATAATAGCAAGATGGGAAACATACAGCTACACATGTAGGTGCACATGTAGCGATGGGGTGATGGGACTGTGGGACATGGGCAAAAAGACAGAGGGACCACGGCATGATGGCACGATTGGACAATGGGATGACAGGACAATGGAAGGGATGGACTGATGGGTCCATGGGCCACTGCAACTATGGGGTGCTGGTGGAGGGGTGAGATGAAGGAACGTTGGGAAGATAGGGTACCTGGAGGAGAGGATGAATGGAGGATGGGATGATAGGGCGATGGGATGATGGGCCACTGAAAAGATGGGGCACTGGTGGGGGCGAGAGATGACAGAACAGTGGGAGGATGGGGCGACTGGGGGACGGGATGATGGGAGGGTGATGAGGTGATGGGACAACGGGAAGAAAGCACATGAGTAATGGGGGGATGGGACAATGTGAGATGGGGCCAAAGGGTGCTGGGGCAACGGAGAGATGCATCCTTGGGGCGAAGGGGCGACAGGACGACAGGACTAGAGACCATAGGGCAATGGGACAATGAAGCAATGGGAGGATAGGAGACAGGAGGGTGGAACGATTGGGCTACAGCGGAGGGTGGAAGGGATGACAGCATTCGCCTGGGCCACAGTGAGGTCCTGGTGGACACAGCAAGTCTGGAGTCCATATCCTCTGGATCCTCTCTGTGAGGGAGTCTTGTGCCCACTAGCCCTCGGCTGACTACTAGCACCGTTTGCCCATGGGAAGGCGGGAGTATGATTGCACTTTGCAAAAGAGTAATAGCGGAACTCACTCAGCACTGTCATCTACTTGGTCACCATGAAATAGTAGACAGTGCATAATAAGTTAAAATGTCACACATAAATATCAAAACTTCTTCACAATAAAAACACTCAAACAATATTTTAGGGAACTTTTTCAATAGGATTGAAGCTATACTTTATTTACATTAAAACAACACTTGGACATAACCTTAGTTTGCTACCGCCAATGGACACAAACTCAATAATACAGTGAAGATTACTCCTTTACTTCTTCCAGTTGGCAGAACTGTATGTTTGATGATCTTTTGTGTCCCCATGACAGTGTTAAATGATTTGTATTTAACGTTTGGTTAGTGAAGCGTCTTTCATAGGACCTCACCTTGACTCTGTGGTTAAAGAGTTGTCTGCAAGCATTAAGGGCATTTAGTGGGTCAATTTTTTTCATTTTCTTTGTAAGAATTTGAAAGACTGGATGGAATTTGCCCAAATTTCCTATGCATCCTGCTTCTTCCTTTGAAGACTCTCAGGAACTTTCAAGTGCAGGCTGATTTCTTGCCTTTATTTAAATTTTTGCTGTTTGTACTTCATGAAGGTTTTGCATTAGTATACATGGTTTAACATTGATTTAGATATTATTTATATGGATTCTTTACATTTGGTACCTTCTTTAATTCTGTGCTTGAGGGAAGTACTCACTTACTTTATCCTAATACTAACCCAAGAGATAGGTTTTGAATTAGGGTTGTGAGAGTCAATGGGTAAAAATCTTTGAGTGTCCTATTTCTCATCACCCTCTCCTTCATAATTTCTAAAACTGTTTTCCTGGTTTCTTCAAATTTTGTCTTCTCCACTGTGCCTCTAAAAATATCACAAGAGGGGGCGGAGCCAAGATGGCGGAACAGCATGGAAGTTTTTTGTGTGTCTTGTGTCCATGAGATATAGCCAGACCAACATCAAACCATCCTACACACCTAGAAAACTGATCTGAGGATTAACACAACAATCTGCACAACCTGAACCACAGAATTCAGCAGGTACGTGGCACGGAGAGGTGAATTTGGGAAGCGAGAAGCTGCGAAGTGTAGGGAACCACTTTTGGGGGCAGAGAGAGGACTGAGACTGGGGAGGGGGGGAGAATACGGGAAAAGCACCCCTCCCCAAAAGCAGCTGGAGAGAAAGTGGAAAGTTGGAAACAGCCGCAGGGACCAAACTAAAAAGGGAGAAAGGAGACAGGAGAGGGTTTAAATTCCATTAAGATTCTATAAACAGGGGGAGTGCAGAGTCTGAAACTCTGCAGCTCCATACCTGGCAGTGCTCTGGTGAGAAGGGCGAATCCCCAGGAACAGAGTGGGGTCCGGGAGGTTCTCGGGCCACACGGAGAAAAGCGGTTCCGCTGCTGGAAGGACATTTGGTAGAGACTGTTGAAGCCACTTGGTCCCAGCAGACCGCAGAAAACGGCCACATTCGCTGGTGCTAGAACAAGGTCGTTTAGGGTGAAGCCTGGTGCCAGATGTGTGTTATGATTTTCCATAATCCCTGAAACGCTGCTGCTACACTATCTCGCGAACTTTTTCTGGGATAGGCTGGCACCTGGCCGTAGTCTCAGGGCACCGGCAGCAGCAGGGTCCAGCAAGCGTTCCTGGGTGCAGCCGACATTCAGCCATTGGTCAATGAGACCCTCCTGCAGAGGGGCGGAACAGGTCAAAGCCGCAGTCCTTCACAAATAAGGGGCCAGGGAAAACAGCCCCATCTGAGACAAAACTCGGGAGAGAGGTACTGCCTGGGGCCTGGTCATGGACAGTGAAAAAGCGGGGAGTGGACGAGAGCTGAAGGCAGAGAACAGGTGCTCAATCGCTAATCAAGGAGGACACACTGGGTAGCTGGGTGGCTCCATTTTCACCAGTCCCGCGCATGCACATACGCACCTATGAGCGTCGCAATTATCCACCCCAGTAGGCTAGCCGCGCCATCTAGTGGAGAGCGGAGCTGTTACACTGATCCCCGCCCAACTGGGCCAACTTTGCTCTTCAAGAACACAAGTCTCACCGCCAGCTTGCTTTATGGACTATACAGCGCTACACGGACTGACTTCTAGGGGAAAACGAAGTAATTTCAGTCCTACTTCAATCTGTTAGCAGGTTGATTTATTCAATTTTCTTTCTTTTTTTTTTTCTTTTTCTCTTTTACACTTCTTTTTCTTGAATACAGAAAGAGAAAAAATTCATTTTTGTTTTCAATGTTTATTAAAAATATTTTTCTTTGATTTTTATTATTATATTTTTTACTTCTGTGTAAATTTTTTCAAAATCTATTTTACTTCCATCATTTTATTTTAGTCTTCTTCAGTGTATTCGCATTTTCAAATTTTCAATTTCCTTTTTTTCTTTCTTTTTCTTTTTTTCTCTGTTTTGTTTCTTTTCTTTTTCTTGAATGCAGAAAGAGAAAAACTTCATTTTTACTTTCAATTTCTATTAAAAATATTTTAATTTAATTTTTTAATATATTTTTTGCTTTTATGTAAATTTATTCAAATTCTATTTTACTTCCATCATTTTATTTTAGTCTACTACAGTGTATTCACTTTTTCAAATATTCAAACGATTTCCTTTTTTCTTTTTTCTTTTTTTATCTTTTTTCTCTTTTTCATTTCTTTTCTTTTTTCTTGAATACATAAGAAGAAAAATCATATAATATTTAATTTTTATTAAAAATATTTTTCTTTAATTTTTTTCTACTATATTCTTTACTTTTGTGTATATTTTTTCAAATTCTATTTTACCCCCATCATCTCATTTTAGTCTACTTCAGTGTATTCATTTTTTCAAATTCTCAAACGATTTCCTTTTTTTTTTTCTTTTTCTCCCCACCCCCCTTTTTTCTTCTAATCTGTCAAACCACTTTCAACACCCAGACCAAAACACACCTAGGATCTAGTATCATCTATTCGATTTGTGTGTGTGTATGTTTTTAATTTTTAAATTTACTATTTTTTTAATTTTAATTTTTTTAATTTCAATGTTTCTACCTCATTAATTTCTTTTCTCCCTTCAAAATGACAAAATGAAGGAATTCACCCCAAAAGAAAGAGCACAAAGAAACGACAGCCAGGGATTTAACCAACACAGATACAAGCAAGATGTCTGAACCAGAATTTAGAATCACAATAATAAGAATACTAGCTGGAGTCGAAAATAGATTAGAATCCCTTTATAAAAGAAGTAACAAAATAGCTGGAATGAAATTAAAAATGCTATAACTGAGCTGCAATCACAGATGGATGCCACGGCAGCAAGGATGGATGAGGCAGAACAGAGAATCAGTGATATAGAGGACAAACTTATAGAGAGTACTGACGCCGAAAAAACGAGGGAGATTAAAGCAAAAGAGCACGATTTAAGAATTAGAGAAACCAGTGACTCATTAAAAAGGAACAACATCAAAATCATAGGGGTCCCAGAAGAGGAAGAGAGAGAAATAGGGGTAGAAGGATTATGTGAGCAAATCATAGCAGAAAACTTTCCTAACCTGGGGAAACACATAGACATCAAAATCCAGGAAGCACAGAGGACTCAGATTAGATTCAACAAAAACTGACCATCAACAAGGCATATCATAGTCAAATTCACAAAATACTCAGGCAAGGAGAGAATCGTGAAACAGCAAGAGAGAAAAAGTCCCTAACATACAAGGAAGACAGATCAGGTTTGCAGCAGCCCTATCCACAGAAACTTGGCAGGCCAGAAAGGAGTGGCAAGATATATTCAGTGTGCTGAAACAGAAAAATATGCAGCCAAGAATTTTTTATCCAGCAAGGCTGTCATTCAAAATAGAAGGAGAGGGAAAAAGTTTCCCAGACAAACAAAAATTAAAGGAGTTTGTGACCACTAAACCAGCCCTGCAAGAAATTTTAAGGGGGACTCACTGAGGGGAAAAAAGATTATATATATATATATATATATATATATATATATATATACCAAAAGATATATAGATATATATATACACACACCAAAAGATATATAGATATATATATATATACACCAAAAGATATATATATATATATATATATATATATATATATATATATATATACCAAAAGCAACAAAGATTAGAAAGGACCAGAGAACATCACCAGAAACTCCAACTCTACAAGCATCATAATGCCAATAAATTCATATCTTTCAGTACTCACTCTAAACATCAATGGACTCAATGCTACAATCAAAGGACATAGGGTAACAGAATGGATAAGAAAACAAGATCCATCTATATGTTGTTTACAAGAGACCCACTTAGACCTAAAGGCACCTTCAGATTGAAAGTAAGGGGATGGAGAACCATCTATCATGCTAATGGTCAAAAAAAGAAAGCCGGAGTAGCCATATTTACATCAGACAATCTAGACTTTAAAATAAAGACTGTATCAAGAGATGAACAAGGGCATTATATCATAATCAAGGGGTCTATCCATCAAGAAGACCTAACAATTTTAAACATTTATGCACCAAATGTGGCAGAACCCAAATATATAAATCAATTAATCACAAATATAAAGAAACTCATTGATAGTAATACCATAATAGTAGGAGACTTCAACACCCCACTCACAGCAATGGACAGATCATCTAATAAAAAAATCAACAAGGAAACAATGGCTTTAAATGACACACTGGACCAGATGGACTTAACAGATATATTCAGAACATTTCATCCTAAAGCAGCGGAATATACATTCTTCTCCAGTGCACATGGAACATTCTTCAAAATAGACCACATACTGGGACACAAATCAGCCCTCAACAAATACAAAACGATCGAGATCATACCATGCATATGAAACTTGAAATCAACCACAAGAAAAAATTTGGAAAGGTAACAAATACTTGGAGACTAAAGAACATACTATTAAAGAATGAATGGGCTAAACAAGCAGTTAAAGAGGAAATTAAAAAGTATATGGAAGCCAAAGAAAATGATAACACCACAACCCAAAACCTCTGGGACGCAACAAAGGCAGTCATAAGAGGAAAGTGTATAGCAATCTAGGACTTCCTAAAGAAGGAAGAAAGATCACAGATTCACAACCTAAACTTAACACCTTAAAGAGCTGGAAAAAGAACAGCAAATAAAACCCCAAGCCAGCAGAAGCAGGAAATAATAAATATTAGAGCAGAAATCAATGCTATCGAAACCAAAAAACCAGTAGAACAGATCAAGGAAACCAGAAGCTGGTTCTTTGAAAGAATTAACAAAATTGACAAACCACTAGACTGTTTGATCAAAAAGAAAAAGGAAAGGACCCAAACAAACAAAATCCAGAATGAAAGAGGAGAGATCACAACCAACACAGCAGAAATAAAAACAATAGTAAGAGAATATTATGAGCAATTATATGCCAATAAAATGGGTAATCTGGAAGAAATGGAAAAATTCCTAGAAACATATACACTACCAAAACTGAAACAGGAAGAAATAGAAAATTTGAACAGACCCATAACCAGTAAAGAAATCGAATTAGTAATCAAAAATCTGACAAAAAAAAAAAAAAAAAAAAAAGAGTCCAGGGCCAGATGGCTTTCCAGGGGAATTCTACCAAACATTTAAAGAAGAGTTAACACCTATTCTCTTGAATCTGTTCCAAAAAATAGAAATGGAAGGAAAACTTCCAAACTCTTTCTATGAAACCAGCATTACCTTAATTCCAAAACCAGACAGAGACCCACTAAAAAGGAGAACTATAGACCAATTTCCCTGATGAACATGAGTGCAAAAATCCTCAACAAGATATTAGCCAACCGGCTCCAACAATACATTAAAAAAATTATTCACCATGACCAAGTGGGATTCATACCTGAGATGCAGGGCTGGCTCGATATCCGCAAAACAATCAATGTGATTCATCACTTCAATAAAAGAAAGGACAAGAACCATATGATCCTCTCAATAGATGCAGAGAAAGCATTTGACAAAGTAAAGCATCCTTTCTTGATAAAAACCCTCAACAAAGTAGGGGTAGAAGGATCATACCTCAAGATCATAAAAGCCATATACGGAAGACCCAATGCTAATATCATCCGCAATGGGGAAAAACTGAGAGCTTTCCCCCTGAGGTCAGGAACAGGACAGGGATGTCCACTCTTGCCACTGTTATTCAACACAGTATTGGGAAGCTTTAGCCTCTGCATTCAGACAACACAAAGGCATCCGAATTGGCCTGGAGGAGGTCAAACTTTCACTCTTCGCAGATGACATGATACCCTATATGGAAAACCCCAAAGATTCCACCAAAAAACTGCTAGAACTGACTCATGAATTCAGCAAAGTTGCAGGATATAAAATCAATGCACAGAAATCATTTGCATTCCTATACATCAACAATGAAGTGACAGAAAGAGAAATCAAGGAATTGATCCCATTTATAGTTGCACACACACACAAAAAAACACATAAAATACCTAGGAATAAATCTAACCAAAGAGGTGAAAAATCTATACACTGAAAACTATAGAAAGCTTATGAAAGAAATTGAAGAAGACAAAAAAAAAATGGGTAAAGATTGCATGCTCCTGGATAGGAAGAACAAATATTGTTAACATGTCGATACTATCCAAAGCAATCTACATATTCAATGCAATCCCTATCAAAGTAACACCAGCATTCTTCCCAGAGCTAGAACAAATAATCCTAAAATGTATATGGAACCAGAAAAGACTCCGAATAGCCAAAGCAATCTTGAAAAAGAAAACCAAAGCAGGAGGCATCACAATCCCAGACTTCAACCTATACTACAAAGCTGTAAACATCCTGACAGTGTGGTACTGGCACAAGAACAGACACTGGGATCAGTGGAACAGAAATGGACCCACAAACGTACGGACAACTAATCTTTGACAAAGAAGGAAAGAATATCCAATGATATAAAGACAGTCTCTTAGCAAGTGGTGCTGGGAAAACTGGAGAGCAACATGCAGAAGAATGAACCTGGACCACTTTCTTACACCATACACAAAAATAAACTCAAAATGGATGAAAGACCTAAATGTAAGACAGGAAGCCATCAAAATCCTTGAGGAGAAAGCAGGCAAAAACCTCTTTGATCTTGGCCGCAGCAACTTCTTACTCAACACGTCTCTGGAGGCAAGGAAAACAAAAGCAAAAATGAATTACTGGGACCTCATCAAAATAAAAGCTAGTGCACAGCAAAGGAAACAATCAGCAAAACTAAAAGGAAACTGACAGAATGGGAGAAGATACTTGCAAAAGACATACCAGATAAAGGGTTAGTATCCAAAATCTATAAAGAATTTATCAAACTCAACGCCCAAAAAACAAATAATCCAGTGAAGAAATGGGCAAAAGACATGAATAGACACTTCTCCAAGGAAGACATCCAGATGGCCAACCGACACATGAGAAAATGCTCCACATCACTCATCATCAGGGAAATACACATCAAAACCACAATGAGATACCACCTCACACCCGTCAGAATGGCTAACATTAACAACTCCGGCAACAACAGATGTTGGCGAGGATGCAGAGAAAGAGGATCTCTTTTGCATTGTTGGTGGGAAGGCAAGCTGGTGCAGCCACTCTGGAAAACAGTATGGAGGCTCGTCAAAAAACTAAAAATAGAACTACCCTACGACCCAGCAATTGCACGACTAGGGATTTATGCAAGGGATACAGGTATACTGTTTTGAAAGGGCACATGCATCCCCATGTTTATAGCAGCACTATCAACAATAGCCAAAGTCTGGAAAGAGCCCAAATGTCCATCGGTGGATGAATGGATAAAGAAGATGTGATACACACACACACACACACACACACACACACACAATGGAGTATTACTCGGCATTGAAAAAGAATGAAATCTTGCCATTTGCAACTACGTGGATGGAACTGGAGGCTATTATGCTAAGTGAAACTAGTCAGTCAGAGAAAGACAAAAATCATATGACTTCACTCATGTGAAGACTTTAAGACACAGAACAGATGAACATAAAGGAAAGGAAACAAGAATAATATAAAAACAGGGAGGGGACAAAACAGAAGAGACCCATAAATATGGGAACAAACTGAGGGTTACTGGGGGGGGGTTGTGGGAGGCGGGATGGGCTAAATGGGTAAGGGCACTAAGGAATCTACTCCTGAAATCATTGTTGCACTATATGCTTACTAATTTGGATGTAATTATTAAAAATTAAAATTTTAAAAATTAAAAAAAAATATCACCAGAAGATGTCTGAATATGAGTGAGCCTGAGGGAAGGAGCTCTGACCACTCTTATACTATTCATAGAACAGCCATTTCTGGCAGACAACTTTCAAGATGCTGGTTCCCTGCAAAGACTTTCCTTGCGCTGTGAGATCTCTCTCCTTTGTGTTCCAGGTACTGACCCCAGAGGGGAAACTTGGGCTCTGCTCCTTCGCAGTCCTGCAGACACTGCCCTCTCCTGGAGTGTTCTCGGTGGGGGGAGGAGCTCCCCATGCACACCCCTGAGGGTGTTAAGGGAGCTGCACTGAAAGCTTGAGCTGGTTTGGCTGAGTGTGGACTCTACCCAGCATTGGATGTCCTACTAGCCCTGCAGGCAGCGACCATTTACTGCGGTCAGGTGGACTCTCATCTACCATGATTCAGTCTAAAATTTGCAAACTTTATTTCATTTAATCCTTATAATTTCCTGTGTGACCACTACTAATATCGTCACCATTTTTTAAAGGAAGAAATGACAATCTGGTGTCATTTATGTGCTGACGCCACAGGTTTCTTTAAAATATGGGGGTTTCTACTGCCTTGTAGTCTCTCCTCTTCCCCTAACCTGAAGGGATAAGTAATTATGTAGGAGTCCTTTCTAGAACAACGAAGGAGATGCAGCAGACACTCTGACAGATTGGAGCAGCTGGAGCTGGTCCACTGGACTTAAAAGTTTCTTGGAGAAATCATGTCTAATGATTGTTGATTCCATTTCAGCGATTGCATGAACTAGACACCAAAGTGAAAGATATTACAGAATCCTGGAATTTCACTTTCAACAACTAAGTAGTGAATACATCTTCTATCCGTGGGCACTTCGGTGGGTGCCCGATACAATGAAATAGTGGACACACCGCCTGCTGTCACAGAGCTTCCAGTCTGGTGGTTCTGGGTCATTGAGCTTTCAAGTGATGTCATTCTGTGGCCAGGACAGGGAACGGACAGGACGCTAGGAGCACAAAGGAGCATGAAAGGGTCACAAACTCTACAAGCAGCATCTGCCAAGCTGGCATCCAAGGATCTGTAGGAGTTCGCCAAATAAATGCATGATGGTCAATTCTGAACATGATCAGTGGAGATATTGTAGGAGCAGATAGAAATAAGAGTTTGGAGATGATGACTAATGCTGGTGATACGATTCTGGGCAAAGACACACACCTGGAAGTCATATCTCAGAGATGACACTCGGAACTATTTGGGAGGTTGAGTCTGTATGTGCAGAGAGGAAGGAGTGTGGCACCCAGCAGGGAATTTTGAGGAACACCCAGATTGCCCCAAGATGAGAGAAAATAGTCAACAAAGGAAAGAGCGGAGCAGGAGCAGAAAAGCAGAAGACAGTAGAGGCACAGAAGCCACATGGAGGTCAGACTTGAAAGTGGAGGCGTGGACAAAGGGCTCAGATGTTTGGAAATGGCAGCCAGGGCTGGCTGACAGCAATCTCTGACCTCAGTAAGATGTGGTTTAGTGTAAACCTGGGCCGAGCAGTTTCAGGAGAACAGGGAGGCTGAAGCCACGTTACAGTGAGGGCAGGACGACCTGACCGCGAAGTGGGAACAGACACCGCAGAGAACTTCAAATAGTCTGGGTATGAACAGAATGACAGAAGCAAGATAATACCTACAGGTGGTTGTAGGGCTGGGATGAAGAAGACGAAAATGAGGCACATCTGATGCTCACTTTTTTTATGTGGAAAGGGAAATACTGTCAGGAGAGAGGAGAGGTCACTGATAAAGTATAAGCATCTTACTAGAGCCTTCTCTGCTGTGCGCCAAGGAAATCTGTCCAAAGCTAAGCCTTCTGGAACTGTCCCTCTGTTTGGGGTCACAGAGGTTTTGCACCCAGGGGAAGGGCACCATGGTGAGGCTTGGGATGAGGGAGAGGGATGCTCTCTCATCAAGCGGGGGAAGGTGGAAAAGTGAGTAGGGCCTTTATCAGTAACCCGACTCTGGGCTCAAACTCATGAACTGTGAGATCACGACCCAAGTGAAAGTTGGGCACCCGACTGACTGAATCACCCGGGCACCCTGGACTTAGGTTTTAAGAATAAAGAGACTCAACAAGTTGTCTTTGATAAGAATTTATTAAGACAAAATGCATATTTAATAAAATGAAAAGGTGAATACGTTTTATAAATTTTAACACAATGTAAAGACAAAAACCTTTATAGGGAAACATAAATATAAATTAGTCAAAAGAATGAATGAATGAATAAATAAATAAATAAATAATAAACAATAAATAAATAACATCAGGGCAATCATCTCTTAAGGACTGATGATCCTGAAGCCGGATTTTTTTTTTTTTTAAATATTCTTGCTTAATACTACTCACAACATATTTGTGGAATTTAAGTCAATAAATTCTGTAATGAAGGCTGCAGTGAGAGTCTCTTGAAGTGAGCAGACATAGTGTAGGGGTGATGTGGCACGTCAGGCGGTGAGAATCACTTCAAGGTGACCCCAGGTCTCCATCCTTGATGGCCAAGCTGTCTTGCAAGGTCGCCGAGGAGGACAAGGCTCTCATGATTTCCAGCCTGACAATTTCCCAGGCGCAGTCACTGTATCCCTCGTCCTCCAGGTAGACGCGGATGTCCTGGAAGTACCTCTTGATGGCCAGGGCAGGGCCGTGCATCCCCGGGGCACGCTCTCCCTCGCCCGTGGCCTGCACCAAGCAGGCGTCCAGGGCTTCCAGCTGCCGGTGGAGGCCAGAGCGGAGTCCGTGCAGCGGCGCGGGGCTCCAGGCCGCCGAGGAGCGCTCCGTGTGCAACAGGTTGAAGGTCTGCTGGAGCAGCTCCCGCAGGACGGCGGCGGCGGCCTGGGCCTCCCGGAGCTGGCCGCCCTCCAGCATCTCCCGGGGGAAGCGGAAGTCTTTTCTGGCCCGCAGGCACGAGAAAGGGGACAGTCTCCGCATCTGGCCCAGGAGCACCAAGTTGTCCCTGCTAACCTGCGCCTGGCTCCCAGGCAGGCCACAGCCCAGAGAGCCTCCAGGGCGGCAGGCGAGCAGCGCCAGGGCGGTCAGCAGAGGGCGCAGGAGAGCCATGGGGAAGCCGAGGGGGCTGCTGGCGGGGCTGAGCTGGGCGGCTGGGGGACCTCGGGGCCGAGGTTCTCTGAGGACGGCCTCGAAGCATGGCTCTTAAATAGGCAACGCGGACAATTTCATTTTCTGAACATCCTCTCCACTTCTACTTCCCTCTTTTGTTTTCATTTATGCATTCTCCTTATTGTGTAAAAGATGTCATCAATCTAAAATACTACGTTGGCAATGGAAGCTTTATTTCCCAATAAAC
Organism: Leopardus geoffroyi; assembly: GCF_018350155.1. Classification (NCBI taxonomy): domain Eukaryota; kingdom Metazoa; phylum Chordata; class Mammalia; order Carnivora; family Felidae; genus Leopardus; species Leopardus geoffroyi. The sequence continues at coordinate 45,851,902 of NC_059342.1, forward strand.
TTCCGATATATCCATCCCAATGGACACTTATCAACCAAACGAGAAACGTCTTTGTCCTAAAGACTGGAGTGATGTAGGCATGTAGGTACTCATACACACACCTGCTCACATATGTTTTCATATAGGAACATTGCTCTTTGTGTTAGAAAGAAACTTTGGCCTTGATCGTGGACTAGGTTTTTACCCTCTTTACTTCATACAGAGACAGGCTCCTTCACTCCTATGGGTTTTTGTATCTTGCTAGGTTCTGACCAGACCACGTATGGTAAATAAGCTCTTTAGAACAAGGACTGGGTTTTAATTACTGTTGTACTCACATTAGAGGCTTGTGGTGATAAGTGAATGAGTTTCTTGGATGTTTCTCTTCATTCTAGAAATAATTGATGCAGGTCCATGCAGTTATGCTTCACTGGGGCCTCAGGGTCAAGACTAATAATACAGACACTATCCTTCTGCCATTTTGTAACCCGTCTACAGTGCTCCTCAGGCTGTGCCAGTGTCCCCAGCAGGAAGCCCGGTTCTGGTCTGGGACATGTAGCTGTGAAGATTCTAATCCCAGATCATTTTATTTTCTCAACAACCCCTCACGCGCAAGGTTGTTATCACCTCTACTAACATGTTCCTCTGGAGTGACTGAGTGTCCTCAACCCAACCTCTCCTGGACTCACTCCCTGAGGGCAGGCTCACCTTGTCCTGAGGACATTAGAATTCCCCTGCTGTGGAGGCACTGGTTTCTTTGTTAGCAAAAGAGTTAATGCCCCTTATTCCTTCCCTCCATCCCTGGAGTGTTTGTGTGAGGGACCCTAGCTCTCAGCGCTGACCTCCTCCTTTCCTGAGCAGGTATCAAAAGGGTCAATAGCCCTCAGATGCTTAGGGCAAAATTTGTCTCAACTTTTGAGACAAAAGTAGGGGAATAGCCCAACTGTAATCATTTCATCTTCAGTAAGCAAATACTTGTCATTTTGCCACCACAGCTTTTATTGTTCAATCTTTTACTTCAACTATTGAGCACTAGTTAGACTCAACATTTCTGAGTTGGGCTCGGGGGACTCACTGATGATGCCTCTCAGTGGAAGCTTCCAGCACAGAAACTAGCGACTCTCCGTTGTTCATTCAGTCTGGGTATTTCTCTTTGGCTTCTTAGTCTGTTCATCTGTCTGAGGGTCAGAATGTAGGGGGTGAGGCCCCGGCTATTATGTCAGGGGGAAACAGCCTTCTCTCCTTTACTCGCTCGTGTTATTTCATTTTAAATTTAAAAAACAACAACAAAAAGAATTTTAATGACTTAGTTTTTACGCAGTGGTTTACTGCACATAGTCTGCCTTGTCTTCCTGCATCATATTCTATATCGTCCGCAGGTTAATACAAAGGCAAATGAAAGAATGAGGGGCTGCACCATTTTTCTCTATTTTTCCAAGATATCAGGTTTTTGTTTTTTTGTTTCTCATTTCAACTCTCCTAGAAAGCAAAACACAACAATTGTGTTGGGCAAAAGAAAATATAGGTCTGAATGTCATGAAAATGAAAAAAGGGAAGTGACTTGTCTGCTGGCAAAAAAGCAAAGGGCTGGTTAACACAATCGGTGCAGCCAACTGGGGGCCGGGAGCTCTGGCAGAGGGAAGAGTGAAGGCCACACTGAATTCCCCCAAATCAGGAAAATAGCTGCTTTGGCCTGAGGCTCCAAGGAGAGAGCTGGCGGATGGTGATCACTCCCTTCGCCCGCCAGTGCCTCCCACCCTGAGACTCGGTTCTCCAACACTTTCGAGTATTTAACGCTTAATACCTCTGGGATTGAAACTGAATATGGCTATAGAGAGTTTCAGGGCAATACTCAGTCCTTGTCATAGACAGCGTTAGAATCTGTTGTTGCCAGCTGGTAGCTTTTTGCAGCTTGAGGGGACATCCTCAAGAAGTGGCGGGATTTCTGCAGGGATCCCAAGCCAGCCCTCCAGTCTGGGTCGCTGCCCTTGCTGCACGTGGCCACCAGGGGGTGGTCTTCTCTGAGAGGAGCTTCGTTAGCCCAGCCTTCAACGGGATCCTCCTATCTGTCTTTTTGGCCACAAGTGCTATTACATCACATTTGACGGTAGTAAATAAAAAGCCTTTCTTGAAGATGTTTCTGCAAAACTTAGGGATTTCATTTGATTTTTAGTTTCTACTTGTGACATGCCGCTCTTTAGGGAAACGTTTAAGCTTAGACCACAACAGACCAGAAAGCTGCTGTGTGAATAGGCTGACAGTTGAAGGGAATGAGTGACAGGGTGTGTGGGGACTTCCTTCTGGGACAGGGAGGAAACTAGAAACTATTAGGACAGGGGAATGTGTCCTGGAATGCTGAGGGGAGAGGTGCAGGTGCCACAATATTAAAGAAACATCATGTTTTTCTGTACTTCCATCTAAGTTTTTTTTAATTTTTTTTTTTTTTTAATTTCTGAGAGAGAGACAGAGCACGAGTAGGGAAGGGGCAGAGAGAGAGGGAGACACAGAATCTGAAACAATCTCCAGAGAATCCAAAGCAGGCTCCAGGCTCTGAGCTGTCAGCACAGAGCTGGATGTGGGGCTCGAACTCACGAACTGTGAGATCATGACCAGAGCCAAAGTCAGATGCTCAACTGACTGAGCCACCCAGGTGCCCCTGTACATCCATCTAGATACTTATTCTCAACTCTCAGATATTAATACAAGCCACTATTTCCTAACTGAATATAAATAAGACACTTGTTTGAAATAAGGAGTGAATCAGTCAGCCTTCTCCAGAATTCACCACAAAATGCTGTTTTCTTATGCTGCCTCCTTTGAAGGTCAGTTAGTGAAATGTAGGACACACAGTTGCTAAGAATTTTGTTGAAAGAGACAAACACTATTCTCACATATAGCCGTCTGAAGAAAAATAAGAAAATATGCACCATACTTTTGGTCGTTACTCTAGTGAAGATGCGTTGCTTTGTGCCATTCAAGTGCATGACTTTAGTTAGGATTCACAATATTCTGTTATAATTCTTAGATCTGTTTTTGTTCCTGAATTATACACAACTCACATTTGCTCTATGGATTTCCATTATTCATGTTGTGGTTACAGCTGATTTTAAACAATTTTTTGTTGCCTTAAATATTAAGACGATGCCTAACCCAGCTTCGCACTCTCATGTGAAGAAAGTCTGCTGGTCTTTTTTTTTTTTTTTAAGTTTACTTATTTATTTTGAGAGAGAGAGAATATGAGCACGGGTGGGGGAGGGGCAGAGAGAAGAGAGAGAATCTCAAGCAGGCTGTCTGCTGTCAGCCTGGAGCCCGACACCTGGCCCATCTAAGGAGTCTTGAGATCATGACTTCAGCTGAAAACAAAAGTTGGACACTTAATTGAGCACCCAGGTGCCCCAAAAGACTGTCAGTCTTTATGTAATAATTGTGTTATTTGGGGACCCACCAAAGATGGTGATATTGAAAAAATTAGCAGAAATTACCAGTGAGTAACGTGAAAGAATTCTTATCGTATCAAACTCCCCTACAAAGTGAAACATGCTATAAGGCTGCCGCAGCAAGCCAGTGCCATAACGATCAGTGAAGTAACTTAATTAATAGAACCAGTAATTCTAGGGAGTATTATTTTCTCAGCGGTAATAGATATTTTGGTGAAGGACTGAATTAATTATCTATTCCCGCCCAGTCGGTTCTTAAAGATGAGCAGCTTGCTGATGTACAAAGTAATAATAATCAAGACAGGATAAAAATTGTAACTAATTAAATGAGCTGTGATTCAAAATAAATATAATACTAGACACATTAGTATGATTTGCCAGCACATCAATTCTGTGAAATCACTGAGAAATAGATACATGGCATAAAAGGCAGAACGATGCACAGAAAAACTGCCCCACGTTATTTTCCAGATCCCACGCTGTATTCTTTTTCACTTCAGAGGAGCTAACTTCTCTTATTGAGGCTTTCAGCAATTCCAGTGTGGTTTCCTGCTTAGTAATTCCATCAAACGAACTCTCATGAAGTTCACGATGGGATCCATTTTTCTGTCGTAGCAGGCAGTTAGACCCACACCTTCCATGAATCCACTGACATTCTTCTAAGCACGTGTATTTCCTTAAATACACTCAGCATCCTCTCTTGTTATCCTTCTACTGAATGGTCAGTATACCTGTGTATCCTTCGTGGTTCTTCTCTCCCCTGCTGTGCCTTAGAATCAAGTGTAACTCTTTCGGTCACACTACACTGTCGTGCCCCATGACCGCCTCTGTTTCTGGCTTCCTGTTGCCATGTATGGACCTGTTCTACGGCATTTTTTAAAAAATCTAAGCTCGCCTATCCACTGACAATGGGCATTGGCACTTCCATGTGTATCACTCAATGTAGAGGAGACGGACAGCTTTTATTTTTATTTCCTGACATTCTTCATTCTACCATCAGTTGAGAGAATTCACTTCTCTCCCTGCTTCATTATAATATTAAGTATGATGATGGCTTTTAGGTTTCTATCCCTACAAAAAATCAAAGGTAAAGACAGGAGGAACTGTATTTGTTATATCCCATGTCGTAAGGGCAATGAACAACTTGTCTTAGAGGAAGACAGTTGTTACCTCTGATTTTAATAGAATCTGATGGGTAAATGAATCCTCTCATCCGGTTTTCCATCAAGTTGCACCATTAGACCTGATGTTACTCTTTATAAACACTTCCTACAGTAAAAGCGAAATAAAAAAATGATACACTGATTAAATATAAAGAATACATTTTATTATATTACCAAAACATAAGGGTGCACATCATATTACTTGAAAAAATTTAAATCTCATAAATATTTAAATAAATAAATAAATAAATAAATAAACACTTAAATAGATAAAAGGATATCAGCACGGTCATCGGTAAGTGGCTTGTGCTCGTAGAGGTGACATGATGTCGCTTATTACTCCTAAAACATTTGACAAGTTATTTCATTTCATGTCACGACTACAGCAGAGATGAGTCCTTGACATGGCAGGACAGGTGGAAAGTGTGGTACGATTAGTCAGTGAGAATCATTTCCATGTTGAATAGGTCTCATTTCTCGCTCCTTAACCTTTTCTGCAAGGCTGTTGATGAATACAAGGATCTCATGATTTCTGCTCGGACGATCTCCCAGGCACAAGGGCTGTATTTCTTCTCTTGCAGGTAGAGGGAGAGTCTTTGGAAGTAGTTCCTCAGGATGGAGTCCTCGTTCGTGAGGGGAGCCTCTCCCTCCCCCACCTCCTGCATGACACAGGCTTCCAGGCGGGTCAGCTGCCGATCAAGTCCCGTGCAGAATTCCTCCAGGAGGGTGGTGTTCCAAGCAGCAGACGAGGACGCCTCTGTGCAGAAGAAGTGGAAGATCTTCTGGTTCGTCACGTGCACCACAGAGAGGGCTTGGGCCTTGTGGGGCTGGTCTCCACCAAACACGTCCTGGGGGAAGGCGAAGTCATTTCTGTCCTTCTGGCAGGAGCTGGCAGGGAGTCTCCTCATTTGTCCCAGGAGCGTCAAGGCCCTCCTGTTCAGCAGGCCGTGGGTCTGAGGCAGGTCACAGCCCAGAGAGCAGACGGAGTTGCAGCCCAGCGCCACCAGGGCCACCAAGAAGGAAGAGGGCAGCGCCATTGGGGATCTTGCAGATGCTGTTGGCCTGGCTGGGGTGGGCGACTCTGTGACCCGTGGCTCTAGGTTCTCTGAACATCTTCCTTGTGTGTGTGGCTTAAGTAGGGAACATAGTAGTTTTCACTTTCTGAACGTTGCCCTTACTTTCTACTTCTGTTTTTGCTTTCCTTTATGCACCTTCTACTTGGGTTTAGAGCATGGGTTCCACAACCTTTTTTTTTTTCATCATTACCTCTTGCCTCCAGAGTTTTTGTACATATTTATCTAATTGAACCTTCTAAGAAAATTTAATAACACAGAAACACATTATGTGTAATTATGTACTGTATATTTAACTGTACTTTATACATAAAAAATCATAAAAAAGGAAATATAAAGTTTACTCTATTTATCCAATGCAGGGTTAAGAATTACTAAAAATTTTTAAAAGTTAAAATTTAAAGCCATTGATGCTTAAGTATGGACTAAATTTGATTTTTTTAATGTTTGCTTATTTATTTATTTACATTTTTAATATGAAATTTATTGTCAAATTGGTTTCCATACAACACTCAGTGCTCATCCCAACTGGTGCCCTCCTCGATACCCATCACCCACCCTTCCCTCCCTCCCACCCCCATCAACCCACAGTTTATTCTCAGTTTTTAAGAGTCTCTTATGGTTTGCCTCCCTCCCTCTCTAACTTTTTTTTTCCCCTTCCCCTCCCCCATGGTCTTCTGTTAAGTTTCTCATGATCCACATAAGAGTGAAAACACATGATATCTGTCTTTCTCTGTATGACTTATTTCACTTAGCTTAACACTCTCCAGTTCTATCCACGATGCTACAAATGGCCAGATTTCATTCTTTCTCATTGCGAAGTAGTATTCCATTGTGTATATAAACCAAAACTTTATCCATTCATCAGTTGATGGACATTTAGGCTCTTTCCATAATCTGGCTATTGTTGAAAGTGCTGCTATAAACATTGGGGTACAAGTGCCCTTATGCATCAGTACTCCTGTATCCCTTGGGTAAATTCCTGGCAGTGCTATTGCTGGGTCATAGGGTAGATCTATTTTTAATTTTTTGAGGAACCTCCACACTGTTTTCCAGAGTGGCTGCACCAGTTTGCATTCCCACCAACAGTGTAAGAGGGTTCCCGTTCTCCACATCCTCGCCAGCATCTATAGGCTCCTGGTTTGTTCATTTTAGCCACTCTGCTGGAGTGAGGTGATATCTGAGTGTGGTTTTGATTTGTATTTCCCTGATGAGGAGCGACACTGAGCATCTTTTCATGTGCCTGTTGGCATCTGGATGTCTTCCTTAGAGAAGTGTCTATTCATGTTTCTGCCCATTTCTTCACTGGATTATTTGTTTTTTGGGTGTGGAGTTTGGTGAGTTCGTTATAGATTTTGGATACTAGCCCTTTGTCCGATATGTCATTTGCAAAAATCTTTTCCCATCCCGTTGGTTGCCTTTTAGTTTGGTTGATTGTTTCCTTTGCAGTGCTGAAGCTTTTTCTCTTCATGAGGTCCCAATAGTTCCTTTTTTGCTTTTAATTCTCTTGCCTTTGGGGATGTGTCAAGTAAGAAGTTGCTGCGGCTGAGGTCAGAGAGGTTTTTTCCCTGCTTTCTTCTCTAGGGTTTTGATAGTTTCCTGTCTCACATTCAGGTCTTTCATTCATTTTGAGCTTATTTTTGTGAATGGTGTAAGAAAGTGGTCTAGTTTCATTCTTCTGCATGTTGCTGTCCGGTTCTCCCAGCACCATTTGTTAAAGAGACTGTCTTTTTTCCATTGGATATTCTTTCCTGCTTTGTCAAAGATTAGCTGGCCATACATTTATGGGTCCAATTCTGGAGTCTCTATTCTATTCCAGACCTAAATTTAACTTGTGACTTATAACTTATTTACTTATATAAATTTTATATAAAGTACATAAGTAAATTAAAATTTCTATAAAGACATAACTATTTCAATGTACTTAAATATTTAAAATCATTCCAAATTGCTAAAAGCAAGCAAAAATTTTAATTATTCACTTAAATTATTCCCTGATTTATTTTCAGTGCACTGAATTTTAATGTTGCCTCATGACAAAATATTTTTTTTAAGTTTATTTATTTATTTGGGAGAGAGCACAAGCGGAAGAGGGGAAGAGAGAAAGAGAGGCAGAATCCAAAGCAGGCTCCACGCCATCAGCACAGAGCCCGACATGGGACTCAAACTCATAAACCGTGAGATCATGACCTAAGCCGAGATTAAGAGTCAGACGCTTAACCGACTGAGCCACCCAGGCGCCCTCACAAAATAATTTTTAACTTAACCTGCTGCTACATACTCTTGAAGATATTGCCACAATATTTTTCTGTTTCCCACTAGATAATTGCTGATGTGTTGAATGAGTTTTGTAGAATTAAATCATAAAATATAATATATTTGTATTTAATTCCCAAAGCCCACATCACATCGAGGCTCAGACAAAAGCAACATGCACCAGACAGCCAATAGCAGCTCACAAATAAGCAAAGGCCACCTCTCCCAGAATGACTTTGAGATCCAAGAAACAATGGAGAGAAACTCTTCCAATCACAGAGATGGGTTAGCCCCAGGTTTGTCACACTGATCTTGCAGATATTTTGTGTATATTCCACAAATCCAATGTCCGTGCTTCTCGTATGATACCCAAAAAAATCCAATGAGAGAAAATAAATATTAAGAAATAATGTTTTGTTAGACTGGCCCAATGTTGAGCTTTGGAGTGCCACAGACCACTGCAATATTTCAGGCTGGTTGACAACCCTAGGAACTTACTGTTATACCCTTGGAAGCAATTGTAACAACTATTCCACCTGGTGTGGCAATGCTGATAATGGGAGAGACTATTCATATACAGAACCGGGGAGTATGTGAAGTCTCGATATCTTGCTCTCAATTTTGCTGTGAAGCTAACGGCTCTTGGGGGCTCAGTTGGTTGATCATCTGACTTCAGCTCAGGTCATGATCTCACGATTCATGAGTTCAAGCCCCACATCAGACTCTCTGCTGTCAGCACAGAGCCTGCTTCAGATCCTCTGTCCCCAGTCTCTCTCTGCCCCTCCCTTATGTGCTCTCTCTCTCTCTCAAAAAAAAAAAAAAAATAAGAGAGAGAACACTTGTGCTTTTTCAAAACTATATCCAAGGTAAGGAAATTGGCTTATTATGTTATTGGAGTCAGTTCTTTCCAGGAAAGAGCCATTTCTCTCTGGGAACAGACTTCTGTAGACCACAAGCCAGGTCTCCAGACCCGGGCATGGTCTTTGTCCATCTTGGCCAGTAGGTGGCAATCTTCCTTTGTAAATATTTTAACAGACCCCTGACTAAAATGATCTTGCTTTCTCTTTCCTTTTTCCCTACAGCTAGTTACATCATTGCAGGAGGAACATTCCCTCATGGCCAAAAATAGTCACGAGAAGAAAAAGAAGAGAACAAGAACTCTCCTATGAGAGTTTCCAAAAACCTAGAACTTTCACACAACTCTTGATTTCAGTTAGTGACTTTTGCACTTGGCCAGAAACCACAGCCGAAAAGGAAGCAGCTGTGTGAATGGGCAGGGCAGGTTCAGGAGGAGAGACTGAGGAGAGCAGAGCTCGCTGGGGGTTTCTAGACTGGGGCAGAAGGAAACACTGTGAGATGCAGGTGAAGAATGAGATCTGGGGAAGCGGGAGGAAAGGTGAACGTGCTAGTGTCAGAATACATAGTGCACGTGTATATACATAGTATCTATGTGTACATAGTGTATTAGTATGTATATAGTTACATTGATGAGCCACTTGTTCCCGATTCTGTTTTTTAGACTCTCAGCATTTTGCAGTCAGTTACAGAGAGAGGGCTAGGAGAAGTTAATTATGCTCTTATAGACTCTATGAATAAATAAGAACATGATGGTAAGCCTTCATTCAGTGGAAAATACTCTGCTAAGCGCTTCTAAATGTTCTAACGTGACCACCCTGCTAAGGGACACAGGAAAGTTAGAGGGGCTTGCAGTTTTGTCTTTCCTGTCCCCCGAGTGGAAGAGGAGAGAGGGCTGGACTTCCCTTCCCCCGGTGGGGGCGGGGGGAGGCTCTAGGAAAATCATTTCCCTGGAGAGCAGGCCTTTGTTGAGGGGAACAGAAGACTGAGAGGATTCCCAGCCAGTGATTTCTCTTTCCTTTCCCCTGCTGGCAGCACCAGGAGTTTGTTTTCTCATCTTCACAGTGAGAACCTGGTGAAGGTTTCTCCCGAAGGTGACACTCACAAAAGCGTGTGGCCCCCAAAGACAGGATATCTTGCAGTTTTTCGATCTCAAGCTCATCCATATGGACCTGCCAGTAATTGTTCCATTTCAGCTTCAGTGTTTCTACCAATACGAGCTTCAGCTGTGCTTTAAACTCTTGCATTTCTGCTCCCAGTCATCCAGGGTCTCTGTCTGCATCCCCCTCTTTCTGCAGAGCTAAGGGCGGCAGCTAGCACCTCGACCCCCAATTCTCTGATGGATCTAAGAAGAGTTGTTGCTTTTCAGTTTGTTTGGCACTTGTGTTGTAGTTGATGGAAGGTCAAGGCTGACGACCAGCCCAGCTGATTACTTGTTGGATGGGAACCAGAACGTCCGCCAATACATGAATATGTATGTCACATCGTTAGAGGTAAGTGTCTCCCAAGGAAAGAGGCCCGAGAGATAATCACTGAAGAAGAACGTTGGAGCACACTTTTGAACAATTTAACTCGATACATTCTAAGACGAAAGCAGAAATAAAGTCAGTGAAATGACTAAATACCTGGGAATGTGACTTGATGTATTAAAGAGAATCATTTTGGGGTCTCCTTCCTTCCTCCTTACTAATTGTTACGAATTTGAATATGCAGACAACGATCACGTGATTTGCACTCAGGCATCTTTCTAGAGGCACAATCACTCCATTGCTTCTCTTTAGACTGAGATGAAGTCCCCGGATGGAACTTTTGTCCTCTAGTGAAAGGTTCTTGCTGGAGTGTCCGGGTGTGTGCGTTTAAGGCAGGTGTCCCGGGTTCCGGCTGTCCCTGGAGCCCCGTGCAGTGTGTCCAGCAGGATCGGGTTCCAGGCAGCAGATGGCACTTTGTGAGGAACTTAGAAGGTCTGCCGGAGCAGCTCCTGGGGACAGAGGTGGCCTGGGCCTCCTGCAACTGGCAGCCACCCACCCTCTCCCCGGGGGAGATGCCCCTCAGTCAGGAGAACTGGGACGTCCTCCTGATCTGTGTCAGAGGCAGTAGGTCTTCCTGTGAAGCCGCCCTTGGCCGGGAGGCAGGTCAGAGCCCAGAAAGGAGATGCGGCCACAGGGATCCAGCAGGAGGCCCGCAGAGGGGGTGCACGCTGGGCACCGGAGGGGTCTGGTGGCCTGGGTGACGAGCGAGGGGGGCGTCTTGGGCCCTAGTTCCTCTCAAGTTCTTTCTCACATGTCTTTTAATACAAAACCGTTTTCATTTTCTGAACGTTCCTGTATACGTTTTATTCTTCCTAAGTTTTTTTCCTTTCTTTATGTAAGCCTTAGATTAGAGTAGATTAGATTGGAAAACATTAACCCTATGAATTATTCATTTCACTATTGCACTGAAGTTTAATTTGCCCCAGTACTTCAAATGTTTCAGCGTAAAGGGATCCAAAGCTTCCAAATGACGGAAATCTTTTGTGTTACGATCAAAAGTAGGTAGGTGTTGTTCTCCTTGCTCAGGACATACTTTTACCTCCGAGCCTGAGCTCTGTTGTTGTGATTTTTATTTTTTGCGCATCAGTCAAGATGCCTGGTCCCTTTCGGTCAGTGTGCCCATAGCCCTGTGTGTGACACCTGGCTCCCCTCGCTCACTCTCTCTTTCTCTGTAACTGGCCGCCAGGAGTCAGCTCATCATACTTCCAGCTTTGAGCAAACTTTTATTGGAGGGTGGCTGCTTTTGTCCCGCAAATAATCAACTGTCTGCGACCCAAGCTCGTTTCTGTGAGCAATTCCTTCTCTTTCTGTCAGGTGCTCAAGAGTCAGATTTTTCCATAGCTTCCAGAGGACACAAACGTTATGCACTTCATGTGTGTAGGGGGCACTGGTGTGGGTAAACTATCCTTTTTTTTTTTTTTTTTTTTTTTGTAACCTTAAATAGCAACAGGAATTTTATTTTGCTAAATGTTGATTTCTATGTGGAGTTCAGTCTATTAACCTGTGGAGTCCTTCTCATGCTCTCAGTTTCTGAGGCGGCAGGGGACTCAGTGTTGATTTTCCTGCTGCTGGAGGCTTGCACTGAAGTAACTAATAAGGGTTCCTGGGTTAGTGAGTCAGTTCTTTTCTCCTGAGCTATTTGGTTCATCGTGATCCATCTCACAGCGAAGATGTGGGGCAGGGAGGCCACATACTAGAGAAAACCAACCCCTTTCTTTACTAGCTTGGAGTTTTTTTTAACTGTATATGTTCTTTTTAATTTAGTAATTTTATAGGCAGGGGTGGACTTCTCTTCTGAATTCCTTTCTACTTCATCTTGAGCTCAGTACCAAAAGAGGGAAGCAAGAATGAAAACGGGAAGGGCCCCTACCATTATTTCCCATCAGTTTTGATACAGCATCTTTTTCTTTCTCCACTCGGCGTTCCTAGAAAGCTGTCACGGCATTGGGATGCACCGAGGCACCAGGAAATCAAAGGCAAATCTGACCGTGACGGCCGTGGAAACACTAGGGTGGCTCCCAGGTGAGGGGAAGCCAGCGGGAGCCCTTGGCTTCTGCTACCACCTTCCACCTGCTCACTGTGGTGCCTGCTTGTGAATTCCACCCAGCCCTCGCTAAGGGCAGCTCCATCTGCTTCCCCACATACTGGATGGTTTCCGTCCACAGAACAGCTTCCTGACCTTCCGCATAGTACGCATCAAAATGATAATAGATTATCATGGTAAGGAATGAAAGGTGCCTTGCTTTAAAATAAACACAACATTAAGCATATGAACATGATTTGCCAATACATCCAGTCCATGTATCTATCCAGAGACACACATAGAGCAAAAAGGAGAACTCTGCAGAAAAAAAAAAAAAAAATTCACGTAATTCCCAATTTCATTCTATTCTCCTGTTGCATTTCAGCAGGCACATCTCTCATAACTATTTGCTCCTTATACCTGAACTTCTCTTCTCTTATTCACTCATTCCCTCCCACCCTCCAATATGGTTTCTGTGAGTTCTTCCAAACCAGCTCTCACCAAAGCTTCAATGACCCCTTCATCCCAGTGCGGCGGGCACTTTACATCCACATTTTACAATGATGCAATTCTGTGAAGCCATTTCAGTCCTTGAAATAGACTTCTACCGATATTCTCTCTTACCCTACTACCTCATGGCCATTCCGTCTCTGTTTCTGTTGTGGCTCTTTTCTCCCTTTACCATCTGAAGTTTCGAGGAATCAATCTGAAGTTCTTTGCTCATGCTCTCCTCTTCCCGTGTGACCGCTTCTGTTTTAAGGCTTTCAGTTAATGGAGTTGCTTGTAAATTGCAGACTCAAATATCCATTTTCCAAAGAATATTCGCACTTGGAAGTCTACCAGTCAATTATAGGAGATATCTACGGCTTTTGTTTCTGTTTCCTGGCATGCTTTCCTGCAGATTCTGCTGACAGAACTCCATTTTTCCCCTTCTCCTCATTATACCGTTTAATATAACTGATATAAATTCAGTGTGATTATTGTCTTTAGGTAGCTTTCTCCACAAAGCTCACTGGTGCAAAAGCAGAACTGGATTTGTTATGTCCACCCCTATCCTGACAGCAGCATACAGACTGGCTTAGAGAAAGTCTATTTTTAATGTATAACGTGAATAACTAATGAGTAAGTGAATTGCACAATCCATTCTTTCATCAGAGTTGTTCCTTTTTTAAATAATAAACAAAGACAAAAATTTTCTATAGAAAATATTTAATAAAGAAAAGAATAAATTGAATAAATATAAACAATATATTTTTTCTCTTAACGACAAAGTGAAAATACACTTAATATTATTCAAATATAATTTAAATCTTGTAAATAGTTAAGTAGATAAATAAATTGTTAAATAGATACATAAATAGATCAGCAAGGTCATTGGAAAGTGACTAGTGCTTGTAGAGTTGACATGATGTACTTAATACTCCTGAAAATATTGACAGATTGATGCCATTCATGTCACAATCACAGCAGAAATGACTCTTTGACATGGCAGAACAGGTGGAAAGTATGATACGATTAGTCAGTGAGAATCATTTCCATGTTGAATAGGTCTCATTTCTCGCTCCTTAATCTTTTCTGCAAGGCTGTTGATGAATACAAGGATCTCATGATTTCTGCTCGGACGATCTCCCAGGCACAAGGGCTGTATTTCTTCTCTTGCAGGTAGAGGGAGAGTCTTTGGAAGTAGTTCCTCAGGATGGAGTCCTCGTTCGTGAGGGGAGCCTCTCCCTCCCCCACCTCCTGCATGACACAGGCTTCCAGGCGGGTCAGCTGCCGATCAAGTCCCGTGCAGAATTCCTCCAGGAGGGTGGTGTTCCAAGCAGCAGACGAGGACGCCTCTGTGCAGAAGAAGTGGAAGATCTTCTGGTTCGTCACGTGCACCACAGAGAGGGCTTGGGCCTTGTGGGGCTGGTCTCCACCAAACACGTCCTGGGGGAAGGCGAAGTCATTTCTGTCCTTCTGGCAGGAGCTGGCAGGGAGTCTCCTCATTTGTCCCAGGAGCGTCAAGGCCCTCCTGTTCAGCAGGCCGTGGGTCTGAGGCAGGTCACAGCCCAGAGAGCAGACGGAGTTGCAGCCCAGCGCCACCAGGGCCACCAAGAAGGAAGAGGGCAGCGCCATTGGGGATCTTGCAGATGCTGTTGGCCTGGCTGGGGTGGCCTGGCTGGGGTCACTCTGTGACCCGTGGCTCTAGGTTCTCTGAACATCTTCCCTGTGCGCACCTCCTAAATGGGAACACATTAGTTTCCATTTTCTGAATCTCCTCTTACTTCCTGCTTTTGTTTTCTGGTTTTCATTTTGCATTCTCCAAATGGGTTTAGAGCAGTGCTTCTCAACCATTTTATTTAATTATTGCCCCCTTTTCCCTGACCCCTGAGCCCTTTTAGATTTTCTTTTGCTAATTGAACCCCTCATGAAATTTTAATGACACAGTTATACTCTATATCTATTTATATACTCTCTCTATATCTATCCTTTATACATAGAAAAAGAGAGTGCCAAACTTCTTTTTTTATCCAAGGCAGGGTTAAAATTGATAAAAATTTTAAGCTAAAAGTAAATTTAAAGTTATTAACATTTTATTTATCTCTATAGCTAAGTTTGCAGAGCAAATTTTAACATACTTACGTATATAAATAGTAATGTATTAAGTTACATATTCAAATAAAAATTATACAAATACAATAATAATATACATGTAATGATACACTTTTTTTTTTTCAACGTTTATTTATTTTTGGGACAGAGAGAGACAGAGCATGAACGGGGGAGGGGCAGAGAGAGAGGGAGACACAGAATTGGAAACAGGCTCCAGACTCTGAGCCATCAGCCCAGAGCCCGACGCGGGGCTCGAACTCACGGACCGAGAGATCATGACCTGGCTGAAGTCGGACGCTTAACCGACTGCGCCACCCAGGGGCCCCTCAAAAAATAATTTTTAATTTCACTAGCAGCTAGATATTCATCAAGATATTCTCAACATCGATTTCTTTTCAGCAATTGACATAATTATAAATGAGTTGAATGACTTTAGTAGAATTAAATGAGCAAATATTAACTACTCGCATTTAGTTTTAGAGCCCAGTTCACGCTAAGGCTCCAACGTAAGCACCATGGCGTCTTCTAAGTAAGGGAAGCCCACCTCTCACAACACAGCTTTGAAATCTAGCAAATGATGGAGGGAGAGTCCTCTGGTGATCCAGCTACTGGATGTAAGTTTTATTGCTCTTAACATGCATACATTTTGTATAACGTCCATGAACTCAACATCAATACTTCACCTAAGATACCCAAGAAAAACCGAGAAAATACAAGGTGATGAGGTAATAAATCCTAAGGAATAAGATTTGGTTGAATAGGGTTGATTTGAAGAGCAACGAACCATTGTAATACGTAAGATTTGTTCACTCCCCAAGAGCTAATTTTTGCACCGTGGGTAATGATATCGCCAACGAAAATAGGCAGGTAAAAAAACGTATTCGCAGGTGCCTGGGTGGCTCAGTTGGTTAAGCGTCTGACTCTTGGTTTCAGCGCAGGTCATGATCTCACATTTTGTGAGTTTGAGCCCCTCGTCGGGCTCTGCGCTGACAGTGCAGAGCCTGCTTGGGACTCTCTCTTTCTCCCTGTCTCTCTATTCCTCCCCGCTTATGCTCCCTCTCTCTCTCAAAAGAGATAATCTTAAAAAACATATATATTCAATTTGAATTTTCTTTTATATTTGCATTTAATTTCAAATTTCCCAGAGGACTTTCAGAAGCCCCAAACCAGATCTATTCTTAAAAAAAAAGAAAAGAAAAGAAAAGAAAGTTGTTTGTCCTAAATTCAGAACTGTGTAAATATTGATTATTATCATGTGAAGAACTTTCTCTGAGCTCCCATCCTAAACTCTTTGGATTTTGCATAGGAAGTTACCCGGCCTAAGCCTTCCATGTACAAACTCTTTAAATGGAAGCTGTGTACCCATCTTGGACACACCAGCTCTTAGTCATGGACTCTGTTACATTCACTCTGTTGTCCTCAGCACCAGGCCCTGAATACTGGCTCAGTAAGTCACGTTTAATGCAGGAGCCTCACTGATTTTCTCCTCCTACCAAAAGGCATTCGTGAATGACCATGCTAGTTTGTTTCATCAGGGCCATAGGTGCTGAGATTGTAGGAGACAATGGCTGAAATTTCTGCTCTACTCTCCTGCTGTCCACATGGCCTATTGAGATTATTGCTGAAACCACTGGGATTTTATTTGCTTTCCTGCACACAGGGCTCTGGGATTCAGGCTGCCAAAACAGCACTATTTCCAGCCTTTGCCCAGCACTAGGAAGAACCCCCAGGTGTGGCCTCATCTCAAATCGCCCCTCAACGTGGTCATCACAGAAAACTAACCAGCCTGGCGTCCTGCACAGAACAACACATCGAAACTCCAATTCTCCCGGACCCCAGAGCTCACAGCCACCAGACCGTTGATCCCCGGACTTGGTGGTGGGTCTTTACCGAAGCGCCAACGAGCGAGCCTTTACCCTGAGCTTCTCTGGAGACAACTCAAAAAGAAAACATGAACCATTAGCTGCATGCTCCTATCTCCATCTATTTCTGTGGGAGAGTAGGCTCTGTTTCAGTTTGCTATGTAGAATTCGGGGAGGGCGGGGTGGGTAATAATCAGAGCGTCCCTTCCCATCAGAAAACAAGGCTTTGGGTTCCTAATTCTTGACGCCCTGTCCTTGCCTGCCAACCTGCCTCCTCACTCTTGTCACTCAGCACGGCTGTGTTCTATCTTCTAAATGGCGGGCATGGAGCCTTTAAGGAGCCGCTATGGTCAGACTGTTTGGATATTATCTGTTGAAGTCCTAACTCCAAAGTGATGGTATTAGGTGGTGGGGCCTTTGGAAGGTAGTGCGAGAACAAGAGTATAGCCCTCATGATGGAATTGGGGCCTTTATAAGAGACACCCCACTCTTGGATTTCCAGGCTGTAGAACTGTGACCAATAAAATACTGCTTTTTAAAAATTTTTAATATTTATTTTTTGAGAGAGAATGAGACACAGACAGGGGTGAGTGGGAGAGAGACTGAGAGAGAGGGAGACACAGAATCTGAAGCAGGCTCCAGGCTCTGAGCTGTTAGCGCAGAGCCCGACGCGGGGCTCAAACTCACAAACCATGAGATCATGACCTGAGCCAAAGTCGGACGCCCAACTGGCTCAGCCACCCAAGCGCCCCAATAAATTACTGCTTTTTACAAGCTACCCGGGGTATGCTATTTTTTTAAGGCAGCCCAAACAGATTGAGCCCTGACCTGCACTGTTTTCTCCTTAGAATACCTCCCTCCAGGGGTCTGTAAAATACTTAAGGGGAGAGACATCATCTTAGCCGGCTGTTTTTCTAGGCACCCAGTCTGGTCCACATCATTTCCAGAGCACAATCAATATTCATGAGGAAAACAAGCATGGTAATTAAAGGAGGAAGAATACTACCAACAGAGGCTACAGAGATATGAATCATGTAATTTGCAAGGACAATAGATCTGAAGATCCTATATGAATTCCTCACGGCAGGGAACTTATAATGGAATAGCCTGTGAGGCATTTAAAAACAAAACAATACAAGAAGAAGAAGAAGAAGAAGAAGAAGAAGAAAAGAAATAATGAAAGAAAAAAGAAAGAAAGAAAGAAAGAAAGAAAGAAAGAAAGAAAGAAAAAGAAATAAACATTTGTGTGTGTGGAAATTTCCTTCAAGTTTGTATTTTCAGTATTTAGAATATTAAGACGAGAATCACGGGCCTGGTCATCAATGGAAGACTCACTCTCCTCTTTTATTTCAGGGAGCCTCAAGTACCCGCAAGGAGCTACCTCATCATACTTTGCTCACCTCCCTCACATAATGACAACTGAATTTTACAAAGTGTTCCAAGACCTCATCTCCACCCTTATGGCCACTTTCCAACATCGGCCTCTGGCAATCGATTGGAATGCTTCTTTCAGTGGATCAATGATGCTGTCAAGTCTAAAGAGTGACATCCATTGGACTGAATCTCCCCCCGGTTTAAACTGTGGAGTCAGACTTTGGGTCAGTCGTTTAGAGCTTTTCAAGAAAAAGTGTGCTGCCAACATACTGGCTATTGTTCCCCTTGAGAAAAGCATCAGTACAGGGGCACCTTGGTGGCTCAGTCAGTTAAGCGGCTGACTTCAGCTCAGGGCATGATCTCGCAGTCCATGAGTTCGAGCCCCGCATCAGGCTCTGTGCTGACAGCTCAGAGCCTGGAGCCTGTTTTAGATTCTGTGTCTCCTTGTCTCTCACCCTCCCCCATTCATGCTCTGTCTCTCTCTGTCTCAAAAATAAGTAAATGTTAAAATAAAGAGAGAAAGAAAAGCATCAGTACAAATAATGTAACAGTGAAAACTGCTCGTTTTCACTGAACTCCTCTCTTCCACAGTCACCAGAGTAGAGTCTGTTTCCCAGTGGACGCACTTGATATTGACACTTAGGCAGCCCATGAGAATACATTCGGACCAGACAAATGGTGGTGGAAGTGATACTGTCTTGTGGGGTCTAGCCTTGACCTTGAAAACCTCCCATGTGATCGTCCATATCGTTTCCCTTTACAACTAACTGGAATAGACTCAAGCATCCCACACCCATTTGGAGTCCTGTGCTGAATATGGTCAAGTCACAGAATGGAAGGGCCTCGTGTCCTTGAGTCACTGTTTGAAGATGAGCCAACCAGAAGAGACATCTGAGCAGGAACTCCTGCACGGTTCTCTTCTAGTTTTCTATAGATCTGGTACAACAGCTGGCATTCACTTACTGACAAATGTCTTTCAGAAAATACTATCCCCAAACACCTCTCCACTTAAAATTTGGACTTTACATTTTGGAAATCGCAAATACGCCCCAAACCTTGAACAGATTTAAAAATCTCATCACAAGATCATTTACTTATGGAAATAGATCATGTTCTCCTAAACATGTCTTCTATACTTTTTTTTTTAAGTTCATGATTTTGGAGACCCTAGGTGGCTCAGTGGATGAAGCCTCCCACTCTTGGTCTCAGCTCAGGTCATGGTATCAGACTTGACTTCCAAGTCCCCCTCTGGCTCTGTGTGGGCAGGGCAGAGCTTACCTGAGATTCTCTCTCTCTCCTATTCTCTCTGCCCCTCCCCTGCTCCCGCTGTCTCTGTCTCTCTCAAAATAAACAAACTTAATTTTTTTTTAAGTTCACGGTTTTGGTTTCAGATATTTCTCACCTGCTACCCAGGTAGAGAGACTGTGTGTCTTTTCCTTCATATACAGATGGATGCTTTAGAAATACTTCTAGGCCACGATTCCCAAACACGGGCTGGATTGTCTTCTTCCGGGGGCTCCAGGTGTTCCAGGCTGCGATCCAGGCTAGACAGGAGGGTAAGGAGGTGGGCGTCGCCCCTAGCAGCGCGGCTGTTGTCTGTGCTGAAGAGGCTGAGATCTGCTGGAGCATCTGATGGTGGAAACAGGTGGTTTGCGCCTTCTGCCCTTGGGCGATATAGCCTCTTTCCCAAGGAAGTCTGAAACAGCAGGTTCTGTCATTCAGGCATGTGTGAGAGGGGCTCCTTTTCGACTGTCTCAAAAGTAGGAGGATGTCCCTGTTTCTTGGGCTCTGGAGCCAAGGCAGGTCTCCAGCAAGGGAGCAGGCAGGGATGCTGCAGAGCAAGGCCAACCACAGATCTGGGCCCTTGACGATTTCGGTGGTTCTCCAGGCGGCCGGCAGGTGGCGCGCGGCCGTCCTTTTCGGAAGTGGCTTTAGGGCAAAGAAGCTGTGACTTTGAAACAGAAAGCGGAGCGTCGGGGCAGCTTCTGGGCAGCTTCGGGGGACTCCAGGCTGAGCCCTTCCAAGAGCGCCAGGGCAAAGCGAGGGCTGAGGCGCTCTCGGCGCCAACTGTGTGCTGCTTTTATAGTCCCCGCAAAGCCCTGCTTCTCCCCGCCCTTAGCGCCTGGCGGGCACCTCCTCTGTGCTTCCTCCGCCAGGAACATCCTCCACGGGGAGGGAGGCGTGGACCTTGAGTTTTCTGGGCTCCCTGTGTCCCGAACTCTCCTTTTGCGCCGAGAGTGCAGCCGGGCCATTTTTTCCAACAATCGTTTCCTAAACGAACTGGAGGCTCCGAACCCACGTGAGCGCGTTGAATCGCCCTGTCAGCCTAGGGTAGCGTGTGAGCCTGAGGCCGCGGCCGAGACCGGCTGGAACAGGATTGGGGGGTAAGAGGGTACGGAGGACAGGGCCCGAAGGCAGGAAGATGGGAGGGTGGGAGGAGGGGGCAATGGAGAGACGGGATGAGCGGACAGTGGGACGTTAGCGCGATGGGACGACGGGGTGATCAGGGAATCAAGGGACGACGGGACTGTGGGACTGTGGGACGATGGGACGATGGAGCGATGGAGCGATGGGGCGATGGGACGATGGGACGATGGAGCGATGGAGCGGTGGGACGATGGGACGATGGGACGATGGGGCGATGGGAAGATGGGACGATGGGACGATGGGACGATGGGGCGATGGAGCGATGGAGCGGTGGGACGATGGGACGATGGGGCGATGGGGCGATGGGATGATGGGGCGATGCGACGATGGGACAATGGACAATGGGGCGGTGGGACGGTGGGCGATGGGACGATGGGACGGTGGGACGGTGGGGCGATGGGGTGATGGGGCAGTGGGACGATGAGACGATGGGCGATGGGACGGTGGGGCGATGGGACGATGGGACAATGGGCGATGGGGCGGTGGGACGGTGGGGCGATGGGACGATGGGGCGGTGGGACGATGGGGCGGTGGGGCGGTGGGACGATGGGGCGATGGGGCGGTGGGACGGTGGGCGATGGGACGGTGGGGCGATGGGGTGATGGGGCAGTGGGACGATGGGGCGATGGGGCGATGGGACGCGCCTGGACCAAAGCACGGATACAGTCGTGGGAGCCAGTCGCGCGCCGCCAGCATCTGGAATCTTTCTGTGAGGAAGTCGGGCGCCCAGTAGCGTTCTGCTGACATCTAGCAACAGTGGCCAGCGTCGGAATCAAGGGTCGACGGGACTGTGGGACGATGGGGCGATGGGGCGATGGGACGATGGGACGGTGGGACGGTGGGACGGTTGGGCGGTGGGGCGATGGGATGATGGGGCGATGGGACGATGGGCGGTGGGGCTTTGGGACGATGGGACGATGGGGCAACGGAGCGATGGAATGATGGGACGATGGGCGATGGGGCAATGGGACGATGGGGCGATGGGGCGATGGGAGGCGCCTGGACCAAAGCACGGATATAGTCGTGGGAGCCAGTCGCGCGCCGCCAGCATCTGGATGCTCTCTGTCAGAAGTCGGGCGCCCAGTAGCGTTCTGCTGACTTCTAGCAACATTGGGCAGCGTCGGAATCAAGGGACGATGGGACTGTGGGACGATGGGACTATGGGGCGATGGGGCGATGGGGCGATGGGAAGCTCCTGGACCAAAGCGCTGATATAGTCCTGGGAGCCAGTCGCGTGCCGCCAGCATCTGGATGCTCTTTGTGAGGAATTGTGGCGCCCAGTAGCGTTCTGCTGACTTCTAGCAACATTGGCCACCTGGAAGCCATGCGCAGGCGTGAACAGATTGCACTTTGCAAAGGAGTAATTGAGAATCTCGCACAGCACTGTGGTCAACTTGGTCACCATGATGTGTTTGATAGTAAATATTACATTAAAATATTAGACATAAGATATTAAACATTCTCATATTAAGATATTCAACCGCTATTTTCGTTAACTTTTTGCAGTGGGATTGAATGCACACAATTGAATATAACTTTACTCTTCCACCATTGAGGGAAACAAACTCAATATAGTGGAGATTACTTCTTCTTTTCAGTTGGTAGAACTGTACGTTTGACAATTTCTTGTGTCTCCCTGACAAACTTCATGTCATTTTTATTTAACTCCTGGTTAATGAAACATCTCTCCCAGTATTCCAACTTGACTCTATGGTTAAAGAGGAAGGGTGGTGTTGTGCACAAGCATTCAGCACATTTAGCAGGTGACATCTTTTTATTTTCTTTGGCAAGAAATTCATACACTGAATGGAATTTGCCAAAATTTCATATGCACTGTGGCTCCTTTGAAGACTCAGGAACTTGCACGTGCAAGGTCAGTTCTCCTCTGTATTTAACATGTTGATATTTTGTACCTCATGGATGTTCTGCGTTAGCTTACATTTTAAAGTATTGCATTAAGGTATTTATCTTGATTACTTAGATTTGGTGCCTCTTTAAATTTAGTACTTGAAGGAAGTACTCACCTACTTTACCCAAATACTGACCCAAGAAATAGCTTTTGAATTAGGGCTGTGAATTTCAATGGCTGAACATCTAGGAATGTCCCATTTCTCATCACCCTCTCCTTCATAATTTTTCAAACTGGTTTCCTCGTTTCTACAAATTTTGTCTTCTCCACTGTGCCTTCAAACTATCACCAGAAGTGGTCTGAAGGTGAGTGAGCCTGAGGGAAGGAGCTCTGACCGCTTTATACTATTCACAGAGCAGCCATTTCTGTCAGACAACTTTCAAGAGGCTGGTTCCCCGCAAAGACCTTCTTTGCGCTGTGAGATCTCTTTCCTTTATGTTCCAGGTACTGACCCCAGAGGGGAAACTTGGGCTCTGCTCCTTCACAGTCCTCAGACACTGCCCTCTCCAGGAGTGTCCTGGGTGGGGGGAGGGGCCCCATGCACACCCCTGAGGGTGTTAAGGGAGCTGCACTGAAAGCTTGAGCTGGTTTGGCTGAGTGTGGACTCTACCCAGCATTGGATGTCCTACTAGCCCTGCAGGCAGCGACCATTTACTGCGGTCAGGTGGACTCCCATCTGTGATCAGCCTAAAATTTGCAAACTTTATCTCATTTAGTCTTTACACTTTCCTTGTGACCACTACTAATGTTGTCTCCACTTCTTTTTGAGGAGGAGATGAAAATCCGGTGTCATTTATCTTCCGGAGCCACAGGTGTCTTCAAAAGTGGGGCTTTCTGCCGCCCTCCAGTCCGTCCTCTTCCTCAGCTCTTAGTACGTCGTGCCCAGAGCTGCACTGCTCTTTACAGGTAAAGAGATAGGGGAGAATTCAAACTTAATGGAGAGCCCCTTACAAGGGAAATGCAGAGGGTTGGGGCAAGTTGTCTTCGAGTGCATTGGGAGAAGTGGAAGCATGGTACCTGGATCACACCACTGAGCGTTCTTTCTAGAATTGAAAAAGAGACATGGACGGAGAGTCGGGTTTTTACTTCAACCTGGGGTCTCATTTAGGTGAACGTATCCTATTGGACTGAGACTTCTATGATGTCCATGAGTGTGTTTGATCTGCAGCGTCACAATACAAAGGAAGTGTTGAGGTCATGACGTTGTCTGAAGCCCCGACAAAAAGTGGAAAGAAGATCGGGATAAGAACCGAGGCGGCAGTCCCGGCCTAATGAAGAACCTCACGTGTAAGAAGGTGTTCAGAGCAGCTGGGTAAAGTCTCCCCCGGGTGGACTTGTGCATCATCACGCCCGCCTGGGGCCTGCCAGCCTCTTCATGATGACACTGGAGACGATGCTCTCCAGCTCTGTCAGCACCCTCCGCGGCAACCTGGCCCAGAACCGTGGCCTGCCCACGCTGGAGACCGTCACAGTTCTGCAGTATGTGGGGAGGACCGTCCTTGCTGTCGTGCCTGACGGACCGAGAACATTTTCAGGTTTCCCCAGAAGCAGGTGCGTGGCAGCCAGTTCCAAAGAGCGCAGGCCACCTCTGTCTTCAGGAGATGACGATCCAACTTCACGACGATCCAGCACGAACCGCTGAAAGTGCTCACTGGACTCCATGAGAAGGTGGATGACCCGGTGACCAGGTCGGTGCAGGAGATGGGGAAGGAAAACACCCTCCCGAGCAACGAGGACGCCAGCCTGCCTGTGGGGAGCTAGTTGCAAAGAATCAGTCTCCTCTGGCAAGAAAGTACATAGCTGCCCTGCCCGGGACGTTGTCAGACTGGAAATTCAGAAGTGGAAATCAAGAAGTGCTTTCTCTGTATTAATAAGCTCATCAGAAATCCCGGGAAGTTGGAGAGGAGACTCAGTTCAACCTTCCACAGCTGAGCTTGGGAGTTAAGATGGCAGAGGGTGACCCTTAGCTTGTCTAGTCCCTCAAACACAGCTAGATAGTTATTACATCATTCTGAACACCAAAGAAATCAACCGGAGGTCTGAATGACAAAAACTGCAAGACTGCATATAGAAAAGGGACCACCTTTTGGAAGGGAGGAGGGGAGGAGGCTTTACTGGGAGAGCTATTGCCCTGGGCCTGGCCGGTGTGAGGGAGCTGGCTTAAGGATGCTATCACAAAGTAGTATAAGCAAAATCCGACCTTTTAGCAGTCCACTCCCTTGGGGGAAGAACATGGCTTACAGGTACTCAAGCGGTGAATAGGGGCAGAATCCCAGGAGTGACAGCATGGTCTCAGGATCCCTGGCTTCGCAGGAAACGGGGTCTTGCCAACCATCCACAATTGAGTCTCATCAACGCCTAAGTGGCTTCCACTTGTGAATAGTCACCCAATTCAAAGATGTGTTTTCTTCCTTCAGCTGTAAACTGTGTTCAGTCATTTTTGACAGTTTCATGTTTTCAATAACACGGGGACTCTACTTTGGAATGGATAGACACTACATTTTTACATGTTTAAGAATTATAATTTATGCATTTATCCACAGCAAGTGTTGTATTTACAAAATGTACTTGTCATATTATTGTATGACCGGTTTTGTCTTCTGTGTTCATTTGCTTCAGGGATATGAAATCTAGCTGCAACGTTATGTCTTACTCAAAATGAGATCCAAGTGTGCTTAAATGCTTAAGGTGTCTTTAAATCCAAAGGGAACATAAACAGTTTGACTCATTTCATGGACTCATAAAGAAATATTTTGAAGTATCTCAGTAATTCACTTGTGTTGGTGAATGTGTTGGGAAATGAAACAAAAATATTATTTTCTTTAATGAAATATGGCCCTTTGTAGCAACGTGGATGGAACTGGAGAGTGTGATGCTAAGTGAAATAAGCCATACAGAGAAAGACAGATACCATATAGTTTCACTCTTATGTGGATCCTGAGAAACTTAACAGAAACCCATGGGAGAGGGGAAGGAAAAAAAAAAGAGGTTAGAGAGGGACAGAGCCAAAGCATAAGAGACTCTTAAAAACTGAGAACAAACTGAGGGCTGATGGGGGGTGGGAGGGAGAGGTGGGTGGGGGATGGGTATTGAGCAGGGCACCTTTTGGGATGAGCACTGGGTGTTGTATGGAAACCAATTTGACAATAAATTTCATATATTGAAAAAAATATTATTTTCTTTAGTGAAACACTGTGGCAGAGAAGGCTAATCATAGGGAGTAAGTAATTACGTAGGAATCCTTTCTACAATGATGAAGGAGATGCAGCAGACACTCTGACAGATTATAGCAGCTGGAGCTGGTCCACTGGACTTAAAAGTTTCTTGGAGAAATCATGTCTAATGATTGTTGATTCCATTTCAGCAATTGCATGAACTAGACACCAAAGTGAAAGATATTACAGAATCTTGGAATTTCACTTTCAACAACTAAGTAGTGAATACATCTTCTATCCGTGGGCGCTGCAGTGGGTACCCGATACAATGAAATAGTGGACACACCGCCTGCTGTCACAGAGCTTCCAGTCTGGTGGTTCTGGGTCATTGAGCTTTCAAGTAATGTCATTCTGTGGCCAGGACAGGGAACGGACAGGACGCTGGAGCACAAAGGAGCATGAAAGGGTCACAAACTCTACAAGCAGCATCTGCCAAGCTGGCATCCAAGGATCTGTAGGAGTTCGCCAAATAAATGCATGATGGTCAATTCTGAACATGATCAGTGGAGATATTGTAGGAGCAGATAGAAATAAGAGTTTGGAGATGATGACTAATGCTGGTGATACGATTCTGGGCAAAGACACACACCTGGAAGTCATATCTCAGAGATGACACTCGGAACTATTTGGGAGGTTGAGTCTGTATGTGCAGAGAGGAAGGAGTGTGGCCCCCAGCATGGAATTTTGAGGAACACCCAGATTGCCCCAAGATGAGAGAAAATAGTCAACAAAGGAAAGAGCGGAGCAGGAGCAGAAAAGCAGAAGACAGTAGAGGCACAGAAGCCACATGGAGGTCAGACTTGAAAGTGGAGGCGTGGCCAAAGGGCTCAGATGTTTGGAAATGGCAGCCAGGGCTGGCTGACAGCAATCTCTGACCTCAGTAAGATGTGGTTTAGTGTAAACCTGGGCCGAGCAGTTTCAGGAGAACAGGGAGGCTGAAGCCACGTTACAGTGAGGGCAGGACGACCTGACCGCGAAGTGGGAACAGACACCGCAGAGAACTTCAAATAGTCTGGGTATGAACAGAATGACAGAAGCGAGATAATACCTACAGGTGGTTGTAGGGCTGGGATGAAGAAGACGAAAATGAGGCACATCTGATGCTCACTTTTTTTATGTGGAAAGGGAAATACTGTCAGGAGAGAGGAGAGGTCACTGATAAAGTATAAGCATCTTACTAGAGCCTTCTCTGCTGTGCGCCAAGGAAATCTGTCCAAAGCTAAGCCTTCTGGAACTGTCCCTCTGTTTGGGGTCACAGAGGTTTTGCACCCAGGGGAAGGGCACCATGGTGAGGCTTGGGATGAGGGAGAGGGATGCTCTCTCATCAAGCGGGGGAAGGTGGAAAAGTGAGTAGGGCCTTTATCAGTAACCCGACTCTGGGCTCAAACTCATGAACTGTGAGATCACGACCCAAGTGAAAGTTGGGCACCCGACTGACTGAATCACCCGGGCACCCTGGACTTAGGTTTTAAGAATAAAGAGACTCAACAAGTTGTCTTTGATAAGAATTTATTAAGACAAAATGCATATTTAATAAAATGAAAAGGTGAATACGTTTTAAACATTTTAACACAACGTAAAGGCAAAAAACCTTTATAGGGAAATATAAATATAAATTAGTCAAAAGAATGAATGAATGAATAAATAAATAAATAATAAACAATAAATGAATAACATCAGGGCAATCATCTCTTAAGGACTGATGATCCTGAAGCCGGATTTTTTTTTTAAATATTCTTGCTTAATACTACTCACAACATATTTGTGGAATTAAAGTCAATAAATTCTGTAATGAAGGCTGCAGTGAGAGTCTCTTGAAGTGAGCAGACATAGTGCAGGGGTGATGTGGCACGTCAGGCGGTGAGAATCACTTCAAGGTGACCCCAGGTCTCCATCCTTGATGGCCAAGCTGTCTTGCAAGGTCGCCGAGGAGGACAAGGCTCTCATGATTTCCAGCCTGACAATTTCCCAGGCGCAGTCACTGTATCCCTCGTCCTCCAGGTAGACGCGGATGTCCTGGAAGTACCTCTTGATGGCCAGGGCAGGGCCGTGCATCCCCGGGGCGCGCTCTCCCTCGCCCGTGGCCTGCACCAAGCAGGCGTCCAGGGCTTCCAGCTGCCGGTGGAGGCCAGAGCGGAGTCCGTGCAGCGGCGCGGGGCTCCAGGCCGCCGAGGAGCGCTCCGTGTGCAACAGGTTGAAGGTCTGCTGGAGCAGCTCCCGCAGGACGGCGGCGGCGGCCTGGGCCTCCCGGAGCTGGCCGCCCTCCAGCATCTCCCGGGGGAAGCGGAAGTCTTTTCTGGCCCGCAGGCACGAGAAAGGGGACAGTCTCCGCATCTGGCCCAGGAGCACCAAGTTGTCCCTGCTAACCTGCGCCTGGCTCCCAGGCAGGGCACAGCCCAGAGAGCCTCCAGGGCGGCAGGTGAGCAGCGCCAGGGCGGTCAGCAGAGGGCGCAGGAGAGCCATGGGGAAGCCGAGGGGGCTGCTGGCCGGGCTGAGCTGGGCGGCTGGGGGACCTCGGGGCCGAGGTTCTCTGAGGACGGCCTCGAAGCATGGCTCTTAAATAGGCAACGCGGACAATTTCATTTTCTGAACATCCTGTGCACTTTTACTTCCCTCTTTTGTTTTCATTTATGCATTCTCCTTATTGTGTAAAAGATATCATCAATCTAAAATACTACGTTGGCAATGGAAGCTTTATTTCCCAATAAACTTCTGATATGTCCATCTCAATGGATCCCAATGGAGAGAGGGATGCTCTCTCATCAAGTGAGGGAAGGTGGAAATGTGAGTAGGGACATGCGAATGCAGATGGACCAAACTTCCATTTTTCAAGCAGATCAGTTTCACGCAAGCATGTTCGTCAGTGCTGAGGGTGTTAAAAATCTAAATTTAAAAGAAATAATATCCTCTTTCTGGTCTATTCAAGGATAACAGGAAAATAAATAAAAATAATTTTTTCCCTAGAATCAAGTAAGTATTCATTTTAAAAAATGACAGGAAAACTCAGGAATTAAGGAAAATATTTCAACACTGGAGATACTGAAATTCACTGGTACATGAAATCAAGCAAGTGGCTAATTTCACCGCCCTCTTTCTTACTGGATAGTGATGAAAAGAATGGTTGATGGAAATATTTACTCCAGGTCATGGTTAGGGAACAATTGGCATGGCCTCCAACATTTTTTTTCAAAACCTGAAGAATGAAAATTATTTTTTAAATGTATTTGGGATAATTCCCTGGGAGGAACCAAACACCAGCATCTTATTTCTTGTAGCTTCATCCTACTCCTTGGTGTTTCCTTCCTCATTATTACTCACGCCTTTTAGACGGGCCATCATTCTCTTCTTTCTTGGATTCAGCATTGTTTTTCTTCCTGTGAGCACAGATATCAGGTCTTTAAAAGAAGAAGGAGAAGAAGAAGAAAAGAAGAAGAAGAAGAAGAAGAAAAAGAAAGAAAGAAAGAAAAAGAAAGAAAGAAAGAAAGAAAGAAAGAAAGAAAGAAAGAAAGAAAGGGGTTGAGGGGCCCTGGGTGGCTCAGTCAGTTAAACATCCAACTTCAGCTCAGGTCATGAACTTGTGGTTCATGAGTTCGAGCCCTGCGTCGGGCTCTGTGCAGACAGCTCAGAGCCTAGAGCCTGCTTCAGATGCTGTGTCTCCCTCTCTGTCTGCACTCCCCAGCTTGCTCTCTGTATCTCTCTCTCTCTCTCTCAAAAATAAACATTTTTTAAAAAAATTAAAGAAAAAGAAAGAGGTTGAAAATAAGTACACATGACATTTCCTCTCTGTCCTATATGATTTGAACTTGAAATATTTAGGCACGATCTCAACTAGTGTATCAGAAGGGCTAAATGAATGATGCCACGTGCCTTCATTCTGGTGCTAATAAGAAAGCACCATGGACTGCGTCTTGTAAACAACAGCAATTTGTTTGACATGATTCTGGAGGCTGGAAGTCTAACGTCAGGGGGCCGGTGTGGTTGACTTGCAGTGGGAACCCTTTTCTGGGCTACAGATGGCCATTTCTCTTTGTATCCTCACCCGGTGGAGAGCAGTCAGGGGAAGCAATCTCTCTTGTGACTCTATAAAGGCATTAATCCCTTTCATGAGGGCTCCTCCCTGCAGCTTCATCCCGTCCCAATCATCTTCCAAAGACTCCACTTCCTAACACCATTACACCGAGGGGTAGGGTTTCAACATGAATTTGGGTACAAACATTCAGGGCATAACAAGATCCTCAAATATTGTGGTGATGGCAAAGTTTTACTAGAATAGTTTTTAATTTCCACATTTATTTGGAACAAAGCACACATTCTTTGATGCTGACTTCTTTTTCTTTTGGCACATTAATCCTAATTGTTGACTCATTAAATGTTACAGTGCTGCTCTCTGATCACGATCGCCAAGGACCTGTCAAATTCCACAGATTTCTTTCTTTCAGTCTTATCCAGAAGGATGGTGCTGCTGATGACAACCGAATCTGCAAATTACGTTACCTCTTGTAAGGGATTCATTTAATCCTTTCAACATAGTTGTTGATATTATTATTTCCAAGAAGTGCCTGCTAAGAGTTAGATAAATAAAACAATGTAATAAGTCAATGGTAAATCCCGTTTTAAAAACCTGCTGTCTCACATTCTGAACGCCACCCCCTTATCCACGACATTAGACACCTGTGCAAACTGCATGCGTTGAACCATCACTTACTTTCTGGAAGGCCTACACATAGATGTTCCTTTATTGTCTCATACCTCCCTGATCACATGTTCTCTCTGTTCCTTAAATTGTCTTCCGCCTGCAAATATGTTCATGCACTGACCAAATAAAAAGGTGTCTTGTTTTGCATAATCAAAATTAAATGATCAATTGGCAATCATTTCTCAGAGCCTAACATACGCCCAACAAAAGTAATAATTCTATTAATAATTATAAAATAACCATATTTAATGCACCCCAGATGTGGCTCATAGAGATTGCTTAGTTAATTCTCACCATAAGTTTGGTAGATGCGTGAGACACAAGCCCATATGAGTCACAGCCCCTGCACCAGAGAGTGACTGATTACAAACATTTCAGTGACTCCTGCGTAGAAAAGACTGAACTACTGACTCTTACGGATCAAAAGAACAAATACATATGCTACCAATTTAGGCGAACAGGGGAAATGATAGGAAAAATATAAGATGATACATCCTAACAGGTAACGTGTGAGAAATGGAGCAGAGCAAAAGGACTGCCATCGGCAGAGAAACCAGGGAGTCAGAAATTCATGCTTCCCCTGGGCCACGGAGACACCCCTCACTCAAGGCCCCCTAGGTGCGCCCCCACGGCCAGAAGGGGGCGCATGAACTCACCATAACCTTCCAATTGGCGCCGCCCACCGTCAGCAGTATCAGCCCGCCCCACCCCCCCACCGAGACGGCTGGAGGCTCGGGAACCGTGGGGACTCCAGTCCAGTGAACAGACCCTCCCTTGTCCGGCCTAACCGTCCAGGGGAAGCTGTGCTGCACTTCGCATCGAGCCTTTCATGTTCCCGGTCGGCCCCCGCGTGGATCCTCTCCTTTGTCGAGCAGTGTTTCAGCCAGAGCGGTTTACAAAAGGGCGCGTTTCCTCGGGATGCGGGGCAGAACCGAGATCATGCTTCGTGGGGTATGTGTGCAGATCCAGGATTGTTTCTGGGGAGAAGGACGCGAGGTCAGGGAAACGGAAGATGTGTGCCTATGTACAGATGATTTCATTCCATTTGAAAGGTTAATTTTTGCTACCATGTTATAGTGGTGAAAAAAAGATTGTTAAATTTTAAGTATTTTTCAGCAGAAAGTTTACAGGCTAGAAGGGGGTCGCACAGTATATTCAAACTGTTGAAAGACAAAAACTTCCAACGAAGAATACTCTAGCCAGCAAAACTATCATTCAGATGTGAAGGAAAAGATCATAATAAATTTATGATCTGAGCGAGGGACACATGTAACATAATCACCTTTGGGGAGACATGGAATAATGGCTTTTATACCTTTCTATATACCTGTGACAGAAACAACTATCATAGCTATGTTTAATATGTTCCTGATGTTTGTCCTGAAAAAGAAAACCAGGGGCGCCTGGGTGGCGCAGTCGGTTGAGCGTCCGACTTCAGCCAGGTCACGATCTCGCGGTCCGTGAGTTCGAGCCCCGCGTCGGGCTCTGGGCTGATGGCTCAGAGCCTGGAACCTGTTTCCGATTCTGTGTCTCCCTCTCTCTCTGCCCCTCCCCCGTTCATGCTCTGTCTCTCTCTGTCCCAAAAATGAATAAACGTTGAAAAAAATAAAAAAAAAAAAAAAGAAAACCAAAGCTGGAGGCAACACAATGCCGGACTTCAAGAGGTATTACAAAGCTGTAATCATCAAGACAGTATGGTACTGGCACAAAAACAGACACATAGATCAATGGAACAGAATAGAGAACCCAGAAATGGACCCACAAATGTATGGCCATAGTTGGCTGCACAGTTTTTGACAAAGCAGGAAAGAATATCCAATGGCATAAAGACAGTCTTTTCAGCAAATGGTGTTGGGAGAATTGGACAGCGACTTGCAGAAGAATGAACCTGGGCCACTTTCTTACAGCTTACATAAGAATAAACTCAAAATGAATGAAAGACATAAATGTTAAGACAGGAAGCCATCAAAATCCTAGCGGAGAAAGGAGCCAAAAACCTCTTTCACCTTGGCCGCAGCAACTTCTTACTCGACATGTCTCCAGAGGCAAGGGAAACAAAAGCAAAAATGAACTCTTGGGACCTCATCAAAATAAAAAGCTTTTGCACAGTGAAGGAAATAATCAGTAAAACTAAAAGGCAAGCAACAGAATGGGAGAAGATATTTGCAAATGACAGATAAAGGGTTAGTATCCAAAATCTATAAAGAACTTATCAAACTTAATACCCCAAACAGAAATAATCCGGTGAAGAAAGGGGCAAAAGACATGAATAGACACTTCTCCAAAGAAGACATCAAGAGAGCCAACAGACACATGAAAAACTGCTCCACATCACTCATCATCAGGAAAACACAAGTCAAAACCACAATGAGATACCACCTCACACCTGTCAGAATGGCCAACATTAACAACTCAGGCAACAACAGATGTTGGTAAAGATGCGAAGAAAGAGGAACCCTTTTACACTGCTGGTAGGAATGCAAGCTGGTGCAGTCACTCTGGAAAACAGTATGGAGGTTCCTCAAAAAATTGAAAATAGAACTACCTTACAACCCAGCAATTGCACTACTAGGTATTTATCCAAAGGGGTGGTTTTTCTTTTTTTTTTTTTTAATTTTCTTAATAAAATTTTTTTTAATTTTTTTTTAACATTTATTTATTTTTGGGACAGAGAGAGACAGAGCATGAACGGGGGAGGGGCAGAGAGAGAGGGAGACACAGAATCGGAAGCAGGCTCCAGGCTCCGAGCCATCAGCCCAGAGCCTGACGCGGGGCTCGAACTCACGGTTGAGAGAGAGACAGAGCATGAGCAGGGAGGGGCAGAGAGAGAGAGGGAGACACAGAATCGGAAGCAGGCACCAGGCTCTGAGCTATCAGTACAGAGCCCAATGCAGGGCTCGAGCTCACGAACTGAACCGTGAGATCATGACCTGAGCCGAAGTCAGACGCTTAACCGACTGAGCCACCCAGGTGCCCCAGGGGTGCTTTTTCAAAGTTGCACATGCACCCCAATGTTTATAGCAGTACTATTGACAGTAGCCAAAGTATGGAAAGAGCCCAAATGTCTATTGACTGATGAATGGATAAAGAAGATGTGGTATATATATACACACATATATACATGTATATATGTGTGTATATATATATATACATATGTATATATATATATACATATGTATATATATATACATACAATGCAATATTACTCAGCAATCAGAAAGAATGAAATCTGGCCATTTGCAACTTCGTGGATGGAACTGGAGGGTATTACGCTAAGCGAAAGACAAATATCACATGACTTTACTCATATGAGGACTTTAAGAGACAAAACAGATGAACATAAGGGAAGGGAAGCAAAAATGATATAAAAACAGGGAGGGGGACAAAACGTAAGAGACTCTTAAGTACAGAGAACAAACAGGGCTGCTGGAGTGGTGTTGGTGGGGGGATGGACAGTTTTTGGGATGAGCACTGGGTGTTATACATAGGAGATGAATCATTGGAGTCTACTCTTGAAATCATTCTTGCACCATATGCTAACTAACTTGAATGTAAATTTAAAACGACAACAACAACAAAAACACGTCCCTGATGCTTTCTGCCATTTATTCAATTTCGGTAACTTTGTGAGTTGTTGTCTTTTCACGGAACGGTACTTTGAATGGAATATGGTATTCTCATTATTCCTGTTTTGAAGCTGCAAAAACTATACAACAGGACAATGAAAATAATTGCCCCAATCATGCTGCAAATTGAGGGAATAAGAAAATGCCTTGTTATCAAATTTATAAGTCACCTGAGAAGACCAGAGTAACCCATGAGCAAAAAATGGACTAGGACAGAAGTTTTTGAACTTTCTTACTGGCACAACTATTTTAAGTTTTTTATAGCTGTCACTTTTACTAACAACCCTGAGGACTTACAAAATCTCTAACACTGTGCAGAATACTGGGTGAGAGTAAGAACTGTAGAAACGCTTTTGCCCCAAGGCGTCAATTAACCACAAGCATATCAGTGACCCTCAATTATAACGACCAGTGTGGGCTAAGGGGAGATAAGAGTAAAGGGCAA
This sequence comes from Leopardus geoffroyi, assembly GCF_018350155.1. NCBI lineage: Eukaryota > Metazoa > Chordata > Mammalia > Carnivora > Felidae > Leopardus > Leopardus geoffroyi. Next base: position 45,886,366 of record NC_059342.1, read on the forward strand.
GACTTTGATCTTGAAAAGCACAGGACCACCGGAAATCATTAGAATGATAAAAGTTGAAATAAATTAAATGAAATGTATAAACACTTGGTAGGATTTAGGGGGTCAGTTTTCATAAATACACCCTGGGTCATGACTGCAGGATATAGCTCAATAACAATAGTTTCTGCACAGTGCTTCGACAAACTGATTAAAAAAAATTTTTTTTAGAGTATCATACTTTTTTAGGACAGGGAACACACCTTATTTGCAGTGTGTTTAACTGGAAACTACATGCTCAAATCTCAACCAAACCTCAATCCATGGTGGTGAATAAACGTGCTTGCTATAGATGAGATGTTTTGACATATTTCAAGTAGTCAAGTATCAAGGTTTGGCTTAGAATTACATATTGACATTTCATTTATTCTGTCTTATTTGCAAAATATTTGAGTGGCATCCCTATAAGTGTCTTGATAAGTGAGGGAGACAGAGGAATATAGGTGGATTTGAAGGTAAAATTTACATAAGTAACCTGAAAACGTGTCTAGAGGAAACTTTTCACAAGAATTTTGGGCCTTCCTGCTCTTTCCTATGGATGGTCACTTTCAGCATCTAACTCAGGATGAACAAAGTGTTCAGAGAATTATCATAAAGAAGTGGTAAAGTAGGAAATTTATCAGAAAACTCCAGTGAATATATTAAAATTATTTTTAACGGATCATGGGAAAAAGTAAAGACTCATCCACTTTCTTTTTTGAGAAAAATAAAATCCTAATTCAAGTACTTTTTTTTTTAAATGTTTATTTATTTTTGAACAGAGACAGAGCATGGAGCAGGGGAGGGGCAGAGAGAGGAAGACACAAAATCTGAAGCAGGCTCCAGGCTCTGGGCTGTCAGCACAGAACCCTATGCAGGGCTCAAACCCCCAAACCATGAGACCATGACCTGAGCTGAAGTTGGATGCGTAACCAACTGAGTCACCCAGATGCCCTGTGATTCAAGTACTTTTTAAAGGATTAAATAAGAAACTCAGATTTAAGGGGTGCCTGGGTGGCTCAGTCAGTTGAGCATCCAACTCTTGATATTAAAAAAAATAAAACTATGGATGCAAACCAAGTAAAATATTAGTAAAATAAATCAGAAGGCATGTTAATAATTAATAAATCATAATCCAGTAGAGTTTATCTAATAATTCAAGGAGGCTCACACCATAGCTATTTCAGTAGATTTTAGAAGTCTTGTGCTCAAAATGCAGAGCTTTAGCAAGTTCATGGGTGAAAAACTTCAATTGTCTAAAACCTCAATTACAATCAAATTCAATACATGATGTGCAAGAAAGAGTTGAGAATGATTTCTTGTATTTTTTTTTATTTTTTTTTAACGTTTTATTTATTTTTGAGACAGAGAGAGACAGAGCATGAACGGGGGAGGGGCAGAGAGAGAGGGAGACACAGAATCGGAAGCAGGCTCCAGGCTCTGAGCCATCAGCCCAGAGCCCGACGCGGGGCTCGAACTCACGGACCGCGAGATCGTGACCTGAGCTGAAGTCGGCCGCTTAACCGACTGAGCCACCCAGGCGCCCCTGATTTCTTGTATTTTAACCTGAGGACCTGGAAATACGGAATTGCCATTAATTGAAGGGGAAGCAATAAGAGAAGAAGGTTACATGTGTTTGCTTTCATTTGGTTTCCAGCTATTTTTTTTTATTGTTTATTTAATTATAAAGGGGAGAGAGAGAGAGAGAGAGAGAGACAGCGCATGAGCAGGGCGGGAGCAGAGAGAGAGGGGGACACAGAATCCCAAGCAGGCTCCAGGCTCTGAGCTGTCATCACAGAGCCCGATGCGGAGCTCAAACTCACAAACTGTGAGATCATGACCTGAGCAAAGTCTGATGCTTAACCGACTGAGCCACCCAGGTGCCCTGTTTTCCAGGTTTTTAAAAGGAGATTTCAATTTAGAATAACAAATTTGAAGCGCTCATTAGATACCACGTATCGAATAGTCTATTGGATATGTGATTCCAGAACTTTAGAATACATCCTCAAAAAGGTGTAAAGTCCTGAAAGCTAGATTGGGTCAGGACCTAGTTCATAAGTTTAAACTGAAAAGAATTCAAGGGACTGAACACAGGAAAACCACACGTTTAGATGTCACCAATGAACCTCGGAATGCGCAGCCGGAAAGGTGGAGGCACACATCCGGGATCTAACTGAAGATCTTATAGACTGTGTGTGTGTGTGTGTGTGTGTGTGTGTGTGTGTGTGTGTGTCTGCTACACAGTGTGTGTGTCTAAAGAGTTTGTATGAAAAATGAATAATGAATTTCTTTAAATAATGAAGAAAAAGACAACACAAAAGCAATGGATGCATTGTCTGTGGGTAGGAAACCCGGCCTGGGTTGCCAATGAATATGGAAATAGGGGCTCTTAAAGCCGAAGTCAGCTCCAAATCTGTTCTTCTCAGCTCTGCTTTGTGATGCTGGGGCTCCAGTTCCTTCGGCTATATTTCTGCTTTGCCAGCAGATTTTTCTTTTGAAGTTACTCCATACCAATCACAGAACATGGACTGGAAAGTTGGAGTAAACTTTGTTTACTTCACTGCTGACTGCGCTGTGACTGCTCATAACTACTAACCGTGCGGAAAAGGACAACTCATGGTTGCTAGCAGACGCTATTTGTCACCTGTCAGATTGGCAAAAACTGAAAAACAAAAAAGAAAGAAAAATATAAGATCCTGTGTTTGTCAATGTGTGGGAACCTAATAATTTATACACTCTTAAAAAACTGCTTATTTTATTTATTTACTTATTCATTTATTATTTTTGAGTGAGAGAGAATACAAGTGAGGGAGAGGGGCAGAGGGAGAGAGAGAAAGAATCTGAAGCAGACTCTGAAGTGGGGCTTGATTCCACAACCCGGGGACCGTGACCTGAGTCAGACACTCAACTGACTGAGCCACCTAGGCAGCCCGATGTGGTCTTGAATATAAACTAATATAGTCCTTTTTTGGTGGACAGTTAGCAGTACTTATTTGCAAGGTGTATGTATTGCAACCAATAAGTTTTACTTCATGGCCTCTTTGTTAGAGAAAGACTCTCAGGTATAAGACATTTACATGACACTTACATCGACACACTGTTTAAACTTAAAAGCAACTGAGAAATTGCCACACAGACAATGTGGGCAAGAGTTTGGGAAAGAGAAGGGGGAACCCAGCTAGAAGCAGAGCTAGTTCAAGGGATCCGTCCCCTCCCCCGCCCCCACCCCCACCCAATTTTGGAAGATCTATTAGTAGCCCTTTTTGAGTGCACAGCTTGTCTGATTACCCAACCCCATGTGTGTTTCTGGAGAAAAGTACAGATCTGGGAGCCAGATATGACTTGTTATGGGACCCACAGCCAGTCCTTCAGCACGTGAAGCCACTCCCTCTCCTTGGATTAGTGTTTGCCCTTGGGAGCATAAGAAGGGTCACTCCTGAGGGTCACGTCCTCCCAGAGCTCTCTAGCCCTGGGTTTTCTCCCTATGTGGTTACTCATCCTGTCTGAAATCCACGTTAGGAGAATCATTTTTAAAATTAAATTCAGTATTATTAATTATGTAACAAAAAAACAGACATTAATCTTCCCAGGGTTTCATTGCTGTGTAAGTGCGCACCTGCCTGGAGGAGATAAGGGTTGCTTCTCTAGGCCTGGATATGGGAGCCAAGAGACTGGAGTAGAGTAGAGTGAGGATGAGCTACATTGACCCCATCCTCTTGTCTCCTCCAGGTGGAAACGGCACAACAGGTGGCTCCAGTGGCTCTTTTTTCTACTTAATTTTATGATGACTCTCCTCCTTGGTGACTATTTTACGGTTCTTCTTTTTCAGTAGTGACTCCACTCAGACCTTTAATGGTGTTGACCCTAACCACATGGATGTAGAGGAATACAGAGAATGATTTCGATCACTTGACCATGTTGACATCAATGGGCTGAGCAGTGATCCTAGGTGAGGCCAGAAAAACTACTCCTGCCGTGAACCGCAGGACTTATGTTGCCTGAGAGATATCCGAGGGAGATATCCCATGGCTCCACCAAGCACACAAAGATCACAGAGGATGATGGCCCAACACTGAGAGGCCAACTCTGCACCAAGGACAAGATCCCGCACAATGCTATACACAATGACGGTAAGGATGACACTTACCCAAAAAGGGATTTGTCAGATGTGGTCTTTGTGCTCAGAGACATGCCCTGCCTGTAAACCAGTGATGAGAGGGCACTAATGTGTTCTGCAGTGTCCATGGGAGGAACCTGGGTCAAGTTGAGTGTGGGTGCATTTGGCTGAGGAGTGAGAGTTGTCTCAATACGTAATGATGGAAATATTCTCATTCCTTCCCACTAGCTACATTTTTTCCCATCTTCACTCACTTTTCATCTTTCACACACACTCAGCCTCCAAATTTTTCCTCACCATCTACCTCATGTTTTTGCCGATGCTATGTGACTACACCATGAACTATCTCATCATTGAAGGCTGTATGATCCCTTGGCCCTATGCCAATGTCATCAACCCAGGCACCACGTAGATTCTCCACAGGGATGACTTCTCTTTCTTACGGTCCCCACTCAGTGGGGAGAACTCATTGTTGAATTAAAATTTTGTTTCAGAGGCACCTGGGTAGTATGAGAAACAATGAAATTTTTCTAATTTTATGGAAACCTTTCTAAAAGTTTGTTAGTTTTATTTATTATTGAGAGACAGAGAGAGACAGAGCATGAGCATGGGAGGGGCAGAGGTGGGTGGGGGAAGGGAGGACACAGAATACGAAGCAGGCTCCAGGCTCTGAACTGTCAGCACAGAGCCCAACACAGGGCTCAAACTCACAAATCAAGAGATCATGACCTGAGCCGAAGTCAGATGCTTAACCGGCTGAGCCACCCAGGTGCCCCTGGAAACATTTCTTTGAGAGACATTTTCTTGGGAGTAGAAGGGGGAGGACTTCCTAGCTGATGAGAGGAAATACCCCCCTGCACACACCCACATGCCCACACGGAGATAGAGCCTAGGGCAGGTGTCAAGGTCGCCTGCAGGATTGACCTGCCATCCTTGGCCCAGAATGCTGTTGCTATCATCAGAATGGGGACATAGGCTCCCTAGGGAGCATGAAAGTGAGATGTTTTTGTTCCCTCCCTCTTTGAAGTATCTGAAAGTGCAAAGAAATCCCTCATTCTCTTTTTGCTGTTATTCTTTAGTGGAGCTTGTGCATGAACTGGGGCTTCTTGTGCCTAAGAGCCTCCACTAATCTCCCGTCTCCTCTTCTGGAGGTGGATGGTCTCCATTCCTGCATCCTCTGTTTCATCTTCTCCCGGTGAGGGTCTCCTAGAGTCCTCTCTCTCTTTGGCTGTTGATGATGTTTTTGTCCTGTTTGCTATCCTCCTTGGTCTGAGGGAGCCCTGCAAGCCTGTGAGCATAATGGAAGGGGCCCCTCATGGCCGTCTGGCCTTCCCTTGTCCACAGGTGAGGGAGGGGCAACAGAGCTCTGCAGGCCAGGGGCTGAATCTTTTGTGGTTGCCTCTTCTCCCTGACCTGCTTGAGGGTGTTCTCCAGAGGGCATTGCAGGCATGGCTGTAGAGTAAGCTCTTGAAACATGGGTAGATGGGGAAGAAAAAGTCAGGGTTGGGTCTTCGCCACATTAAAGTGGTTGGTTTTTACTCAAGAACTTTGAGGAGTGGGCCCCACCTCTGATGCCCACATAACTGCCCAACAGGGGCTTCTTGGCTCTGTCAATGGCCTGGATGACGGAAAGAAAGCCTCCGTGAGGCATTCTGGTAACGCTAGTGACAGTAAGGGAGCCACTTGTCTCCTTGTGTATGGATATGGGGCTTCCCAGGATGGGGCCGTGCAGAGTGGGCTCTCACAATACTGTGGGTCCTCACAGTCTTGTTGATTTGCCTCATCTTTTGGCCCACATTGTGTCCTGGGAAGACATCCGGGATCTTTCTAGTCTAACTTCTCCCCTGGGCCTCTTGATATTTCATTCTGTGAGTGATTCGCCAAGTCGCACTTTGTCTGTTTCTCAGAGCCGTGGCACAGAAGGCAGTCCTCGTAAGGGAGCTTATGGTGGTGTCATAAAACCTAAGAGCTAGAAAGGTACACCGGGAGGAGAATGGGGACAGCCTCCCAGGCAGGCCTTGGGAGGTCACATTCCTTCACATCCCTGACTTTATGATACTCTTTTTGTCCCTTACCCCAAGGCTGCCTCTCAGATTCTGTTCCCTATGGTTCTATCTCATGCCAACTCCATGCTGCCCTGGGACTCTGGAATTCTACAGAGAAGCTAGCAAGAGGGATGCCCATAACAATGGAAGAGATGAATCATCTTTTCTGAAGAAAAAGTAGGTCTAGCGCCACATTCGTGCCTTTTGGGTGAGTTCTCTGAACTGAGAAGGTACGAACCTGGGTGCCTCAAGTGAAAGTAGGAGCAAAGAGTATGTAGGTGGCTAAGCAGGATGTTCCATTGAGAACAGACTCGAAATTAATACCCAGGAATGAGGATTCAGGGTCAAAGATTCAATGACAATAATAATAAGGTCCACATGTGTATAGGGCTTTGTCATTTTAAAGTGCTTTCACACACATTGTCCCAGGAGGTCATAAAAACCCCCATGAGGTTTATGGACCGGGGAATCTCTTAAATAACGGAGTCTGAAACTTAGGGAAGTTCATTTGTCCAAAGTTGTCACCCCAAAATTTTGCTATCAAAACAATAGCTCTCCTTCTCCATCTCACACACTCTACCAGTGGGTAAGACGCAGGGCCCAGCTTGCCCGCGGAGGCGCCTCTGGATTCCAAGTGCCCCAAGTTCTGATGTCTTGCTGTAAGTCTCTCCTCTAAGCATTCCTGCTTTTCAAAAAGGACCAGCCGTGGGTGGCGACATTGTTAGCACTTATGGACCAGGGACTTTATGGAAAAGAGAAGTAAGATTAAACTGGGGAGAGCCTAGGTTCCAGGGGCAGAGCTGTGTGCTTTAAAGCCCCTGCTCTTTGCTTCCTGCCTCTGCTTTGCTGCTAGAGGACCAAAAAACGAGAGGTCAGAACCTATTGTTTTCCCTTCTCATTTTTTAAAATGTTTTTATTTTAAGAGAGAGAGAGAGAGAGCACAAGCAGGGGAGGGCCAGAGACAGACGGAAAGAGAGAGAATCCCAAGTAGGCTCCACACAGGGCTGACGTGGGGCCTGACGCAGGGCTCGGTCTCACAGCCATGAAATCATAACTTGAGCCAAAATCAAGAGTCCGACGCTTAACCAACTGAGCCACCCAGGTGCCCTATTGCCCTTCTCATTCTATTTTTTTTTTTTAATTTTTTTTCAACGTTTATTTATTTTTGGGACAGAGAGAGACAGAGCATGAACGGGGGAGGGGCAGAGAGAGAGGGAGACACAGAATCGGAAACAGGCTCCAGGCTCTGAGCCATCAGCCCAGAGCCCGACGCGGGGCTCGAACTCACGGACCGCGAGATCGTGACCTGGCTGAAGTCGGACGCTTAACCGACTGCGCCACCCAGGCGCCCCGCCCTTCTCATTCTAAAGAGGAAACAAACATTATTAATGAAATGTGTGACTTTCTACATTGGTTTGATTGAGATCTCTGCTGCTTCCATATTATTCATTTTTAAGGTAGATAAAAATACTCTCTACTGATATTTGTCATATTCAAATAAAGAAGTGTTTGTGCATGTGGTCCTTTACTGATATTTCAGACAGTGACCTCTCCTGGAAAGGGGCACAGATTCTCAGATGTTCAGAATACATCTGCTCTGTCTTATAGTGTGTCGCTTCCTAAGGACAAATCCAGTATCTGATTAGTGTATCCGAGGCTCAGCATTGTTCTCTATGCATCTAACCCAAGGGAGAGCTTGTCCAGAGACCCTTGGGATGGGAAGGTGGCTGAGGAACAGTGTTGAGAGACTATGCCCTTTGGGTGGCCTGAACTCTCTTAGTGAGCTCTTCCATGGCCCTGAATCAAAGTCTTTGGGATTTTACCCTGGATCTTCTACAACACCTAAGTGTATGGTCTGTGACTTTTGGATAAAATCCCAAATCTCTACTCTACTTTTCTCTGACCTGCCAGTTCTCATAGATTGTTGAGCTAATATTTCCTGAGAGTTCCCGTCCCTGATGTCTCTCCATTCTGATTTTTTAAAAACATTTATTTATTTTTGAGAGACAGAATGCAAGAAGGGCCAGAGAGAGAGAGGGAAACATAGAATCTGAAGCAGCCTCCAGGCGCTCAGCACAGAGCCCGATGTGGAGCTCAAACTCGTGAACTGAGAGATCATGACCTGAGCCGAGGTCGGATGCTTAACCAACTAAGCCACTCAGGTGCCCCCTGAAGTCTCTTCCTTCTAATAAATGGTTTAGAATGGTGGGAATACAGAAAAGCAAGAATCAATCTCTTTTGTGGGCTGGACGTCAGGTTTCCTTACAAAATTTGTGTGTGTGTGTGTGTGTGTGTGTGTGTGTGTGTGTTTAAACATCAGTCTACCTGGACAGCACTGAATGTAATAACACAACAAAGAGGATCCCTACTGTATACAAATAAAAAGGGGAGGAAGTGGGACCAAAGCCCCAGGATTTAATAAAATGCAGGGTAAACTAGGCAAAAATTATCCATCTAAAGCACTCTGCTGCCCAAGGCAACTGAGCCAGAGAAAGCATACTCCAACATCAAATTCCAGGCATATATTTAGTTATGGAATGGTCACAAATGGTTGTAGGTGGAAAGTAGGAAAGACCATCAAAATGGGAGGGACATATCACCTCGTTCAGTCTCTCTTTACTCCGGTTTTACCCCGATCTTAGATGAGTTTCCTTTTCCTCTTTAGAGAGATAGGCTTGGACCTCACCACATCCTTAGCTTTTGCAGGTCTGGAAATCTCCCAACAGTTTTCACGAATTCCCAGAAACACTTTTATTAGCATAATACACAGAAATTATAATCATCTTCAGCACAAAGGATTTCCCTAACTGAATACACTCTCAAACTGGCACCCAAGGTTATAAAAGATTTGGCCCGGGACCTAGCGCCTCCTTGGTATTGCCTTCCAGTTTCTTCCAGTTACTACAAGCTCTCCTGGCTCCGAGAGTGCTCACTCTCACAATGCTTTGAAAAATAATCATGGCAAGCTGAAAACATAGGCCAACTCATAAAATTAGGTGTGTTGAAGACTGTAAGAGAGTGAGTATTCCAATAATAACCAGGAGTTTGTTTCTCAATCTGATATTCCACATCTTGCAAATAAGAGAAAATATTTTTGTAATCAAACGGTGGTGGTTGTTTTTTTTAAAAAAAAAAAAACACTTTCAAAACTCTTTTATAACCTCCCTTGAACCATAATTCACATTGTGTCTTTTTATCATTTTTATATTATTCTCTCCAATCAACGATATATATTATGTGTTGGTATTATTCTTTCTGTTTTTACGATCAGCACGATTATTCTCTTCCGTGTATTGTTTTGAGAGCTTCCAATGGTAGCCACTGGGCTAGATGCCAAGGACTCATGACTTGATCAGGTATTTTCTTGCCCCACAGCTACCTTGCACACTCCCGAGGAGCTATTCTAGAGGAAAGGGATAGATCTTCAAAGGTGCTTCTATGAGTGGCGGCTAGGAGCCGGGATGTAGCCATGCTTACTTAGCCTGTAGACAGGGCACATTAGCAGACAAAAAGAGTGGACCGGGTGCAATGCTGAAGTTATTAAACACCATAATTATGAAACACCATAATTTTGGAAGTCCGTAATGGAATAGAGCTCACTATCCTGGGCTTGGAGGTGAATGAATGGAGATGAGAGGTACAAGGTCCATAGGCGAAAGTTAGTTAATTACATGCATCCCCCAGTGGTGCAGACTTTCCGTCCGCAGGGGCTTCTGGTCAACCTGAGAGGGGACTGGGGGATGGCAGGGCTCGGCGCCCAGGTGCTCACGGATGGGCTGTGAGAGATCACCATGCAGCAGCAGCTGGAAGCGGCCAAGGTTTTCCAGTGTCAGGAGCCAGAATGTGAACATGGCCACACCTCCACCCTCCCTGCCAGCCGAATCCTGCCCTCCATTGCTCAAGGCCCTCAGGCATCCGGTCGCACAGAGGAACACACTAAATACAGGGAAGCCTGCCCTCACATCTACACCCAAAGAATCCAAGAGTGGAGTTATCAACTAAGTAGAATGCTCAAGCAAGGCCAATAACCACTGTTCCTGCAGAGGGGGCTCCTTAGCACAACGCGGGTTCTGGATGCTAGTTTTCTTAGGAGCAGGTTGGCATCTCCTCCTTAGAGGAGGAGTCTCTCCTCCTCTCCTTAGAGCTCCTCACATGCCCATTAAGTGAAAGCAAAATCAGGCGGCTGGTCTTGCAAAGCTGAGTGCGGTCCTTTCACCCGGAAGAGCAGCATACGAGTGGTTCTTGTTTGAGCCTTTGGCAGAAGCAGCCACCTTCAGGCCCTTGTATCCTTGAGTGCTGGTCTTCAGGCTTCCCTCTGCCATGGCCCCCAGCCCCCAGTTCTCTTGCATCGAATTTTCCCGACTTACACTTTGCTTTTCTGTCAGCGCAAAGGTCACTTCCCCTTTTCATTTTCATGACATTCAGACCTATGTTTGTTTTCTTTATGCCCGCACAACTGCCGAGTTTTGCTTTCTAGGAAGGTTGAAATGAGAAACAAAAACCTCTCGAGTCTTGAACATTAGAGAGAAAAACTGTGCAGCCCATTTCCTCGCTTTCACTTCCCTTTGTGTTAACCTCAGGATGACGTAGAACATACATACTGGAGAAGCAGGAAGACAAACCTCGCCCCTAGGCCAGTGCCTGAAAAGAAAGGTATAACATTTTTACATGAAAAATCACAAATGGGTAAGGAGAAGAAGGCTATTTCTCCCTGACTTACTAGTCTATCCCTCACCCGCCCCCCTGCATTCTCAGTACGACAGAGATGAACAAAAAGGAAACGCCATAGAATCCTGCAGACTGAATGAACAACGGAAGTCCACTATTTCCTGTAATATTGGCTTCTACCAGGACATGTCACCATTGAGCGCAACACGTTTTTGGTGATTTCAGTAAGAGACTGAACCATAAAAGCTGCAGTGGCAACATCCAAAGCATGTGCTTACTAAAAGGTGAAATTGTTACCAGAAAGAGTAAGGGAGCCCCAGATAAAGAAAGACAAGATACAGCTTTCAGGACACAAGAGAAATCGTTTCAGGCCCCAGCGATTTTTCCGATTTTCCGTGATCTCGGCCCCACTGGGTCTACTTCCCCAAGCACCCTTCCAGGGAGGTGTCAGAATGGCAAAGGAATGGGAAAACCTCAGTAGTTAACGCACTTTAAGGGAACAAACGGAGTGCGAAATAGTCACTACCCGGCGTGGAAATAACCATATCAGAAGACCTAAATCCGGGGTACAACTCCTAGCGCTGTCTCAAAAGTAAGCAAGACCCTGTTTTCCTCGCCCGACATAAGGAGTCCAAGACCCCATCCAGTTTATACTGGTTCTCTGAGCTTGCCTGTAGTCCCTTCCCCTAGTCTGACCTTCACCTCTGCTTCATTATAATGTTAAAGTCCCCGTCCCAGGAGGAGCACGAGCTTCATTAATGTAACACGGGATGCCTGCATAGGTAGGTTTTCTAAGTCCCCCCCCCCTTTACACGTGATGACAAAGCTCCCCTAAACATTCATCATAAACCTTAAATAAAAAGCACCCGCTCACCCCTGCTGGGGAGTCACGGCTTTGGAAGTGTTTCTCCTTACTTGATGCAAATACGGTTTCCTGTGTGTGACATCCCCACCTGGTGTAGTCTAGCTGGAACTCACCAAGGAGCAGACTCACCTTAGTTGGGTTACAAAATGATTACAACTGGGTCACTGCCCTACTTACTTAGACAAAACAAACTTTTGCCTTCAGCCCCTGAGAGGGCTGTTGACCCTTTTGATACCTGGTCAGGAAAGGAAGGGGTCGCCCCTGAGAATTGGGTCCCTCACACAAACGCTCCAGGGGCAAGGGCAAGGATCTAGGAGCATTAACTGTTTTGCTAACAGAGAAACCAGCGCCCCCACAGCAGGGGAATTCTAATGTCCTCAGGACAAGGTGAGCCTGCCCTCAGGGAGTGAGTCCAGGAGAGGTTGGGTTGACGTCACTCAGTCCCTCCAGAGGAAAACTGTTGCTAAAAGTGATAACTACCTTGTCTGTAAAGTGTTGCCGGGAAAATAAGATCATCTTGGAATTACAATCATCATAGCACAAGCACCTTAAAAGAACCAGGCTTCCTGCTGGGGGTACTGGGACAGCCTGAGGAGAACTATAGGCCCCTGGTAAAACAAACAAACAGACAAACAAACAAACAAACAAACAAATTGTGGAGGAAAATATATATGTTAGTCCTGACTTTGTGGTCCCAGTGAAGCATAGCCTCAACCCTGACTGAGGTTCCAGAAGGAAGAGGAACATCAGAGAAGCTCATTCATTAATAACCATCAACCTCTGCTGTGATCCAAACGGGAAATAAAACGTAGTCCTTGGTTCTAAGGAGCTTAATTGCCAAAGATGGTCTGGTGAATCCCTAAACAAATATAGAAACCCTAAGGACTGAAGGAGCTAGCCTTCCTGTGTAGAGAGTAAGGAAGATAAAAAGGAGCTATAATTTTGTTCCTAGACAGTTAAAACAATAAAAGTGACTGAGTGTGTCTCTGTGTGTTTACATACCTACTCACTTCAGTCTTTAGGACAAAGATGATTCTCATTTGATAAGAATCCATTGGAATGGACACATGGGAAGTCTCCTAGGAAAATAAACTTCCGTCGTACAATTATTCACTTAGAATGATGACATATTTTACACAATAAGGAGAATGCATAAATGAAAACAAAAGAGGGAAGTAAAAGTACACAGGATGTTCAGAAAATGAAATTGTCCGCGTTGCCTATTTAAGAGCCATGCTTCGAGGCCGTCCTCAGAGAACCTCGGCCCCGAGGTCCCCCAGCCGCCCAGCTCAGCCCGGCCAGCAGCCCCCTCGGCTTCCCCATGGCTCTCCTGCGCCCTCTGCTGACCGCCCTGACGCTGCTCACCTGCCGCCCTGGAGGCTCTCTGGGCTGTGCCCTGCCTGGGAGCCAGGCGCAGGTTAGCAGGGACAACTTGGTGCTCCTGGGCCAGATGCGGAGACTGTCCCCTTTCTCGTGCCTGCGGGCCAGAAAAGACTTCCGCTTCCCCCGGGAGATGCTGGAGGGCGGCCAGCTCCGGGAGGCCCAGGCCGCCGCCGCCGTCCTGCGGGAGCTGCTCCAGCAGACCTTCAACCTGTTGCACACGGAGCGCTCCTCGGCGGCCTGGAGCCCCGCGCCGCTGCACGGACTCCGCTCTGGCCTCCACCGGCAGCTGGAAGCCCTGGACGCCTGCTTGGTGCAGGCCACGGGCGACGGAGAGCGCGCCCCGGGGATGCACGGCCCTGCCCTGGCCATCAAGAGGTACTTCCAGGACATCCGCGTCTACCTGGAGGACGAGGGATACAGTGACTGCGCCTGGGAAATTGTCAGGCTGGAAATCATGAGAGCCTTGTCCTCCTCGGCGACCTTGCAAGACAGCTTGGCCATCAAGGATGGAGACCTGGGGTCACCTTGAAGTGATTCTCACCGCCTGACGTTCACAGCACCCTGCACTATGTCTGCTCACTTCAAGAGACTCTCATTCCTGCTTTAGTAGAGCATATTTAATTCAGTGACCACTTTGTCAGTAGTATTAAGCAAGAATAGGTTAAAAATAATCATCTCCCAAGGCCTCAGTCCCTAAGCAATGACGGCACAGGTTTATTTATTTGTTGTTTATTTGTTTATTTATTTATTTATGTATTTATTTATGTATTTATTTATGTATTTATTCTTGCATTTGTCCTATCTCTATTTATATTTTTATATAACCAATATTTGCCTTCACAAATTATTAGCATTTAGAAAACATGTTCTCCTTTCCATTTTATTAAATTTGCTTGATATATTAAATTCTTATCAAAGGAAACTCCTTGAGGTTTTTATTCTGAAAAACTTTGTAATCCTTACTCTTTAACGTAAATCTAATCAGAATATACTCGTCTATTGAGTCCTTTGGCACAGTCATACAACTTACCAGAAAATGCCTGTTAAAAGCTGGCATTTCCATGAAGTTGAGAGGTGTCCTAGAAAATATCAAAATTTTTGGTACCCGCGTCAGGGGTGTTACGGATTTATAGCCAGTCGGCACACAGTGGCAGGTGGAATGTCTGAGGGGAATCATCTCCCAGAGTGAAGTGGGGAAAACATGGAATTTATTGGCCGATCCTGACACCTGGCACTCTTCCCCCCTACCCCTCACCCTTTCCCCCACCCTACTTTACTGAATCCATTCACTCCTACACAATCTTTTTGCTCCCTCCACCTCCTGCCCATCCACAAGGGTGCACTGGTTCTGTTGTGGTTTCTAGCTTCAAGATTTCTGTTAAGAGTAGAAAGCCACGGGCAGAGAGCAAAAGTTAAACGGAATTCTATGTTTTTCAAAACCATGTAGGCTGGCTTGTTTCTGTGTCGTGATGAATAGCTGGGGGACCCGAGTGAATGCCCCCATGGCAATGATGAGCTAAGTGTTGAACTTGAAGGGAAACAGGGGAACCCAGTTTACTGAGTGGGAGAACAAAACCCTCACAGGGAAGTTCGTCCCCTGCTGGCCATGATCCAGGGCCAAGATCAAACTTGGGAACGTGGCTTTTCTTCCTTCCCCCACTCCTACCCTTTCCTGAGGAGTCACCAAGCAGGCGTCCAGGGCTTCCAGCTGCCGGTGGAGGCCAGAGCGGAGTCCGTGCAGCGGCGCGGGGCTCCAGGCCGCCGAGGAGCGCTCCGTGTGCAACAGGTTGAAGGTCTGCTGGAGCAGCTCCCGCAGGACGGCGGCGGCGGCCTGGGCCTCCCGGAGCTGGCCGCCCTCCAGCATCTCCCGGGGGAAGCGGAAGTCTTTTCTGGCCCGCAGGCACGAGAAAGGGGACAGTCTCCGCATCTGGCCCAGGAGCACCAAGTTGTCCCTGCTAACCTGCGCCTGGCTCCCAGGCAGGGCACAGCCCAGAGAGCCTCCAGGGCGGCAGGTGAGCAGCGCCAGGGCGGTCAGCAGAGGGCGCAGGAGAGCCATGGGGAAGCCGAGGGGGCTGCTGGCCTGGCTGAGCTGGGCGGCTGGGGGACCTCGGGGCCGAGGTTCTCTGAGGACGGCTTCGAAGCATGGCTCTTAAATAGGGAACGCGGACATTTTCATTGTCTGAACATTTCCCTCCACTTTTACTTCAGATTTTGTTTTCATTTATGCATTCACCATGTTGTCTAAGAATATGTCATCATTCTAAATGATTACTTGTACGAAGGAAGTTTATTTTCCCAGGAGACTTCCCATGTGTCCATCCCAATGGATACTTATCAGTCAAATGAGAATCACTCACTTTTATTGTTATAACTGTCTAGGAACAAAATTTTAGCTCCTTTTTATCTTCCTTACTCTCTACACAGGAAGGCTAGCTCCTTCAGTCCTTAGGGTTTCTATATTTGTTTAGGGATTTACCAGACCATCTTTGGCAATCAAGCTCCTTAGAACCAAGGACTACGTTTTATTTCCCATTTGGGTCACAGCAGAGGTTGATGGTTATTAATGAATGAGCTTCTCTGATGTTCCTCTTCCTTCTGGAACCTCAGTCAGGGTTGAGGCTATGCTTCACTGGGACCACAAAGTCAGGACTAACATATATATTTTCCTCCACAATTTGTTTGTTTGTTTGTTTGTCTGTTTGTTTGTTTTACCAGGGGCCTATAGTTCTCCTCAGGCTGTCCCAGTACCCCCAGCAGGAAGCCTGGTTCTTTTAAGGTGCTTGTGCTATGATGATTGTAATTCCAAGATGATCTTATTTTCCCGGCAACACTTTACAGACAAGGTAGTTATCACTTTTAGCAACAGTTTTCCTCTGGAGGGACTGAGTGACGTCAACCCAACCTCTCCTGGACTCACTCCCTGAGGGCAGGCTCACCTTGTCCTGAGGACATTAGAATTCCCCTGCTGTGGGGGCGCTGGTTTCTCTGTTAGCAAAACAGTTAATGCTCCTAGATCCTTGCCCTTGCCCCTGGAGCGTTTGTGTGAGGGACCCAATTCTCAGGGGCGACCCCTTCCTTTCCTGACCAGGTATCAAAAGGGTCAACAGCCCTCTCAGGGGCTGAAGGCAAAAGTTTGTTTTGTCTAAGTAAGTAGGGCAGTGACCCAGTTGTAATCATTTTGTAACCCAACTAAGGTGAGTCTGCTCCTTGGTGAGTTCCAGCTAGACTACACCAGGTGGGGATGTCACACACAGGAAACCGTATTTGCATCAAGTAAGGAGAAACACTTCCAAAGCCGTGACTCCCCAGCAGGGGTGAGCGGGTGCTTTTTATTTAAGGTTTATGATGAATGTTTAGGGGAGCTTTGTCATCACGTGTAAAGGGGGGGGGGGACTTAGAAAACCTACCTATGCAGGCATCCCGTGTTACATTAATGAAGCTTGTGCTCCTCCTGGGACGGGGACTTTAACATTATAATGAAGCAGAGGTGAAGGTCAGACTAGGGGAAGGGACTACAGGCAAGCTCAGAGAACCAGTATAAACTGGATGGGGTCTTGGACTCCTTATGTCGGGCGAGGAAAACAGGGTCTTGCTTACTTTTGAGACAGCGCTAGGAGTTGTACCCCGGATTTAGGTCTTCTGATATGGTTATTTCCACGCCGGGTAGTGACTATTTCGCACTCCGTTTGTTCCCTTAAAGTGCGTTAACTACTGAGGTTTTCCCATTCCTTTGCCATTCTGACACCTCCCTGGAAGGGTGCTTGGGGAAGTAGACCCAGTGGGGCCGAGATCACGGAAAATCGGAAAAATCGCTGGGGCCTGAAACGATTTCTCTTGTGTCCTGAAAGCTGTATCTTGTCTTTCTTTATCTGGGGCTCCCTTACTCTTTCTGGTAACAATTTCACCTTTTAGTAAGCACATGCTTTGGATGTTGCCACTGCAGCTTTTATGGTTCAGTCTCTTACTGAAATCACCAAAAACGTGTTGCGCTCAATGGTGACATGTCCTGGTAGAAGCTAATATTACAGGAAATAGTGGACTTCCGTTGTTCATTCAGTCTGCAGGATTCTATGGCGTTTCCTTTTTGTTCATCTCTGTCGTACTGAGAATGCAGGGGGGGCGGGTGAGGGATAGACTAGTAAGTCAGGGAGAAATAGCCTTCTTCTCCTTACCCATTTGTGATTTTTCATGTAAAAATGTTATACCTTTCTTTTCAGGCACTGGCCTAGGGGCGAGGTTTGTCTTCCTGCTTCTCCAGTATGTATGTTCTACGTCATCCTGAGGTTAACACAAAGGGAAGTGAAAGCGAGGAAATGGGCTGCACAGTTTTTCTCTCTAATGTTCAAGACTCGAGAGGTTTTTGTTTCTCATTTCAACCTTCCTAGAAAGCAAAACTCGGCAGTTGTGCGGGCATAAAGAAAACAAACATAGGTCTGAATGTCATGAAAATGAAAAGGGGAAGTGACCTTTGCGCTGACAGAAAAGCAAAGTGTAAGTCGGGAAAATTCGATGCAAGAGAACTGGGGGCTGGGGGCCATGGCAGAGGGAAGCCTGAAGACCAGCACTCAAGGATACAAGGGCCTGAAGGTGGCTGCTTCTGCCAAAGGCTCAAACAAGAACCACTCGTATGCTGCTCTTCCGGGTGAAAGGACCGCACTCAGCTTTGCAAGACCAGCCGCCTGATTTTGCTTTCACTTAATGGGCATGTGAGGAGCTCTAAGGAGAGGAGGAGAGACTCCTCCTCTAAGGAGATGCCAACCTGCTCCTAAGAAAACTAGCATCCAGAACCCGCGTTGTGCTAAGGAGCCCCCTCTGCAGGAACAGTGGTTATTGGCCTTGCTTGAGCATTCTACTTAGTTGATAACTCCACTCTTGGATTCTTTGGGTGTAGATGTGAGGGCAGGCTTCCCTGTATTTAGTGTGTTGCTCTGTGCGACCGGATGCCTGAGGGCCTTGAGCAATGCAGGGCAGGATTCGGCTGGCAGGGAGGGTGGAGGTGTGGCCATGTTCACATTCTGGCTCCTGACACTGGAAAACCTTGGCCGCTTCCAGCTGCTGCTGCATGGTGATCTCTCACAGCCCATCCGTGAGCACCTGGGCGCCGAGCCCTGCCATCCCCCAGTCCCCTCTCAGGTTGACCAGAAGCCCCTGCGGACGGAAAGTCTGCACCACTGGGGGATGCATGTAATTAACTAACTTTCGCCTATGGACCTTGTACCTCTCATCTCCATTCATTCACCTCCAAGCCCAGGATAGTGAGCTCTATTCCATTACGGACTTCCAAAATTATGGTGTTTCATAATTATGGTGTCTAATAACTTCAGCATTGCACCCGGTCCACTCTTTTTGTCTGCTAATGTGCCCTGTCTACAGGCTAAGTAAGCATGGCTACATCCCGGCTCCTAGCCGCCACTCATAGAAGCACCTTTGAAGATCTATCCCTTTCCTCTAGAATAGCTCCTCGGGAGTGTGCAAGGTAGCTGTGGGGCAAGAAAATACCTTATCAAGTCATGAGTCCTTGGCATCTAGCCCAGTGGCTACCATTGGAGGCTCTCAAAACAATACACGTGAAGAGAATAATCGTGCTGATCGTAAAAACAGAAAGAATAATACCAACACATAATATATATCGTTGATTGGAGAGAATAATATAAAAATGATAAAAAGACACAATGTGAATTATGGTTCAAGGGAGGTTATAAAAGATTTTTGAAGAGTATTTTTTAAAAAAGAACAACAACCACCGTTTAATGGATTACAAAAATATTATCTCTGTATTTGTAAGATGTAGAATATCAGATTGAGAAACAAATTTCTGGTTATTATTGGAGTACTCAGTCTCCATTTTTCTCTTTGCCTTTTCAGTAAGCACCTGGAAAGAACTGTCAACTGCTTTTTCCAGCCTGGCAAACAGTGACATAATTGATTAAAATCGGTTGAGTATAACATCATGTCCTGATTGTTTCCTACAGGGATTATTAACTAAGGGAAGAGTGCACTTCAGTTTTCTTTCTGACAACTTCCTAGTCCTTCATATGGGGTATGATGCCCTGGAAGAATCTCTGGACAGCAATATCCCCATAGGACAGGGCTAAAGGATTTCTATATTCAGCCTTTCCTCCAGTAGTTCCTGGTTTGGTGGTTAAGGCTAAAGGGTAGATTTCTCCAGGAGGATCTTCCTCTAAACTAGCTGTGTCTCCATACTGAGCCGACTGAAGATATGCTGGAGAATATGATAGCAGAAACAGAGATCTTATGCCTTCTGGATTTTGATGATATCTCTACTTTCCTCAGGAAACTTGAATTGGATTCTGGCATTCCAGCCTAATTTATAGGCATTACTTTTCAGATGCCTTAAAAGAATGCAGGTGTCCTTATTTTCCAGGCTTTGGCTCCAAAATCATAGCGAACCAAAGGAATAGACTCAGCTACCGCTGACCATCACCATTGCCGTGTGCAGAGACCAGGAGTGGAGAATTTCTCAGCTTCACCTGGACCACAGTGAAACCGCGGTTGCCAGCTCTTAAACAGCGCGCGCCAGGCCCCCTCGCTACGCCCCAACGGCCAGAAGGGGGCGCTCGAACTCAACGTAACGACCCAACCGGCATCGCCCACCAGCGGAACCTGCCAGGCAGTCTAACGCCGGGTCCCGCGGAAACCGCAGCTTCGCAGGCAGCGGGGGCCCCTCCCGGGAGAGGCGCCGCCGGAATCCGGGACAGGGTGGGGCCGCGAGGACGGCGAGCAGACCCTTCCCTTGTCGGGCCTGACCGCCGAAGGGGAGCAGAGCCGCACTTCGCACCGAGCCTTTCATGTTCATGGTCGCGTGGATCCTCTCCTTTGTCGAGCAGTTTTTCAGCCAGAGCGGTTTACAAAGGGCTCATTTCCTCGGGATGCGGGGCAGAACTGAAAGTGCACTTCGTGGGGTAGGTTTGCAGATCCAAGATTGTGTCTGGGGGAGAAGGACGCGAGGTCAGGGAAAGGCGGTAGGCATCTACAATCTGGACACGAATCAATATATATGATTTTATCGAAATGTAAAGGTTACTTTTTCCTGCAACGTTAAACTGTTGGAAAAATATTGAAAAGTAGGTGTATTAAAACTCGGATTATTTTAACGTTAAATATTTTATGTATACCAAACCCAGAATTTAACATTTCCTGGGCTTCGATGAAAGCAAACTCATGAATCATTTTCAGAACTAACTATTTTGCTCAATTTATCTTCATTTGAGAGAGTTGCCGTCTGAGAGAATTTAACGTTAGTACTGAAACGGTATTGGAGAAATAGCATACACATGTTTAATTTACATTAATTCTTTTCTCCATCTTTCCCTAATTCATTTCCACGTTCCAGGTGATATTCTTTTCCCACAGTTTGAAAATATGATTTTATGGCAGGCCATTATTTTGATAATCTTTTCTTCGGCTGAAAACAGTGATAACTATCTTGTTGGCACATTTTTAGGCTCGGTCTCCATTTTGACTAAATCAAAATTTTTATCAAGTGCTTCTCTATGTATTGAGACATACACTTCACTATCAGAGGTAAGTAAGCAAATCATACTCCTTTCTGGCAGTGTCATGTGACTAGTGTTCGGGATATTTAGCAAGTAAATGAACTTCAGTTTCTTTGACAAAAAAATGGGTAGACCAAATGGAATTTGTCAAAATTGAACTTTGCTGCCCCTTCACCCAACTTGTACAACTCTCAGGCTTTTGTAATTCAAGGCCAGATCTTGTCTTTATTTAAAATTTTGATATTTTGTTCATCAAGGATTTTTTGTCATTAACTTTTGTTTTTAAGAATGTTGCCTTGAAATATTTCTTCATTACTAAGTCATTTGACACCCCTTTTCAGGTTGTGTGTGAGGCAAGTTCCTAACTCACCCAAACTGAATGGCCACACTGGAAAGAGTTTTTGATGTGAAGCGTTGTGATTTTCCTTGGCTGAAAATTATGTCTGAAAATCAGAGAACATCCCCTTTCCCATCTCCCTCATTTTATATTTACATATATATATATATATATATATATATATACATGTATATATATATATATATATATATATATATATATATATATATTTACAAGTTGTCTTTGTCTTTTTACCATTGTTTTACCTGTACCTTAAAGATTCTCACCACAGGTGGCCTGAAACTAAGTGAAGATGCTGGAAGAGATTATTTATGTCAGCTACTTACGCATTTCACAGAGTAGCTGTAATTTGCCAGACATCTTGCTGAGGTTCGGGTTCTCCAGAAAGAGCTTCAAATGTGCTCTGCTGTAACAACGTAGGCTGGGCTTTGCTGCTTCACTAGGGAACCTCTCATGCCCAGGGCTGCCTGCAGGAGCCCTGGGCACGAGAGGTTCCCATTTGGGAAGTGGGACTCCCCTGTTCATTAAGCTTCACAACAACCGTGGAATTGTCCAATAGTTGAACTATGTCGCACCCAAAATACAAAATTAGGTCCATCTGTGTGAACTGCCATAGAAAGATTGCCAGGATTGTTCTGCAGAACTCCATGTTATATAGAAGCTATATAGTGATGCCTTTGGTATACTCTTATACAAGCGGATCCAAAAAATACATTGGTTCTTGAATACCAGCTAAATGCTAAGCACTTAATGCTGGTGATCGAGCAGCGAGTCCTGGTTGTGCAAGGCGATAATAAACAACTGAGCCAAAAGTCATAACATAGACTAAAGGAGTATGCCTGGGGAAAGAAAGGCAACTTTCCCAGCTGGAAAGTTCAACGGATTCACCTTGAGAAACCTTTTTCACTATAACAGGAAAGGAGGAGAGGAGGGGTGGGGTACACTTTTTTTTTTTTTTTTTTTAGTTTGGCGAAGAGAAATTCTCTTCTGGTGGCTTCTGCTTTCTCTGTGACGTGGCATGTGATGCATGTGTTGAGGTTGGGGGAATAGAAGTTTGTCAAAGTGGAGAACGTTGGAAATAGTTAAGGACAGGAGACTTGACCATGGAACAGTGATACCAGGTCCCAGGAGCAGGGAGCAATGTCAGTCTTGTTCACTCGTGTCTCTTAAATGCACTGAGAAGGAACTTAGCCAAACAGGTGGGATGAATGGAAGTCCGAACTCCAGGTAGTAGTGGAGATGTCCCTTAGCTGGAGACTATAGGACTGTGGTGGCACAATATACTTGCCTGGGTGATGTTATCTAGCGAGTCTCAGCCAGATCAGGTGCGGGGAGACGCAGAGGGTTTGGTCTTTTGCCTGATAGGAATGATGAATCAAGAAGGAGGTGAGGGTGTTTAGAATGTTGCTTCAGTCATGGTCCATGAAGTCTATTTGTTGGCCAGGGCCTCCATAGCAAGTACTACCATGGACTGGGGGCTTAAACAACAGAAATTTGTTATCTTGCGGTTCTGGAGACTAGAAGTCCAAGATCAAGGTGTGGGCAGATTAGGTTCCTTCTGAGGCCTCTCTCCTTGGCTTGTAGACAGCTCCCTTCTTGCCGTGTCCTCACTTGACCTTTCCTGTGTCTCTACACCTTCTTATAAGGACACCGGTCATATTGGACTAATGCCCACCCTGAGGGCTTCATTTTAGCTTAATCACCTCTTTAAAGACCTTCTCTCCAAGCGCAGTTCCATTCTGAGATACTGGGGGGTTGGTACCTAAATATGTGAATTTTGCGGGGTCGGTGGTGGACACAACTCAGCCTATAACATCTACCATGGATGAAGAGAGAACAAAGACCAGAGGGAGGTTGCTGATGGACGCCTATAAGAGTCAGCAGACTGTCGTTTCCTGACTAATTGGCCTATGAAGGGCAATTTGGAAAAAGCGAAGGCAGAGGTCAGAGAGTGGGATTCTAGACTGGATGATTCTAGTACTTCACAACGTAGAGCAGCCCCCAGTGAAAAGCAAAGAGCTGTGAGTCAGAAGCGGCTTGTTATGGGACCCACGGCCAGTCCTTCAGCACGTGAGGCCCCTCCCTCTCCTTGGGGGAGTAGCGTTTGCCCTTGGGAGCATAAGGAGGGTCACTCCTGAGGGTCACCCCCTCCCTGGGTTCTCTAGCCCTGGGTTTTCTACCGATGTGGTTACTCATCCTGTCTGAAATTCACGTTAGGAGAAGCAATTTTAAAAATTAATGTTCACCATTTTAATTATGTAACGAAAAGCAGACGTGAATCTTCCCAGGCTTCAGTTGCTGTGTAAGTGTGCACCTGCCTGGAGGAGATAAGGGCTGCTTCTCTAGGCCTGGATGAGGGAGCCAAGGCAGGTGAAGAGACTGGAGGAGAGCTGGGATGAGCTACATTGACCCGACCCTCTTCTCTCCTCCAGGTGGAAATGGCACAAAGGGTGGCTCCAGTCGCTCTTCTATTATTTCATGGGGACTCCTCCTCCTTGGTGACTCCACTTTTTGGTGGCTCTTCTTTTTTCAGCAGTGACTCCACTCGGCCCTGTAGCGGCATTGACCCCGACCATGTGGATGGCTGTGGAGAGACCTTTGGAATGTTTGGCCACGTTGGCTTCAGCGGGCTGAATTGTGGTCCCAGGTGAGCCCAGAACACCCGCATCCTTGTCACAAATTGCAGAACCTGCCTGTGGTTCAGGTGCGGTGTATGTCCTGAAGAAGATACCCCATGACTCTACCAAGCATGCAACGATCACCAATTATTCGCATTGAGCACACGATCCTGCACAGTGTCATCAAGAATGGCTGTAAAAAAGGACTTACCCGTAAAGGGGTCTGGCAGGCATTGCTTTTGTGCTCAAAGACACCCTCCCCCTCTACACCACCTCCTCCACGCACAAGAAAACACGTGCACACGCTTGCCGAGATGGCACCAAGTTCAGGTCACCTCGTCAGTGTTCTAGGCAGCCACCAGCAGGTGGAGCCTGAGTCAGGTACTGGGGGAGAAGAGCAAGGAATGGGAGTGGCCTGATTCGTGGTGACAGAGACCTTCTCCTTCCTTCCCATCCGCCTGTGTCCCTTCTTTTCACCCACTCAACCCTTGACCCTTCCTCACGCTCTCCTCACTTCGCTACAGGTGCTGTGCATCTGCAGTGTGAACGTTCCTGTCACTGATGACCGCGGGCGACCCATTTGCCCTGCTTTGGTGTTGTTGAGCCGGGCAATGCCTCAGGGGGACCAAATGGCAGGGAGAATTGACTTTTGAGTTCAAAGTTTGTTTCAAAACAGATGGGTCTTGCGGACAATGCCCACCTCTGAGTAGCACCTGTTGTCGTCTCAGGCCTGAGCACATCCATCTCAGCACCTAGTTTGCGATACTGACCCCCTTCGTTGCTGGGCTGCCTGGTGGGCAGAAGAGGGGGTGACCCGTGTCATGGCTCACTGTTCATGTCCCTACTTTTGCATCCAGTTCCTTTCCAGTGGCTTAGAGAGTGACATGCGTGTTACTGGAAGACATGTGTCCGTTTCTTTCCCGAACCTGTAAACAGTGTTTTCTCCTTTCCCTCCCAGCTTTGCTGAGCCAATTTTATCAGCTGCCCTGCCTGCAGCTACCTCCCCATCGGGAGGGGAAAGTGGAGAACACGTCCTGCTTTAGCAACCCCAACACGCCCGTGGTTCACGCTTCCCGACAGACCACCACCACCAGCAGCACTTTACCAGAACAGAGCCCCAAGTTCTGCGTCCCCTACTGGCCCCAGGGCACGTCCTGTGGGGGTGGGGGGTCAGCAGTATGCTTTCACCGAAGCTGAGAAATGAGTCGCAGTGCCCACTTCTGCAGCTGTCATCCGGAAGGGAATGGGATCTTGGGTGCAGGTGGAAACTGTGCCCCACCATAGATTCATGGTCCTAGATGTTTCCCCCTCACCCTCTGAACTCAAGGCTTCACTACAGCAATTTTGAGTTCCACAGGTGGGGTGTAGGAGTTACAGTCCCTGCTCTCCACTGGGGCCAGCTCAACACCTTTGCAAGGGGTTCGTGCTAAACTTGTGTGCAGTCCTAAACTGGCCTCATCTCTGTCCTGAATATTTGGATGATACTTGACCCCAGCTTCCTGGAGGGAGCGCTAGATCTTGACTGCCCTTGTGCTAGTTAGTGATAGGAGATTTGCCAGGTACCCAGGCAGATAATGTAGGAAGATGAGAATTGGTGGATGGTGGAGAGCAAGGCCCAGGGGTGCAGGGCTGGGACTCTCTATGAACCCAGGCTCTAGAAGGGGTGACTTATGGGCCCTTGATCTGTCCTGAGAGCCCACAACCACCTTGGGAGAAGGGATTGTGACATTTACTTGGTGCTGTGGGCGTACAATCTCACACAATCTAGCTCTTCTGGGTACGCTTAACATGTCCAGAAAAGTGTGTATATAAATCTTGTGCGATTCCTGTGACCAAAACAAAGCTGTCAACTTTGAACACATATGTGGAATCCCAGAGAATGTCCACCATGTCTTTAAGGTGGGGTACACAGGGTTATGGAGATACAGGTATTCGATGTTTCACCTTCTACCCCTCGGAAAAAATGTTGAGCACACACCTCCAATGTTCATTTTTATTTATAATATATATATTATAGTTATAAAATACTGTGCATATTATAAAGTGTATGTTTGTAATAGAGATTTTAAGATGGATAAGAATCTATGATAAAATATTTGTTTAATGTTTATTTTTGACAGTACAAGCGGGGGAGGGGCAGAGAGAGAGGGAGACACAGAATCAGAAGCAGTCTCCAGGCTCTGAACCGTCCACACAGAGCCCGATGCGGGACTTGAACCCATAAACTGTGAGATCATGACCTGAGTCAAAGTCGGATATTTAAACAACTTAGCCACCGAGGAGTCCCTATGATAAAACATTTTTAAATTATATTTTTATTATTAAAGGGACATCATGATTTGTCCTCAAAAAATACACATAATATGCCCCTAGGACAATGTGACAATCTGCATCAATATGCAGGGTAATTACAGGAATATAATGATATTTCTTTTTTTTTTTTTTTTTTTTTTCAACGTTTATTTATTTTTGGGACAGAGAGAGACAGAGCATGAATGGGGGAGGGGCAGAGAGAGAGGGAGACACAGAATCGGAAACAGGCTCCAGGCTCTGAGCCATCAGCCCAGAGCCCGACGCGGGGCTCGAACTCACAGACCGCGAGATCGTGACCTGGCTGAAGTCGGACGCTTAACCGACTGCACCACCCAGGCGCCCCAAATGATATTTCATAGAATCCAAGTAAAGGTTAAACAGTAAAACTTGAGAAGAGGTAAGAACTACATAAACTCTAACAACCTCAGAACATTGTCATTAATGTGACTTAGTTCCTAAGTCTAAGGTTCTGGCTTTCTTGAGTCAATTTTTTTTTTAATTAGAGAGTGCTTTTTTTTTTTTTTTTATTAGGTGAGCAGGGGAGAGAGGTTGGGGGGGGAGAGAGAGAGAGAGAGAGAATCTTAAGTAGGGTCCACACTCAGCATGGAGCCTAATCCCATGATGCTGGGATCATGACCTAAGCCAAAATCAAGAGTTGGACACTCAACCAAATGAGCCACCCAGACACCCATTGAGTCAAATTTTTTAAGAATAGCTCTCTGATTGGCAACAGCAATATAGCTTCCAGATCCTGACGTCATAGCTGAAGGGCAGTTCTAGAAGGGCTGTGAAAACAGATAATGTGGCTACTCCATCCCACCCTTGGCTTCCCAATATCCACATCTTTCCCATTCCCTCTATTTCAACGATGCCCAATTCAACGATCCCATCTGTAACTGTAATGCCCTCAATCAGAGACAACTATCACATCCATAAATTGCTTCTAATAAACATCATAGGGCCACTGTTCCCCAAGTGTACTTTGCCCAGCACAGTCCTGTTGTGCCTTTTTGCAACTTGTGGACCAGGATGAAAATTTGAGTATGACCATCCAAAAGAAGCAAAAGGAAGAGAAAAAAAACTTTTATAAGAAGGAATAATGAAGTAAAAGGGTAGTTTTTCAATTTTTGTACAATCAAGAAGAACAAATATCTTCTAGAGACTGAAGAGCTAATTGCTGCGAGTGGTAAGGAGGCAGTGATTGGATGGTAGAATATTCTTTTCTTCCCCTCACATTCTTTTTACTTATTCAGCTCCTCAGTCGGCCTTGTTTGTGTGGTCGTATATATATATTTTTTCATCACAAGATTCCTTTTAATGGTGTTAGGTGACCCACTCTCACATCCAGTGCATTTAAACTGCTCAGCTTTTCTTTAATTATGAAACATGTTTTCATTATAAAAAATGTTTAACAGTATGTAAATAGTGGAAGACTGCCACCAAACTCCCTGTATAAAACACTATAAATAATTTGACATATATCTTTGTAGATCCATATTCTATACATATACATATATGTCAAGATTCAGCTTTTTTTCCCCTCAAGTTAACATACGGTGTAGTCTTGGCCTCAGGAAGAGAACCCAGGAGGCTCCCCCCTGTGCGCATCCCAACAAGTGCCCTCCTTAATGCCCATCACCCATTTACCCCACCCGCATCAATTCTGTTTGTTTCCTGTATTTAAGAGTCTCTTACGGTTTGCCTCCCTCTCTGTTTTTATCTTATTTTTCCTTCCTTTCCCCTATGATCATCTGTTAAGTTTTTTAAATTCCACATATGAGTGAAATCATATATTTGTCTTTCTCTGACTTATTTTTCTTAGCATAATATACTCCAGTTCCATCTATGTTGTTGCAAATGGCGAGATTTCATATGTGTGTGTGCGTGTGTGTGTGTGTGTGTACAGTAACGTAATATATAGGGCAGAAGACTATGTGGAGTTTCTCTTCTCGTGGACTGTTCTGGTCGATGCAGACAACCATTTCTGAATATTGTATACCATGTTTTCCATAGGTCCCGGTAAGGCTGATGGAGGCTGGGGGCCTGATTGTACAAACCTACGAGAAGTCTTAGAGGGGCTTAGAAGTCACATGGCCATCTGGCCTTCCTTTGCCATAGGTGAAGGTGTAGGGAAAGAGCTATCCAGTTTAGGGACTGAATTTCTTGTGATAATCTCTTCTCTCTGACCTGCTTGGGGGGTTCTTCCCAGGGACTCTGCACCCTTGGCGTGGAGTTTGTCCTTGAAACACAGGTAACTGAAGAGGGGAAAATGGACGTGGGAAGTGTAGGTCAAGTGAGGGGGTAGTGTTGAAAGACATGGTGGGGAGTAGGTTCTGGTAGCTTTGCATGCTCTGTGTCGAAAGTAAAAGGCAAGTGGTGGGGTCAGAATGATCCTTGAATATCATGGGATCCGGTGATAAATAGATTTGGTGGAAGAAAGGCACCCCTTGGTGGTGGTGATAAAATGGAAAGTGAGAGGTAAAATGGTCCAGTGGGTAGGGAGGGGTCAGCGATAAAGAGATCAGAGTAACGCCCCAGTGGATCCCAAAGAGAACAGAACAGTCTTCCCCAGGTCCCACATGGGAAAGAATGCCTGCTTCCTTGGTGGCTGTAACTGCTCCAGAAAAGTAGCCTCAAAAAGGAACTTGTACAGGTCCCTGCAGGAGATGGGAGGTTCAGAGTGCATCCGGGAGCAGAATGGGGACAGGTCAGGGTGCTACACAGCCCTTTACTGAGAAGGCCATCCTTGTCTAGACTCTCCTCGGTTTCTCTACTTTCGCAGATTAACATGTTCGATGTGAGAATAGTGTGATAAATGAGCTCTCTGACCAGTCATCCATACTCCCTCCAGGGAGGGTTTAGATATTATTTATTCACATCAACAAAGATAACCCAGTCATCTGATGCAGCCAGTGTGATTTGAAACCTATTTTCCTTAACTGTTATTTGGTCTTGGTATATTCTTCAGTCACTGAATGCATGCATTCTAGGTGTTTTCTCTTTGCTTTTTGTTTTTTGAGAGGGAGAGTGTGAGCAGAGGAGGGGCAGAGAGAGGGAGAGAAAGAATCCCAAGCAGGCTCTGCGCTGCCAGCCCAGAGCCCGAGGCAGGGCTTGAACTCATGAAGCAGGAGTTCACGACCTGAGCCGAAACCAAGAGTTGGACACTCAACCAACTGAGCCACCCAGGCACCCTACTAGGTGTTTTATCTTAATCACAAGGTTCTGTGTTTCACTCATAGCAACATACTTTTCGCTTGGGGAATCTACCAAGAAACAGATTTAACGCAAGGACAAACAGAAGGTTTCAGTGCGTTTTAATTAGGTGCTGTCATAGTGAACAGCAGGTAACAGTCGTGAGAGTCATTCGTCAATACCCACTCTGAGATGAATCAAGTAAAGTCCTCTCCTTCAAGGGCTCTCATCTTCCAGGAACAGGACACAACAAAAGAGGAATATAGGGTAATTAGTGCCGTAAAAACAGCCATGCAGCAACCGTAGGCATTCAGCGTTGTGAGTTAAGAACTCTGCCAAGGCATTAGTCTTCAGGGTTCAGTGAAGATGTGATAATTAGCTGGGCTTTTCACTAGGGGTGACTAGGAAGTTTCCAGACAAACATGGAGGAGGACTGCTCTCTTTTACTACTGTGTCAGAGTTAGAAAGGGATGTTGCAATCCTGATGCAAAGTTTTGATGAATAGATTTTCCTAATTATAAAGTCAAGAGATCTGGTATAAAAAATGAATTTGTGAAACTGGGAGTTTGCCATTAACTGAAAAATTTAATGCACCATCAAATATGAGATTGTCCTCAAAATACCTTTGCAGTTTTTACCCTCAGATTTTCAGGCCGTACCCACCTCCTAGCGTCAGACAGTACGAGGAGCGGGTCATTAATCAGGGGCCCTGAGTTTGCACACCAGGTTGGAGAAAGGAAACATTTTGCACCCTCTTGCTCTCACTATAGCTGCCTCAGGCCCAAAAGTGCCAGGCCCTGCTTAAAGGTGAAGACTCCTCTTCTGTAATGAAAGCTATGGCATGAGGCTTATTCCTAATATGAGGATCAATTTCTGCTAGGAAAGAGCCTCTTATCAGTTCCAGAGGAAAATTCCCCCAAAGAGGCACATCTACACAGACCAGAAAAGCCTGCCCTCCACAGACTTGGTGTCTGGCCCTGTCGTACTTGGGCATCATGGGCTCTTCCTGCCAGAGCTTTATTAGCCCACACAGTGACTGCATCCTGCTTTCTGTTTCCTTTGAACTACATGGGCTGGTTGCCCTCATTCTTCAAACGTATTCGACGTAAAAAAGGAAGACTTCTCTTACATACGTTTTTTTACAAAATCTGGAAATATCATTCAACTATTTGTGTTCATCTGGGAAACGTTTCAGCCAGAAACCACAACAGAATAGGGAGCTGCTGTACTGAAAGGGCAGTGTGAGAAAAAGGAGAGCAGGAGGAGGGCTCCCTGGTAATTGATGAGCTGAATGAAGAAGGAAACTTGTGTGAAAATGGAGGTAAGGGAATAATAGATCCAGAAAAAGAGGGAGAGGTATCAGGCGCTGGAATCAGCAAAAGAATCAGGTACATCTTCCCCATCCTGGGCTAGGAGCCTCCTCCCAATTTCAGATACTGATGTAAGACGCTGACTGTGCTGACTGCACAGAAATCAAACACGTCTTTGATGTGATGCCCGCTTATTTTCTTCAGGTTTATTGCTAGAACTCAGCTGACTTGTCAGCTATCAAGAGCGAGATGGCATAGTTTCAAACCAGTTTATAGGAAAAGACATGTAATAGAGAAAATGAAGAAAATAGCTACCACTTATTAAGTGCTAACCCCAAGGAAGGGGTGGCTAAGAGCCTTTAAATGTACTTATGTCAGCTCTACAAATATTTTTTACTCCATTTTCCATTTGAGAAAACCACAACTTGGGAAGCTGAGTCGTTTCTGAGCAGAAGGGGTGTTCCATGCAGAACCCTGCATAGAATCTGCAAGTTGAATCTCCCCTAGTGAGTTATGGGTGATTGTTTAAGTTGGATTTCTGGTTTTTTAATCGATTTTTTTTTACTTGAAAAATTATTCTTTCTCTTTTTCCTTGGGCTTCTCTTTTTAGTGGTTACATTTGTACTTTCTGATGCTTTAATCTATTCTTTGTTCCCTACCTTAGATTTTTGTGAAAGAGAAATTCTCTAATACAGCTTCATTTGCCCATCTGGTGAAGGAAGTTTCTCAGAATTTTATATTCACTGCAGGATGGTTATGGTAACATTATAAAATTTCATGATTTTTAAAAAAAATTTTTTAACGTTTTATTTATTTTTGAGACAGAGAGAGACAGAGCATGAACGGGGGAGGGGCAGAGAGAGGGGGAGACACAGAATGAAAGCAGGCTCCAGGCTCTGAGCCATCAGCCCAGAGCCCGACGCGGGGCTCGAACTCACGGACCGCGAGATCGTGACCTGAGCTGAAGTCGGACGCTCAACCGACTGAGTCACCCAGGCGCCCCTAAAATTTCATGATTTTTATAAGACCCATGCTGACCTCTGTAGAACAATTCAGAAGTTAATCAGGAAAGATAACCAAGCAAAAATATCGAAGAATAGAACAGGAAACATTTTTATATATCTAGCTTTACCAGACAAGGAATTGGATTATAATACAGTTATAACACATGTAAACATGGTAACAGTAAGGGAACTCAGGTGGCCAGAACAATGAAGAAAACAATCCCAGATATGGTCATATTATCAGTAGTAATTAAGTTTAGAATTAGTTGTTAATACAGAAGAAGAGAGCTTTCCAGTAAATGGTAATGGGATAAATGCCTGGCACTCTAGACACAAATTGATTTAGATGCTCATCTCAAATCATAGATAAAAATAAACAAAATTCTAATGGAATATAGAAAAAATGTGAAGGGGGGGCACCTGGGTGGCTCAGTTGGTTGAGCATCTGACCCTTGATTTAAGCTCAGGTCATGATCTCGAGGTTCCTGAGTTCGCCTCGCATCGGGCTCCACAAGGATGGTGCAGAGGCTGCTTGGGATTCTCTCTCTTCCCTCTCTCTCTGCCTCTCTCTCTTCTCTGACCCTCCCCCACTTGTGCACACATGTGGTCTCTCCCAAAATAAATAGACTTCAAAAAAAAAAAAAAAAGAAGAAGAAGAAAGAAATGTGAAGTATTTAAAACATAAATGGGAACTGATAATTCACAAGATCTATGGAGGAATGAGGACGGAGAGTACTGGTGTTCTACACATTCAACACACCGGCACTCAGAGAAAATATAAAGACAATGGGCTGTTATTTGTAAATATGAAATTGACAAAGAGGAACATCATAGGACTGTAGCCACAATCTGCTTGAGGTTTATACCCACTTTTCAGAAGTAAGGATATATAAAAACAAAATTCATCAGGACAGTACAAAACTAGTTAATGTTGTAAAATGAAACCCAAATAAAGAGAACTAAAACTAGCAAACAAAGCAAATGAAAGAACATTCTAGCCCACGAGTACGTAAACATGATTGAACAGTGATGCCTGACATTTTAGCCTATTAAATAAGCAATTATTTAAAAGAAATAAAATACTGATTTTATACGCTTGGTGCCACTACACCCATTCCTGGAACTCTATCCCCCAAAATGTTTGTAAAAAGGTTGCACCTGATTTTGAAAAATTTTTAATTTATCTTTTTATTATCCCAATTTTTTTCCTTTCAGGTCCTTCCCTATTTCTCTTCTTTCCTTCACAGATAAACCTTCTCAAGAAAAGTTTCTATCCACTCTGTCTCCAATACCTCTTATCTTATTTACCCTCAATCAATAGTTTCTATCCACTCTGTCTCCAATACCTCTCTTATCTTATTTACCCTCAGTCAATACATTCTGATCTGGATTCCGGGGCACGAATTCCGCCAAACCTCACTTTCCCTGAAGACAAGACATCACCTTTTGACATATCTCTTGCCTTAAACACCTCTCATCACCCTTGTCTCCTGCTTGTCCTCCTATTGTGCTGCCTCCATTCCAGTGTCGTTCTCAGGCTCCTTATTCTCTTCCCCCATGAAATCGTGAAGGTCCCTATGGTTCAATTTGTGGTAGGCTTTCTATTTTCTATGTCTAAAAGACCTCATTCATTCCTTAGCATTTAGGGACCAGGTATACTTCAGCTCCCAAGTTAACATTTCTAGCCATAGCACTCTGCAAATTCTAGAACTGTGCAACAGATATCAGGGCTTAGTATTTTTGCATCCTCCAGTTTCTGGTGATAGATGCTACTTTTCTTTTGCTTTCTGTGTTAGTCTATAATGTAGTTGAAATTAATTAACTGATTGCTTAAGACTGTCATGTTTCCTTCCAACAAAAAGGAAAAGTTCCAAGAGGGATGGCACTTGGTTTTCTTTATTCAGCTTTTTATCTTGAAGGCAGGCAAAGCGCCTATGATTTAGAGACGTAAGTATTACATGTAGTTTGGATGAAATGAATGGATGAACTGTACCTTTAATTAAGCTACAAAAACAGTCTTGGTGTTTATTTATTAAAAATAAACCAATACAAAAAGATTTGAAAGTAAAACTTTAAACAGAACAAAGAGAATAATTTAAAAATATAAAGGTGACCACTGTATAACTAGTATAATGTACAGGTGAGCATAACAGCATACAAGCAAAAATATTGAAAACAATAAATATAATAAAATACGTAAGTACATGAATAAAGTCATTTATGATGGGCTGGTGCCTCCTATGAACTGGGTGTTTTGACTTTATAGTTGCTTAATACTATCAATAAATGTGACACATTTGATTTATTTCATGATGAAATCTTTCAAAATGACTAAATGTGGGAGTATGATGAAGTGTATCTGTCCATAGTAATTGTTTTTTCTAAATGTTCATTTATGTATTTTGAGGTGGGGGGAGTGCATGTGAGATCTGGGGAGGGGCAGAGAGAAAGAGAGAATCCCAAGCAGGCTCTGTGCTGTCAGCAGACAACCGGACACAGGGATTGATCTCATGAACCTTGAGATCATGACCTAAGCTGAAATCAAGAGTCTTGACGCTTATCCAATTGAGCCACCCAAGCACCTCCATACTAATTGTTTTATTAAGAGCACAGGTCTGGGGTACCTGGGTGGCACAGTTGGTTAAGAGACCCACTCTTGATTTCAGCTCAGGTCATGATCCCAGGGTCATGGAATCGAGCCCCACATTGGGTTCTGCGCTGTGTGTGGAGCCTGCTTAAAGATTCTTTCCCTCTCCCTCTGCCCCTCTACCCTACTAGCTCTCTCCTCTTTAAATAAACAAACAAACAAACAAACAAATAAAAGAGCATAGGTCTGTTTCCTTAGCTTTTAATCATTCTTGCAAACTTGATAATAAAGAGATCTCATCATTTCTTGCTCTGACAACTGTCAAAATAGTAGCTCTATTCTTCCTTTTTCAGATAGAGACTGATTCCTTGGAATTCCTTCACAGCCAGTATGGAGTCTTCATTGCTCAGGGGAGTCTTTCTATCGCCAACTCCTGCACCAAGCAGGTTTCCAAGACTTCCCAATGCTGATGAAGTCCAGTAAAGAATATTTTCAGGTCAGTCTCAATCCAACCAACCTCTTATGCTGAACATGTTTAAGATATGCTGGAGCATCTGGTGGAGGCCACTGGCAGTCTGAACCTTCTGGAACTTGCTGCCATCTACTGAAACAAAAGAAAACGATTGGAACCAGCTAACTGTCCATCAGTAGGGGATTGGTTAAATAATTTATGATACAACCATTTATAGGGAAACAATATAAAGTTCTCTATTTACAAATATGGGAAGATCTCCAAGTGAAAAAAAAGTAGGTGCAGAACAGTGACTATAGGTTGCTATCTTTTACATGAAAATAGAGTATAATAAAATGTTATATTCTTACTAGTTTGCATATGCATAAAGAAACTAGACAGATTTAAAAGACATGAATCCCGGGGCGCCTGGGTGGCGCAGTCGGTTAAGCGTCCGACTTCAGCCAGGTCACGATCTTGCGGTCCGTGAGTTCGAGCCCCGCCTCAGGCTCTGGGCTGATGGCTCAGAGCCTGGAGCCTGTTTCCGATTCTGTGTCTCCCTCTCTCTCTGCCCCTCCCCCGTTCATGCTCTGTCTCTCTCTGTCCCAAAAATAAATAAACGTTGAAAAAAAAAATTAAAAAAAAAAAAGACATGAATCCCTTCAGACTGTGGAAAGTGTTGGAAGAAATTGTGTCACAATGTACATTTATTCATATGCCGAAATTTAAGTTTACTACGAAAGAAATTCAAGCTAATAAAAATATTCATAAAGGGAAAAATAGAGGGGAAATGCACAAACATTGCTGGTGACCACATTTTGGGAACATTTTTATATGTCTTGAGTCCCATCCTTAGGATTTATCCAAAAACGGGGGAAAGTTTTGTGCCTAGATTTTTTTTTTTTAATTTTTTTTTTCAACGTTTATTTATTTTTGGGACAGAGAGAGACAGAGCATGAACGGGGGAGGGGCAGAGAGAGAGGGAGACACAGAATCGGAAACAGGCTCCAGGCTCTGAGCCATCAGCCCAGAGCCCGACGCGGGGCTCGAACTCACGGACCACGAGATCGTGACCTGGCTGAAGTCGGACGCTTAACCGACTGCGCCACCCAGGCGCCCCTGTGCCTAGATTTTATAAGTTTATTAGAGACTATAAAAGAATGAAGTACAAGAAGTTATATATATTCAGGAACAAATGGGCAAAGGAAACTATAGTATGTATATTCATTGGAAAGTTGTATAGCCACGTAATGATGTGTGAGCGGGAAACAATTACTGATGATGGAATTGCATTTTGAGGACAAAATTTAGGCTACGTTATTCACATAGCGGGGTCACAGTTTGGTTACTGAGAGACACACGATGTATGTTTCAAGTGATTAGTAATTTGAAAATATGAACCCAAGTTATAATTGAGGTGTTATTATGTTGTGCCGGATAGAAATCACAGCTAACGTGCTTTATTGAGGCACCGTGTTAAGCACCTTCCTCCTCCGCCCTCTCTACTGCCCCATTTCTTTTCAATTCATACAAAAGCCGCATTCCATTGTTATTCCAAAGGCAGAAGCCAGGAAGTACAAATCTTAAAGAAAAAGTACGAATTGAGGAGGAGAGCTCGGAGGCCGCGACACGTTTATACCACACACGCAGCGTAACTTACGGTCACCCGTTCCGGCCCATTGAATCCCACCCACGCAGCGACCCCGGGAGGCTCAGCTCGCGGCCACACCACACCCCTCCTCCTCCCCAACCCCCGCCCTTTGCGTCTCCCCCGTCCTTCCTCCCCATCCCCCATACGTCCGCCCACTGACAAGGTCTGACGGCTGCGCAGCCGCAGTAGCTGCCGCGGCCGCTCCTAGCCCTGGGGATCCTGGGACGAGGCCTTTCCGGAAGGAGCGGCTCGGCGTCCGGGGCTAGGCCCTTTTTCCAGGCCCGGGCTCAAGCCAGGCCCTCGTTCCAGGCCCTCGTCCTAACACAGCTCTCCGTAGCCGCCGCGACGCTCTGGTGACGGCGGAGGGCGCCGCGGGCCGCTCGCTGAGGTGGCCGGCCTCGCCGCCAAGCGAGCCGCAGTACGTGGCGGCGCCTCCCCCTTGGCCCGGAGCGGAACTGCTGGAGGAGCGGCAGCGCAGGCCGGACGGACCAGGTGAACCGGGTCACTTAACAGCTTGCTGGTGATGAATCATCTGCATGACAGTCAGATTTGAGGTCCACAGCCCTTTGTGGTCCTGCTATCGGACAGTTTTCAGTGGACGACTGACTGGTGTGATCTGAGGGGTGCCGCAGGGACTGCTTGCCCTTGATAAGGAAAGCGAGCTCCCCGGCTCTTTGGACGGCCTCGTTTCCTTGAAAGCTTTCAGATTATAACTTCTTTCTCCGGCACAGAGCTGTGCAAAAGGAAGGCTTTCACACATGAAAGTGTCTCTTGGTAACGGCGAAATGGGCGTCTCCGCCCATTTGCAGCCTTGCAAGGCAGGAACCACACGTTTTTTTACCAGCAATACTCACAGTTCGGTGGTATTGCAAGGCTTTGATCAGCTTAGAATAGAAGGATTGCTTTGCGATGTGACACTGGTACCGGGTGATGGAGATGAAATCTTCCCGGTTCACAGAGCTATGATGGCGTCTGCTAGCGATTATTTCAAGGCTAT
Organism: Leopardus geoffroyi; assembly: GCF_018350155.1. Classification (NCBI taxonomy): domain Eukaryota; kingdom Metazoa; phylum Chordata; class Mammalia; order Carnivora; family Felidae; genus Leopardus; species Leopardus geoffroyi. The sequence continues at coordinate 45,923,457 of NC_059342.1, forward strand.
GTTCACGGGTGGAATGAAAGAACAAGATCTAATGTGCATTAAGCTTCATGGGGTGAACAAGGTTGGTCTGAAGAAAATAATTGATTTTATTTATACTGCAAAGCTTTCTCTTAATATGGACAATCTTCAGGACACGCTTGAAGCTGCCAGCTTTTTACAAATCTTACCTGTTTTGGACTTCTGTAAAGTATTTCTTATTTCGGGAGTCTCTTTAGATAACTGCGTTGAAGTTGGACGAATTGCTAACACCTACAATCTCATAGAAGTGGATAAGTATGTCAATAATTTCATCCTGAAGAATTTTCCTGCATTATTGAGTACTGGAGAGTTTCTAAAACTCCCTTTTGAACGGCTTGCCTTTGTGCTTTCCAGTAATAGTCTTAAGCACTGTACTGAACTTGAGCTCTTCAAGGCTGCCTGTCGCTGGCTAAGGTTGGAAGACCCTCGGATGGATTATGCTGCAAAATTAATGAAGAATATTCGATTTCCATTGATGACACCACAGGATCTCATCAATTACGTGCAGACAGTAGATTTCATGAGAACAGACAATACCTGTGTGAATTTGCTTTTAGAAGCTAGCAATTACCAAATGATGCCATACATGCAGCCAGTGATGCAGTCAGATAGAACTGCCATTCGATCTGACTCGACGCACTTGGTCACATTAGGAGGAGTTTTGAGGCAGCAGCTGGTTGTCAGTAAAGAACTGCGGATGTATGACGAAAGGGCACAAGAATGGAGATCTTTAGCCCCCATGGACGCTCCTCGTTACCAGCATGGTATTGCTGTCATTGGAAACTTTCTTTATGTAGTTGGTGGTCAAAGTAATTATGACACGAAAGGAAAGACTGCTGTCGATACAGTTTTCAGATTTGATCCTCGGTATAACAAATGGATGCAGGTTGCATCTTTAAACGAAAAGCGCACATTCTTCCACTTGAGTGCTCTCAAGGGACATTTATATGCTGTTGGTGGGCGCAGTGCAGCTGGTGAGCTGGCCACAGTAGAATGTTACAACCCAAGGATGAATGAGTGGAGCTATGTTGCAAAGATGAGTGAACCGCACTATGGCCATGCCGGAACAGTGTATGGAGGCTTAATGTATATTTCAGGAGGAATTACTCATGACACTTTCCAAAATGAGCTTATGTGTTTTGACCCAGATACAGACAAATGGGCACAGAAAGCTCCAATGACTACAGTCCGAGGTCTGCACTGCATGTGTACAGTTGGAGACAAGCTCTATGTCATTGGTGGCAATCACTTCAGAGGAACAAGCGATTATGATGATGTTCTAAGCTGTGAATACTACTCACCAACCCTGGACCAGTGGACTCCAATTGCTGCTATGTTAAGAGGTCAAAGTGATGTTGGAGTTGCCGTCTTTGAAAATAAAATCTATGTTGTAGGTGGATATTCTTGGAATAATCGTTGTATGGTAGAAATTGTCCAGAAATATGACCCAGAGAAGGATGAGTGGCATAAAGTTTTTGACCTTCCAGAGTCTCTTGGTGGCATTCGAGCTTGTACTCTCACAGTTTTTCCACCTGAGGAAAACCCTGGGTCACCTTCTAGAGAATCACCTCTTTCAGCACCTTCAGATCATTCTTAGGACTAAAATGTAATACCTTTACAGCGCATCATGGATGATCTCACACTTCCCCTTCAGTTGTTATCTTCTTACAGCGATTGGTACAATTAATTAGATAAGTGGTAACTGATGTTATTTGTATTGTTTGGCTTAGTGTGTTTATCATATGGTTAACAAATGTATTCTGAAAATGTATTCAACATAGCCAGCTGTTTTAACAGATGTAAGAAGATAGGTAGCGAACTGTTTTAGATGTCTTTGTGGTGTTGTGTAAGTCAAATTGTAGGTGATCGTAGTAAATGTGTAACTGTGTTCATTATGCTTCAAAGTGGAGAGTTTTCATCTTTGACTTCAAAACATCAAAGGGAGGCTGCCTGCTCTAACCTAAAATAATAAAAGGTCGCCAAATATTATTACCACCGTCCCTTTTTTCATATAGTTTTTGACATCGTTGCCAATTCACCAGATCGTGTGAGTGCATTCAGAGTATGTGAAGTTTCTTAGAAATAAACAGGAAAGCCCTAAGTCAGGGTTTTGTATTTCTCTCTGGAGAGGGAAAGGGAGAGAGAAAATATAAGGTCGTGTGTGCACACACACGCATACATACATGTGTATATACATTCGTATGTCCACACATAGGCACATCTAATTTTTAAATTGATATTTCATCTGTAGGGAAATTGTTTTTAAATTAATTTTTTTGTTCTACCTAGCAGCTATTTATATTCAAATGGGAATTCAGTACCAGAGAATAAGTGTCTGTAGAGTCATACTAAATTGAGACAGATAAGGGCTACAACATATTAAATTGACCACCAAATTTGTAATTTGACTAAATTGTCACTTCAGATGAAACTTCTTTTACTTCTTCTGCTTGTGAATTCTGTGGAGTTGCTTTTATACAGGTTATTTAGCAAAGTTCAGGTTTCTGAGAATTGGTTTAGCTGAGTAAATGTAAGCTGTGCTATTTTCTACCTTTTTTATTTGGTAAAACTTACATGAAGACAGCTGAGAAAGGAATATGCTGAACAAAACTATAGGATTTTAAGTTCGGTTTCCCAACTTAGTCATTCTAACATGATCATTTGATTTGGGGTGGTTGCTCCAGTTTTGTGTGATCTGCCTCAAGGCTGTGATTTGAGCAGGAGAGATACAGTCAGTTCTGTGTCGAATCAGAATAATGTCCTTTTGGCTATGTCTAAAGAACAGGACCAACTTCAGATTCCCTAAGAAGCCAGCTACAGAAAGCTTAGGACTCTGCTGTCTTTCAGGCAGTACTAAAGTCGATGTTCAGCCTTTAAAATACCAAGGGCACCCCTCCTGGTTGCGAATCACATGGGGAGATCCTAGTGAGACTTTTTCAGCAAAAGGAGTCCTCTTTATGTAGTGAGTGATTCTGGAGAGGTGCTTTCCTAGAATAATTGCCTACCCGAAGAAAAAATTTACATATGTACTTTGACATACATATGAATATGTATATCCCTACACTTGGGAAGTTGTCATAGTATAAACCAGGAACAATCTTTTTATTGACAATCCCATAATAAAACTCAGGAACCAAGACAAGAGGAATTGGCTTCCAGGGATCTGAACCTTACTGCCCATACAAGTGTTGATTCATTTTAATGCTTTTTATGATTTCTGCATTGGCAGAAAATTTCATACTTTCTATGTTTTTTTAAATGACTAATTTTTTATTACTAAAAGTAGCACATTGAGTACATTTAGAAAATAGAAAAAGTAGAAATTGATGTAAACTTTGTGCATTGAATAAGCAAGAAATGGCATCCCAATCATTTCTTTATTAATAAGGTTAAATATTTGTGTGCTTTCTTTTGAGTAGCTGTGTTTCCTGTGTTTGAATGTTCATGTCTTTTACCCTTGTGATGATACCTATTGGAGTTGCTTTGTTTTTTCATACCAAGTTATAGGCTCTCTACATAATAAATATAATTTAACTGGCATTTGCTTGCATCGATTTCATTTTCTCAATCTATTACAGTTTTACAAAGGCAGGGCCATTTAGTTAATTTTTGAGGTAAAATTTGTCCATCCTTTTGCATTTTGACCTTTTAGGGATAATTCTGCTATAGTTCCTTTATTATTATTTTTTTTAATTTATGTTTATCTTTTAAGTAGGCTTCACACCCAGCCTGGGGCTTGAACTCACAACCCAGAGATTAAGAGTTGCGTACTCTACCAACTGAGCCAGCCAGGCATCCCTCCTTTATTTTTTACCTAGTATTGATGTATGACTCTTTTGGCGCTAATTCTGACAGGCTGAGGTGGTATTGCCCTGTTTGCCTTCTAAAAGCACAAGCTTTTCTCTTTGCCTTGTTGAAAAAAGGTTTCTGCCTTCTGTTACATTTGACTCTGTTGCTTTGTAATTAGCTAAATGTTGCCTAACTGCTCCCCCTATATCCCCTGCCTGCAGCCTCACACACTCCACCTCTCATCCTTTCACTTTATAATTTTCTGCAGTTGATCTCTCTCTTGGCAATCATAAAATAGCTGACTGATGCTATTCAAATACTACTAATTACATCCGGAATTCCTTGCTTATAAAGAAAACTTCAGTAGCTTTGAAATGATTGGAGCTGATTTTTTTTTTTTTTTTACAGAAAAGATGAAAAAAGGATAAACTCCAAGTACATTAAACATTTCTTAACATTTCTTATTTTCATTTTTCTAAGTTTAAAAATTATATTTTTCTGATTATAGAAGTATTATACAAGCATTTTAGAAAGTATAGGAAAATAAAAGTGAAAAGTATAAATTATCAATGATTCCATATGTCAATGGTAATTTCTGTTAATATTGGGTATATTGTGCATATACACATGTACAGACATCAAATATTTTTCAAATCTGCCAGACCCTAACCTAAAATCTGGATGGTAAGAGGAAATAAATTCAACTTTCAAAGACACATGCTGCTATCATGACTTTTTCTCCAGGTTTTACAAAATGTGTATAAAGTAGTAAATAATGTGCTTTTTTCCTAATTATCAAATACATGTGCATTAAGAAAAACATTCTATTTTTACTCAGGCAAATCCATACTTCTATTTTTCCCTTCTTGTCAACAGAATTCCTGTAGTTTACCTGCAAACCAAACACATTCAATCATGTTCAAATTTTTCTGGTTTGTAATTAAAATTACCTGGTTTTGATTATAAAGACCCAACTATGCTCCTGCAGAACATTTCATTCAAAACTACAGAAATCTGTCAAAAGCAGTGAAACCAATGTCCTATCCCCAGCTCACCCGTTTAAGTAACTGAAAGACCCTGGGATAAGTAAGCTCTCAAAGCTTGAGTTTCCCCTTGAGTATGTGAAACTAGGGTGGGTGTTAATAATTGTATCTCTATCAAAATTATAAGTAGAAAATGTTACAAAGTGATTAGCATAAGATGTGCACAGAGAAGCATTTAGTAAACGATAGTGGGTATAATAAAATTGGCATCATTTTGCATCACAATTTTTTACTTCAGTTTTATCTTAATGATTAAAAAAAATTTTTTTTAACGTTTATTTTTGAGACAGAGAGAGACAGGGCATGAATGGGGGAGGGGCAGAGAGAGAGGGAGACACAGAATCTGAAACAGGCTCCAGGCTCTGAGCTGTCAGCACAGGGCCTGACGTGGGGCTCGAACTCACGGACCATGGGACCATGACCTGAACCAAAGTCAGCCGCTTAACCGACTGAGCCACCCAGGTGCCCCTTATCTTACTGATTTTTATAGGTTATTTTCTTAGAAAGTATTAAATGCCTGTACAATTTTCCACTCACGAATGTACCTTCATATATTTTCCATTTCCCAATAAGTGTATATTTAAATATCTACCTTATGTTTTCACCATTATAAATTGAGCAAGATTTTATATTCCTACATAAAATTTTGTCCATGTCTGACTCTGATAAATTCTAAAGAAGTAAAATCTAAGTCAAATAGTTTAGGTTCTTGAAAAATATTTCCAAGGATGCGCCCATGTGCATTTTCCAGCAGAATGTGTTTAGTGATTATTTCAAAGGAAATCTTTGCAGTTCTAGTTACCTTCCTGGTTTGGGTTTATATGTTTTCAATTACTGACAACACTGAATTTTTTGCTTATTGAGCAGGTGCATTCTTGTGAGTCATTTTTTCCTGTCTTTTGCTTTAAATGTCCTATCTGCTACAAAGACTTTTTTTTTTCTTAATTGGTGGGGGCAGGTCTACTCAACTTTTTAAGGTGAGCTATATAATCAACATATGCTAGTTCAGGTTCACATTATGATTTGATAATATGTATATGCTGTGATAAGGTCACCACAATAGGTGTAATTAACATTCATCACCACACATAGTTACCGATTTTTTTTCCTGAAATGAGAACTTTTTAAGATTTACTTTCTTAGCAACTTTCGTGTACACAGCAGTATTAACTGTAATCACTTGCTGTGCATTACATCTGCAGGGCTCATTTATCTTATAACTAGAAATCTGAACCCTCTGATCACCTTCACCCATTCAATTTGACACAGCCAAATATGTCCATCTTTTTTGCATTTTGAACTCTCAGTGATAATTTTGCTGTTTTTTTGTTTTGTTTTGTTTTACATAGTACTGATGTCACATTTCTTGCCCTGTATCCTATTGCTTTATCAGTGCTAATTTTTAACTTGCTAAGGTGGCATTTACTGCTTATCTTCTGTTCAGATAGCTTTTCTTCTTTCTGATTGAAATGAAGATGAATTTTTAAAACACATTTATAAAAATCCTTTTATGTTAATATTAGTCTCTAATTACAGTATTTCCCCATCTTCTTTCTTTGAGTATATGTCTTAACATGCAAGGTTTTTTGGTTTTTTTTTTTTGTAATGTGGTGAAATTACTTTTTCCTTTGTCATTTTTAAATGTTTTCTTGCATATTTTCCCTCCATGATATGGTACAATTATCCCAGTATTTTATATTATTATGAATATGATTTTTTATTAGACTTCTGGCATGAAATCTAATGTATGTTTGCAAATTGTTATCCAATTGTCCCATCACCACTTTCTCACTGAATTTTCACTTTCTCACTGAATTTTTAGGCTTTTTAAAATCGTATAATAAAATCTTATATGGGTCATTTAGGGTCTCTTTCTTCAGTTCCAATGACCTTTTATTCAAATTGTCTTTGGTATATAGATTGCTGTTTTGAATGAGATTTTGTTTTCATCTTGTATTCCAGACTTTATTGCAGTTATAGTGGGAAATACATGGTTGAAGCATGCTGGTTTTCTGTCATCATTACTGTCATTGATTCTTAAGTTTTTGGATGAAATGTTACTCTCATTGATTTGTAACAGATTTTTGGGTTGATTCTCTAGTGTTTTCACCTGGGATAATTATGTTATCGGCAGAGTATAAAAACCTTGTTTCATATTATCTGTATCGTAACTAAAAACATTAGTTTATGCTTCCAGCACAATTATAGTAGTGACACAAGGCATTGTGTCTTGCAGGTGATTTTAATAGGGGTAATTATAGTTTGATAATTTATTTGTTAAAGAGAGAGATTCTTGATTTTGCTCATTAAATGTAAGTGCACACAGAGCAGAACTGTTGAAGTTGAGTTCCTTAACCAAGAATAGGTTAGTTCCTCTATTTGCTTGCTAACAGTCCCCACTTTCTAGGGACTGATATTATTCTGCCATCTACTGGTTGAAAGTAAAAGTCCTCGTTTTAGATAGATTGCAGAAAATGTATCTCCTTAAAGACAAACGACAACAGCAAGACCCCAGTAATGACAAAAACCATGAGAAATTTTGGTAGCATATGGGAAACTTCAAGGCTTCACATCATACTCATTACATAAATATACAAAACCTATGGTAACTTTTGGTGGATACAGTGGGACAGTTATCAAAGAGAATGTATTTTTTGACATCACATAAAAATATACATGTAAATTGCTTTGATCATTATTTTATTGATAAATTCATATAATTATGACTATTATCAAAGGTTTGCAACATTTTGTCTAAGCAACCACATTCACTACTGCATGCCCTTTTTCGGGTGGGCGGGGGAGTACACTCCCCATTCTTAAATTTTTTTTAGCAGAGAGCCTTATCATGAAGACACTTACACAGTAAATCTTTTCAACAGCAGAAAGGATATAATACGCAATAATCCAGGTATAAGTAAATCTGATAAACATATTATTCTAAGAGCTTTTTATATGGGCTTGCCCATGTGGATTCCACGGATCAGGTCACTGCTCTAGCCACACAGCTTTCATTCAGCCTAAACAGCAACATATGTACACAGGCACACACACGTGTAATACAGATATCCAAATTCTTTAGAGTACCATCCATGGGCTTTCTTTGAGAAAGCGTGTTTCTTGGCCGTGGGAATGGTAAGAGTGGCATAACTCCCCATTTTCTAATTCTCCAAAACATTGTCTCAGATTAAAATATCCTCCTACATTCATACATTAAGCATTCTTTTCCTCAGGAGGGATATGACTGAAAACAGGTGACTTCTTACTAAGACCGGTCCTGAATGACAAACAAGTCGCTGGCTGGATGTTCTCTTTAAAGAAAAAATCATTAAGACAACTGATGATTCTGGGCCACAATAGCACTTCCCTGGAGTAGTTATTACACTTCTGTGATGTCGCAGGACCAAGCTGTTCTATTTGAAGAAATGGGCAGTTTTTGAAAACTTCATCATAGAAATGTTGAGGATGCTGTTAGGGAGATGACCACAGATGGTGGTATTAGGCACAAGAAACATGTACAACCTGCGACTGCTCAGCTCCATGCCTGCATAGAAAGAGTGATTTCCCTCTAGTCCACATTTCTGTATAACTGCCCCACTGCTGGCTTTCAGGAGACCAGAGTCACAGAGAAAAATCTCAGCAATAACGTAACTCCGTAACAGCCTTGTCCACCCCCTCGGAATGACTTCGCACCCCAGACCTAACCTATAGCATAGTCCCAATAATTCTATTCTACCCGAATTGGGCATTCAAGCCGTAAAAACTGCTTTTATTAATATTGAGGACATGGTACTGAGAAGCACTGTCCTCTCACATCATAGACGAGTATCTATTTGTCTGATATCATATATCTGATTATCGTCTTTTTGAAGTTTCTGAGCCACATGGCTCAGCCACATGGAAATCGACCCAACAGAGCAGCAACCCAATTTCCAGCTCACCTGCAAAGCTTTGTATAGTGGGTTTTCATACACTACATTCCACATTTATCCTGGCATTATAGTTTCCAAGGAAAGAGGAATCCCGGGTATCCTTCTCAGACCTGTTGGTAAAGGAATGTGGCCAATAAGACACAACCCTCTCAACTGCAAGTGAGTTTTACTTTCTTACCAGTGACTACCCCAGCTCCACTGTGTTCCTAGAACATCCAGGATAAAACCAGTACATACTAGCTCAAGCACTTTGGTCCAGCGCTGATATTCTTTTCCCTGATTCCCTTAGAATCATGTAGCCCAAGCTCAAACCCTGTAAGAATCCCCTTTCTGTCCCTTCCTACTGAACCTTGTGATTCTTCATGGTGAATGCTCTCACAGCAAAAGTTAAGAAACCTGACCTGGGTTGACTATAGATCTGTTGCTGTTGGTCTACACCTGCCGTGCCTCATTACAACTCCAGAAAAGGAAGGAGTGTGAGAGTAACCCAAGAGAGAACCAGCACAATCTTCGGCCCCATCTATGCTGTTAGTGGTCAGAGAGAAGATAATTCAGGGCTCATTTGGGGGTGGGGGGAGGAAGCTGGCAGATGTCCCCTTTACTTTATACACATAAGTAACATTTTTAACTATTGTTAAAATATCTGAAAGATTTTAGAAGAAAAAAAAACCTTTCTTCTAATGTGAAAAGAAAAAAAATGAGGATGGGGGAAACCCATAACAGAGAAAGCTATAACATTATGTATTTTATATGTGTGTTATAGATAATAGATATAACATTCTCATAGCTATTGTGTAGATATTTTGAATGTTAAAAAAAATTTAGTGATGCGATCACATCGTGCACCACAATCCCTTGAAATGAGAAGAGCATGATTGGAAACATTGCTTTTGAAGACCTCCTGGAAGATTACAAGCAGATTTGATTGGCTCGGATTCTAAGAGCTGAAAACACACGACCCGCGAGGTGAGTATGACGAAATCGCTACAGAGCAAGAGAAATCACGGGGAGACTGAGACAGACTGTGTGTCTTCCAGAGATGACCCACCACAGCATCTCCCAGCCCACATGTGTCTTGAGAACGTTGCCATTTCTCGAAAAGTTGAATCCAATTCACCTCCCCTTAAATATGGGAAGGTTTGGAAATTGTTTACAAAAAGATTTGTTAGAAATAGTGTTGTGTGACTTCAAGATTGGAATTAAATCAGAGTTTGTCAATCCTGACACTCCTAATGCTTGTGGCCAGATACGTCTTTGTTGTGGGGACTGTCCTGTGCCCTGTGGGGATATTTACCACCATCCCTGGCCTATACCCACTAGCTGCCAGCAGCGGTCCTCGTCAGTTGTGACAACCAAAAACGTCTCCAGACATTGCCAAAAGTCCCCTGGGGGACAGAATCATTCCCACTGAGAATCACTGGGCTAGGTCATAAAAGGTGATACAGCTTTGTCACTGGGTCACTCACTTTTGAGCCCTTGGTCCCCATGTAAACGGTGCAACTATAGTGAGTCCACCGATCTGTCAGAACAAAACAGGCCTCCAGGAGACGTTCTGGCGAGGTGGCGAACCATCCAGTGGGGTGTGTTCCAAGCTGAGGCCCCAGACATTGTGAGGGACACTCCTTCTGTACCCTATACAAATCCCTGACTCACAGAACATGTGAGAGTAAGACAATTGTTATTTAGGATAATACTTTCTTTTAATAAGAGAGAGCATTCTTCCTTTTCTTTTTCTTTCTTTTTTTTTTTTTTTTTTAATGTTTATTTTTGAGACAGACGCAGCGCGAGTGGGAGAGGGGCAGAGAGAGAGGGAGACACAGAACCTGAAGCAGACTCCGGGCTCCGAGCTGTCAGCACAGAGCCCAACACAGGGCTGAACTCATGAACTGTGAGGTCATGACCTGAGCTGAAGTCAGATGCTTAACTGACTGAGCCACCCAGGCGCCCCTTGGATAATACATTTTAAGGTAATTTGTTTCAAAGCTATAGTAATGGGGATATTTTGTATTGGGCGTGGAGTGATACAAATTATAAATAAATAACAAACCCTGTTTATCAGATCAGACTAAGAGACTGTAAAATCTTTTTTTTTTTTTTTTTTCAATGTTTATTTATTTTTCAACAGAGAGAGAGCATGAGCAGGGGAGGGGCAGAGACAGAGGGAGACACAGAATCCAAAGCAGGCTCCAGGCTCCGAGCTGTCAGCACAGAGCCCGACGCGGGGCTTGAACTCACAGACCGTGAGATCATGACCTGAACTGAAGTCGGACACTTAACCGACGGAGCCACCCAGGAACCCCGAGACTGTAAAATCTTTTAACACTTAAGGAAGATCTAAGGCACCTTACAGATTTTCAAACAGACATAAGGCCCTTAAGGATCACAAGGGAGTGCCTCACAGATTCTTGCCATTCAGCAAGAGGATTCCGAGAGACCAAATTGTTGTCTCACAGAAGCCCTGTGGGAAGCCCAAAGTGGAAAAGCGTGGATTTGGAGAGATTTGTGGGTGTACCTATCGTCCAATGACACTCTTTATCAATTGAAACACAGCCAACCCACTAAATGTTCAAAGTCATAGATCAGTTTAGACTGAAAGTAAGAGATAGCCTGAAATAAAGAGGCCATTGGAGCCCCCAACTTTTCCAGAAAGCAAGAAGGTTGGGAAGACTATGCGGCAGCTACACGAACCACTTCTTGTGGGAAAGGAAGGACAATTTAAAAGGCAGAACCAAGAAGCGCAGAGGAGAAAGGTGAGCCACGGAGAGCAATGCCCAGGGAGCTGGCCTGCCCTAACGGATATCAGATTTATAACAGACTAGGGACTGCTGTGTGCTTTCTGCGCTCCCTCATTTTGAAGGGGAGTGTCGGTGATGTCGGCACATAACCTCTCTGTTTGGATTGTAGGTCTTCACATTGAGAAGAAGGACACTCACTGAGCAGGGCTGTGGAAACGGCCTTGCTCACGATTATGTCAGTTGCACATGATGGAGGCACAGTAAAAGAGAATGGATACAGAATAAATATTACAGGGGTGCTTGGGTGGCTCCGTCGGTTGAACGTCCAACTTCAGCTCGGGTCATGATCTCACAGCTTGCGAGTTCGAGCCCCGCGTCAGACTCTGTGCTGACAGTTCAGAGCCTGGTGCCTGCTTTGGATTCTGTGCCTCTCTCTGCCCCTCCCCTGCTCACACTGTCTCTCTCTCTCTCTGTCCTTCTCAAAAATAAATAAACATTTGAAAAATGTAAAGAAATAAAACAAATATTGACATAAGTAGTTAAGGGCAGGAAATCTGCCTTAGAACTCACGTAACCCCACTAGCTCAGTGTCTCATCCCTTCCTTTCCCTAGGTATCTATTGGCCATTTTGGCCAGGTGCCTCCCAAGGTTAGGGAAGGGTAGGGAGCCTCGCAGGCCTAGGCTAGATGAGGTTTTAGCACACTAGGGAACTGCAGGAGCACTGGCTGCAGGCTCAGTCTTTGCCCAGAGAAACGTGACCCAGTGGGGAGAAAATTACTCTGGAGATCCGAAAACTCCCAGCCCATGACCTATCAGAGCACAGTCCTGAAATGACCTGAGGTCCGCTGGTTGCCAGGGGAGGGTGCCGGGTCCTTGGGGGTCCTCAAAATTCTATGCTCGACGCCTCGCTCCATCCTCTCTGCACGTGCAGTCTCAACCTCCCAAATAGCCCCGAGTGTCACCTCTAGGATTATGACTTCTGCATGTAGGTCTTTTTTTTTTTTTTTTTTAAGTTTACTTAGTTATTTTGATAGAGATAGAGTGAGCAGGGTGGGGGGCAGAGAGAGAGAGGGAGAGAGAGAATCCCAAGCAGGCGCCACACTGTCAGCGCGAAGCCTGTTGCAGGCCTTGAACTCATGAACCATGAGGTCACAACCTGAGCTGAAACCAAGAGTCAGGCGCTTAGTGGACTGAGCCACCCAGCTGCCCCGTCCATGTGTATGCCTTTACCCAGAGTCCTATCACCAAACGTTAGACCCATATTTCTACCTGCTGCCCTAGAACGTCTCCACTCAACAGGTCCAACATGGAACATCTGTTTTCAAACTTTCTTGCCCTTAAGATCTGGTCTTCTTCCTGTGTTCCCCTTCTATGTGAGTGGATTCATCCTTCTGCTACCAGAGATAGGGACACAGACGTCATCCTTGATTCCTCGACTTCCTCAAAGCCCATACCCAAGAAACCTCACACTATCATTTGAGCACTTATAATATCACCTATCATATTGACGGCTACCCATCTTCTATATAACAACCTTCCACATTAGGGGATAGTTTACCTTACGAATCCTGTGTCTTCAGGTTGTGGGGTTTTGTTTTTTATTTTTTTTAAGCAATCTCTATGCCCAGTATGGGGCTTGAACTCAGGACCCTGAGACCAAGAGTCGCATGCTCCACCAACTGAACCAGACTCGTGCCCCTCAGTTGTGGTTGTTTTAAAATACATCCACAAACTGCCTCATATTCTTCCTTGTCCCTTCCCTTGACTATATACTGGATGTTGTGACTCCCCTGTAATGCATACACAACATATGGCTGAAATGATTCTGGAAACTTCTAAGGCTATGCCACAAAACAATTTACTGCCTCCTCCACTCCTCTCTTCTTTTATCACTCGCTCTAGTTGAAGCCAGCTGCCATGTTGAGCAGACAGCCCAGACCACCATGGGGAGGCCCATGTGGCTGTGATGAGGAACTTCCACGTCCTTCCTGCCAATGTCCATACAAGTGACCCACGGTAGAAGCAGATTCTCCGTCTCAATGAAGCCGTCAGGTGACTTCAGGCCAGTTGATATCTCGACCACATGGGAGACCCTGAGACCACTGAATCTGCTTTCCAATTCCTGATTCACAAAAACTGGTAAAAAACTATTGTTGTTTAATAACTAATTATGCATCAACGGAAAACTCAATTAACAATGTAGAAGACGCAATTGACATCTCCAGTCTCCTTTGCAGATAGAACATGGTCACTTGAATACAGCTGCCAATCAGAAGCAATGTGTGACATGTTAATCCTAAAGTGAAAAGCGAAAAGATTCAGGCTCTGTGTGGAAATTCCACGTTTTCTAGCTGAGGTGACGGTTTCCCATGGCGGCAAGTTCAAGTTTCTGGCAAGGAAAAGGCATGATCAAATGGCCATTCCTTCCAGTTCTTACCAAAGTCTGCAAAGGTGTGAATGGAATTAATAAAACTATTTATGGTCCTTTTGCATTTCAAGGCAGATTAAAGGTGTATGGACATTTTGTATCTCTTTACAGGTATGGGTAAGACCCAAACATTAAAATACAGATTTAACTACCCCGACAAAGCAATATAGACAGAAAGCAAAGCTTAACATATTATAATATAAATGATAACATTTGCAAAAATAGAAATTATTATAGGATATTAAATTCTCATTACTCAGGTTAAAATGCAATTCCTTTTCCCAGAAGTATAGTTTCTGATTAATACATCATGTGCTGCAAACGACTCACCACATTTTAAAACTGACCCAGACAAAAAATATTTCAGTGAATATTTATAAAATTGAAGCCACACAGAAATAGATGAGACTCAATTGCAGAAGGTTGCACTGAGTCTCCTCTCCAACTTCCCGGGTTGGCTGATGAGCTTATCAATACAGAGAAAGCACTTCTTGATTTCCACTTCTGAATTTCCAGTCTGACAATGTCCCGGGCAGGGCAGCTATGTACTTTCTTGCCAGAGGAGACTGATTCTTTGCAACTAGCTCCTCACAGGCAGGCTGGCGTCCTCGTTGCTCGGGAGGGTCTTTTCCTTCCCCATCTCCTGCACCGACCTGGTCACCGGGTCATCCACCTTCTCATCGAGTCCAGTGAGCACTTTCAGCGGTTCGTGCTGGATCGTCGTGAAGTTGGATCATCATCTCCTGAAGACAGAGGTGGCCTGCGCTCTTTGGAACCGGCTGCCACGCACCTGCTTCTGGGGAAACCTGAAAATGTTCTCGGTCCGTCAGGCACGACAGCAAGGACGGTCCTCCCCACATACTGCAGAACTGTGACGGTCTCCAGCGTGGGCAGGCCACGGTTCTGGGCCAGGTCGCCGCGGAGGGTGCTGACAGAGCTGGAGAGCATCGTCTCCAGTGTCATCATGAAGAGGCTGGCAGGCCCCAGGCGGGCGTGATGACGCACAAGTCCACCCGGGGGAGACTTTACCCAGCTGCTCTGAACACCTTCTTGCACGTGAGGTTCTTCATCAGGCCGGGACTGCCGCCTCGGTTCTTATCCCGATCTTCTTTCCACTTTTTGTCGGGGCTTCAGACAACGTCATGACCTCAACACTTCCTTTGTATTGTGACGCTGCAGATCAAACACACTCATGGACATCATAGAAGTCTCAGTCCAATAGGATACGTTCACCTAAATGAGACCCCAGGTTGAAGTAAAAACCCGACTCTCCGTCCATGTCTCTTTTTCAATTCTAGAAAGAACGCTCAGTGGTGTGATCCAGGTACCATGCTTCCACTTCTCCCAATGCACTCGAAGACAACTTGCCCCAACCCTCTGCATTTCCCTTGTAAGGGGCTCTCCATTAAGTTTGAATTCTCCCCTATCTCTTTACAGGAGACATGGCTCATATATTCTGACACAGTCTGAAGATAATAGAGGCATAAAGGTGAACTTCAAGGGTTAACTTACAGAGTTCTCTGCATCCTGTCCCCCAGAAGGTGCCGCCTGCACAACACGCGGAAGGCAGTGTGTGGCCATGTGGACTCACAGAAGGCAAGACAGGGATGGTGACTGCCCTCCAGGGAACAAGGAAGGCAGACATTAAAGACATGGTTCAGATTAATGAGGCACCAGCACAGTCAGTGCAGCTAAGGGCACGTACTAAGAGCTGAGGAAGAGGACGGACTGGAGGGTGGCAGAAAGCCCCACTTTTGAAGACACCTGTGGATCCGGAGGATAAATGACACCGGATTTTGATCTCCTCAAAAAGAAGTGGAGACATTAGTAGTGGTCACACAGGAAAGTGTAAAGACAAAATGAGATAAAGTTTGCAAATTTTAGGCTGATCACAGATGAGAGTCCACCTGACCGCAGTAAATGGTCGCTGCCTGCAGGGCTAGTAGGACATCCAATGCTGGGTAGAGTCCACACTCAGCCAAACCAGCTCAAGCTTTCATTGCAGCTCCCTTAACACCCTCAGGGGTGTGCATGGGGCCCCTCCCCCCACCCAGGACACTCCTGGAGAGGGCAGTGTCTGAGGACTGTGAAGGAGCAGAGCCCAAGTTTCCCCTCTGGGATCAGTACCTGGAACATAAAGGAAAGAGATCTCACAGCGCAAAGAAGGTCTTTGCGGGGAACCAGCCTCTTGAAAGTTGTCTGACAGAAATGGCTGCTCTGGGAATAGTATAAAGCGGTCAGAGCCCCTTCCCTCAGGCTCACTCACCTTCAGACCACTTCTGGTGATAGTTTGAAGGCACAGTGGAGAAGACAAAATTTGTAGAAACGAGGAAACCAGTTTGAAAAATTATGAAGGAGAGGGTGATGAGAAATGGGACATTCCTAGATGTTCAGCCATTGAAATTCACAGCCCTAATTCAAAAGCTATTTCTTGGGTCAGTATTTGGGTAAAGTAGGTGAGTTCTTCCTTCAAGTACTAAATTTAAAGAGGCACCAAATCTAAGTAATCAAGATAAATACCTTAATGCAATACTTTAAAATGTAAGCTAACGCAGAACATCCATGAGGTACAAAATATCAACATGTTAAATACAGAGGAGAACTGACCTTGCACGTGCAAGTTCCTGAGTCTTCAAAGGAGCCACAGTGCATATGAAATTTTGGCAAATTCCATTCAGTGTATGAATTTCTTGCCAAAGAAAATAAAAAGATGTCACCTGCTAAATGTGCTGAATGCTTGTGCACAACACCACCCTTCCTCTTTAACCATAGAGTCAAGTTGGAATACTGGGAGAGATGTTTCATTAACCAGGAGTTAAATAAAAATGACATGAAGTTTGTCAGGGAGACACAAGAAATTGTCAAACGTACAGTTCTACCAACTGAAAAGAAGAAGTAATCTCCACTATATTATTGAGTTTGTTTCCCTCAATGGTGGAAGAGTAAAGTTATATTCAATTGTGTGCATTCAATCCCACTGCAAAAAGTTAACGAAAATAGCGGTTGAATATCTTAATATGAGAATGTTTAATATCTTATGTCTAATATTTTAATGTAATATTTACTATCAAATACGTCATGGTGACCCAGTTGACGACAGTGCTGTGCGAGATTCTCAATCCCTCCTTTGCAAAGTGCAATCTGTTCACGCCAGCGCACCGACTTCCGGGTGGCCAATGTTGCTAGAAGTCAGCAGAACGCTAGTGGGCGCCACACTTCCTCGCAAAGAGCATCCAGATGCTGGCTGCGCGCGACTGGCTCCCACGACTGTATCAGCGCTTTGGTCCAGGAGCGTCCCATCGTCCCATCGCCCCATCGCCCCATCGCCCCATAGCCCCATCGCCCCATCGCCCATCGCCCAATCGTCCCACAGTCCCGTCGTCCCTTGATTCCGACGCTGGCCAATGTTGCCAGAAGTCAGCAGAAAGCTACTGGGCGCCCGACTTCTGACAGAGAGCATCCAGATGCTGGCGGCGCGCGACTGGCTCCCACGACTATATCCGTGCTTTGGTCCAGGCACCTCCCATCGCCCCATCGCCCCATCTCCCATCATCCCATCGCCCCACCATCCCATGGCCCCACCGTCCCATCGCCCCATCGCCCATCGTCCCATAGTCCCATTGTCCCATCGCCCATCGCACCACCGTCCCATCGCCCCATCGCCCATCGTCCTATCATTCCATCGCCCCGTCGCCCCATCGTCCCAAAGCCCCATCGCCCATCGTCCCACCGTCCCACCGTCCCATCGTCCCACAGTCCCGTCGTCCCTTGATTCCGAGGCTGGCCACTGTTGCTAGAAGTCAGCAGAATGCTACTGGGCGCCCGACTTCCTCACAGAGAGCATCCAGATTCTGGCGGCGCGCGACTGGCTCCCACGACTGTATCCGTGCTTTGGTCCAGGCGCGTCTCATCGCCCCATCGCCCCATCGTCCCATCGCCCCATGGTCCCATCGCCCCATCGTCCCATCGCTCCATCGTCCCATCGCCCATCCTCCATCGGCCCATTGTCCCATCGCCCCATCGCCCATCCTCCCATCGGCCCATCGGCCCATCTCCCCATCGTCCCTTCGTCCCATCGTCCCTTGATTCCGACGCTGGCCACTGTTGCTGGAAGTCAGCAGAATGCTACTGGGCGCCCGACTTCCTCACAGAGAGCATCCAGATGCTGGCGGTGCACGACTGGCTCCCACGACTGTATCCATGCTTTGGTCAAGGCGCGTCCCATCGCCGCATCGCCCCATCGTCCCATCGTCCCATCGTCCCATGTTCCCATCGCCCCACCGTCCCATCGCCCCCCCGCCCCATCGCTCCACCGTCCCATCGTCCCATCGCCCCATCGTCCCACCGTCCCATCGCTCCACCGTCCCATCGCTCCATCGCCCCATCGTCCCTTCGTCCCATCTTCCCATCCTCCCATCGTCCCAAAGCCCCATCGTCCCATCGCCCCATCGTCCCATGTTCCCATCGCCCCACCGTCCCATCGCCCCACCGTCCCATCGCCCCACCGCCGCACCGTCCCATTGCCCCACCGTCCCATCGTCCCACCGTCCCATCGTCCCACCGTCCCATCGCTCCACCGTCCCATCGCTCCATCGCCCCATCGTCCCTTCGTCCCATCTTCCCATCCTCCCATCGTCCCAAAGCCCCATCGTCCCATCGCCCCATCGTCCCATGTTCCCATCGCCCCACCGTCCCATCGCCCCACCGCCGCACCGTCCCATCGCCCCACCGTCCCATTGCCCCATCGTCCCATCGTCCCACCGTCCCATCGTCCCACCGTCCCATCGCTCCACCGTCCCATCGCTCCATCGCCCCATCGTCCCTTTGTCCCATCTTCCCATCCTCCCATCCTCCCAAAGCCCCATCGTCCCATCGCCCCACCGCCGCACCGTCCCATCGCCCCACCGCCCCATCGCTCCACCGTCCCATCGCCCCATCGTCCCATATTCCCATCGCCCCACCGCCGCACCGTCCCATCGCCCCATCTCTCCATCGCCCCATCTTCCCATCGTCCCAAAGCCCCATCGTTCCATCGCCCCATCGTCCCATCGCCCCATCATCCCAAAGCCCCATCGCCATCGCCCATCGTCCGATAGTTCCATTGTCCCATCCTCCCATCGCCCCATCGTCCCAAAGCCCCATCGCCATCGCCCATCGTCCCACCGTCATCGCCCCATCGCTCCACCGTCCCATCGTCCCATCCTCCCATCGTCCCAAAGCCCCATCGCCCATTGCCCATCGTCCCAACTTTCCATCGCCCCATCGTCCCACCGCCCCATCGTCCCATCATCCCATAGTCCCATCGCCCCATCGTCCCATGTTCCCATCGCCCCACCGCCCCATCGCTCCACCGTCCCATCGTCCCAAAGCCCCATTGCCCATCGTCCCAACTTTCCATCGCCCCATCGTCCCATCGCCCCATCGTCCCAAAGCCCCATCGCCATCGCCCATCGTCCGATCGTCCCATCGTCCGATCGCCCCATCGTCCCATCGTCCCATCGCCCCATCGTCCCACCGTCCCATCGCCCCACCGCCTCATCGCTCCAGCGTCCCATCGTCCCATCGCTCCATCGTCCCACCGTCCCATTGCCCCACCGCCCCATCGCTCCACCGTCCCATCGTCCCATCGCCCCATCGTCCCTTCGTCCCATCGTCCCATCGTCCCATCGTCCCAAAGCCCCATCGCCCATTGCCCATCGTCCCAACTTTCCATCGCCCCATCGTCCCACCGTCCCATCGTCCCATCGCTCCATGGCCCCATCGCCCCATCGTCCCTTCGTCTCATCTTCCCATCGTCCCAAAGCCCCATCGCCCTTGCCCATCGTCCCAACTTTCCATCGCCCCATCGCCCCATCGTCCCATCGCCCCATCGTCCCAAAGCCCCATCGCCCCATCGCTCTACCGTCCCATCGTCCCATCGCCCCATCGTCCCATGTTCCCATCGCCCCACCGCCGCACCGTCCCACCGTCCCATCGCCCCATCGCTCCACCGTCCCATCGCTCCATGGCCCCATCGCCCCATCGTCCCTTCGTCCCATCTTCCCATCGTCCCAAAGCCCCATCGCCCTTGCCCATCGTCCCAACTTTCCATCGCCCCATCGTCCCATCGCCCCATCGTCCCAAAGCCCCATCGCCATCGCCCATCGTCCCATCGTCCGATCGCCCCATCGTCCCATCGTCCCATTGCCCCATCGTCCCAAAGCCCCATCGCCCATCGTCCCATCGTCCCATCGTCCCACCGTCCCATTGCCCCACCGCCCCATCGCTCCACCGTCCCATCGTCCCATCGCCCCATCGTCCCATCGTTCCATCGCCCCATCGTCCCATCGCCCCATCGTCCCAAAGCCCCATCGCCATCGCCCATCGTCCGATCGTCCGATCGCCCCATCGTCCCATCGTCCCATCGTCCCATTGCCCCATCGTCCCAAAGCCCCATCGCCCATCGTCCCATCGTCCCATCGTCCCACCGTCCCATTGCCCCACCGCCGCATCGCTCCACCGTCCCATCGTCCCATCGTCCCATCGCCCCATCGTCCCATCGTCCCATCGTCCCATGTTCCCATCGCCCCACCGCCGCACCGTCCCACCGTCCCATCGCCCCATCGCTCCACCGTCCCATCGCTCCATCGCCCCATCGTCCCTTCGTCCCATCTTCCCATCGTCCCAAAGCCCCATCGCCCTTGCCCATCGTCCCATCGTCCCAACTTTCCATCGCCCCATCGTCCCATCGTCCCATCGCCCCATCGTCCCAAAACCCCATCGCCATCGCCCATCGTCCGATCGTCCCATCGTCCCATTGTCCCATCCTCCCATCGCCCCATCGTCCCAAAGCCCCATCGCCATCGCCCATCGTCCCATCGCCCCATCGCCCCATCGTCCCATCGCCCCATCGTCCCATCGTCCCATCGTCCCATCGCCCCATCGTCCCAAAGCCCCATCGCCATCGCCCATCGTCCCATCGCCCATCGTCCCAACGCCCATCGCCCCATCGTCCCATCGCCCCATCATCCCATCGTCCCATCGTCCCATTGCCCCATCGTCCCAAAGCCCCATCGCCATCGCCCATCGTCCCATCGTCCCAACGCCCATCGTCCCATCGCCCCATCGTACCATCGTCCCACAGTCCCGTCGTCCCTTGATTCCGACGCCTGATCACCCCGTCGTCCCATCGCGCTAACGTCCCACTGTCCGCTCATCCCATCGCTCCATTGCCCCCTCCTCCCACCCTCCCATCTTCCCGCCTTCGGGCCCTGTCCTCCGTTCCCTCTTACCCCCCAATCCTGTCCCAGCCGGTCTTGGCCGCGGCCTCAGGCTCACACGCTACCCTAGGCTGACAGGGCGATTCAACGCGCTCACGTGGGTTCGGAGCCTCCAGTTCGTTTAGGAAACGATTGTTGGAAAAAATGGCCCGGCTGCACTCTCGGCGCAAAAGGAGAGTTCGGGACACAGGGAGCCCAGAAAACTCAAGGTCCACGCCTCCCTCCCCGTGGAGGATGTTCCTGGCGGAGGAAGCACAGAGGAGGTGCCCGCCAGGCACTAAGGGCGGGGAGAAGCAGGGCTTTGCAGGGACTATAAAAGCAGCACACAGTTGGCGCCGAGAGCGCCTCAGCCCTCGCTTTGCCCTGGCGCTCTTGGAAGGGCTCAGCCTGGAGTCCCCCGAAGCTGCCCAGAAGCTGCCCCGACGCTCCGCTTTCTGTTTCAAAGTCACAGCTTCTTTGCCCTAAAGCCACTTCCGAAAAGGACGGCCGCGCGCCACCTGCCGGCCGCCTGGAGAACCACCGAAATCGTCAAGGGCCCAGATCTGTGGTTGGCCTTGCTCTGCAGCATCCCTGCCTGCTCCCTTGCTGGAGACCTGCCTTGGCTCCAGAGCCCAAGAAACAGGGACATCCTCCTACTTTTGAGACAGTTGAAAAGGAGCCCCTCTCACACATGCCTGAATGACAGAACCTCCTGTTTCAGACTTCCTTGGGAAAGAGGCTATATCGCCCAAGTGCAGAAGGCGCAAACCACCTGTTTCCACCATCAGATGCTCCAGCAGATCTCAGCCTCTTCAGCACAGACAACAGCCGCGCTGCTAGGGGCGACGCCCACCTCCTTACCCTCCTGTCTAGCCTGGATCGCAGCCTGGAACACCTGGAGCCCCCGGAAGAAGACAATCCAGCCCGTGTTTGGGAATCGTGGCCTAGAAGTATTTCTAAAGCATCCATCTGTATATGAAGGAAAAGACACACAGTCGCTCTACCTGGGTAGCAGGTGAGAAATATCTGAAACCAAAACCGTGAACTTAAAAAAAAATTAAGTTTGTTTATTTATTTTGAGAGAGACAGAGACAGCGGGAGCAGGGGAGGGGCAGAGAGAATAGGAGAGAGAGAGAATCTCAGGTAAGCTCTGCCCTGCCCACACAGAGCCAGAGGGGGACTTGGAAGTCAAGTCTGATACCATGACCTGAGCTGAGACCAAGAGTGGGAGGCTTCATCCACTGAGCCACCTAGGGTCTCCAAAATCATGAACTTAAAAAAAAAAGTATAGAAGACATGTTTAGGAGAAGAACATGATCTATTTCCATAAGTAAATGATCTTGTGATGAGATTTTTAAATCTGTTCAAGGTTTGGGGCGTATTTGCGATTTCCAAAATGTAAAGTCCAAATTTTAAGTGGAGAGGTGTTTGGGGATAGTATTTTCTGAAAGACATTTGTCAGTAAGTGAATGCCAGCTGTTGTACCAGATCTATAGAAAACTAGAAGAGAACCGTGCAGGAGTTCCTGCTCAGATGTCTCTTCTGGTTGGCTCATCTTCAAACAGTGACTCAAGGACACGAGGCCCTTCCATTCTGTGACTTGACCATATTCAGCACAGGACTCCAAATGGGTGTGGGATGCTTGAGTCTATTCCAGTTAGTTGTAAAGGGAAACGATATGGACGATCACATGGGAGGTTTTCAAGGTCAAGGCTAGACCCCACAAGACAGTATCACTTCCACCACCATTTGTCTGGTCCGAATGTATTCTCATGGGCTGCCTAAGTGTCAATATCAAGTGCGTCCACTGGGAAACAGACTCTACTCTGGTGACTGTGGAAGAGAGGAGTTCAGTGAAAACGAGCAGTTTTCACTGTTACATTATTTGTACTGATGCTTTTCTTTCTCTCTTTATTTTAACATTTACTTATTTTTGAGACAGAGAGAGACAGAGCATGAATGGGGGAGGGTCAGAGACAAGGAGACACAGAATCTAAAACAGGCTCCAGGCTCCGAGCTGTCAGCACAGAGCCTGATGCGGGGCTCGAACTCACAGACTGCGAGATCATGCCCTGAGCCAAAGTCAGCTGCTTAACCGACTGAGCCACTAAGGCACCCCTGTACTGATGCTTTTCTCAAGGGGAACAATAGCCAGTATGTTGGCAGCACACTTTTTCTTGAAAAGCTCTAAACGACTGACCCAAAGTCTGACTCCACAGTTTAAACCGGGGGAGATTCAGTCCAACGGATGTCACTCTTTAGACTTGACAGCATCATTGATCCACTGAAAGAAGCATTCCAATCGATTGCCAGAGGCCGATGTTGGAAAGTGGCCATAAGGGTGGAGATGAGGTCTTGGAACACTTTGTAAAATTCAGTTGTCATTATGTGAGGGAGGTGAGCAAAGTATGATGAGGTAGCTCCTTGCGGGTACTTGAGGCTCCCTGAAATAAAAGAGGAGAGTGAGTCTTCCATTGATGACCAGGCCCGTGATTCTCGTCTTAATATTCTAAATACTGAAAATACAAACTTGAAGGAAATTTCCACACACACAAACGTTTATTTCTTTTTCTTTCTTTCTTTCTTTCTTTCTTTCTTTCTTTCTTCCTTTCTTTCATTATTTCTTCTCTTCTTCTTCTTCTTCTTCTTCTTCTATTGTTTTGTTTTTAAATGCCTCACAGGCTATTCCATTATAAGTTCCCTGTAGGACCGTGAGGAATTCGTATAGGATCTTCAGATCTATTGTCCTTGCAAATCACATAAATCATATCTCTGTAGCCTCTGTTGGTAGTATTCTTTCTCCTTTAATTACCATGCTTGTTTTCCTCATGAATATTGATTGTGCTCTGGAAATGATGTGGACCAGACTGGGTGCCTAGAAAAACAGCCGGCTAAGATGATGTCTCTCCCCTTAAGTATTTTACAGACCCCTGGAGGGAGGTATTCTAAGGAGAAAACAGTGCAGGTCAGGGCTCAATCCGTTTGGGCTGCCTTAAAAAAGTAGCATACCTCTCGGTCCGTGAGTTTGAGCCCCGCGTCAGGCTCTGGGCTGATGGCTCAGAACCTGGAGCCTGTTTCCAATTCTGTGTCTCCCTGTCTCTCTGCCCCTCCCCCGTTCATGCTCTGTCTCTCTCTGTCCCAAAAATAAATAAACGTTGAAAAAAAAATTAAAAAGAAAAATTATTTTTTGATATGAAGCAAAATTAAAAGTTAAGACCTAAAAATACATGTTAAGACAATACTGTAATTTTTCAATTGTTTTCAGAAGTTCTTAAAAATGTTTTAAGTATATCATTACATGTATATTATTATTATGTCTTTGTATAATTTTTAATTTGAATATGTTACTTAATACATTACTATTTATATACGTAAGTATGTTAAAATTTGCTCTGCAAACGTAGCTATAGAGATAAATAAAATGTTAATAACTTTAAATTTACTTTTAGCTTAAAATTTTTATCAATTTTAACCCTGCCTTGGATAAAAAAAGAAGTTTGGCACTCTCTTTTTCTATGTATAAAGGATAGATATAGAGAGAGTACATAAATAGATATAGAGTATAACTGTGTCATTAAAATTTCATGAGGGGTTCAATTAGCAAAAAAAATCTCAAAGGCTCAGGGGTCAGGGGAAGGGGGCAATAATTAAATAAAACGGTTGAGAAGCACTGCTCTAAACCCATTTGGAGAATGCAAAATGAAAAACAGAAAACAAAAGTAGGAAGTAAGAGGAGATTCAGAAAATGCAAACTCTTGTGTTCCCATTTAGGAGGTGTGCACAAGGGAAGATATTCAGAGAACCTAGAGCCACGGGTCACAGAGTCGCCCACCCCAGCCAGGCCAACAGCATCTGCAAGATCCCCAATGGCGCTGCCCTCTTCCTTCTTGGTGGCCCTGGTGGCGCTGGGCTGCAACTCCGTCTGCTCTCTGGGCTGTGACCTGCCTCAGACCCACGGCCTGCTGAACAGGAGGGCCTTGACGCTCCTGGGACAAATGAGGAGACTCCCTGCCAGCTCCTGCCAGAAGGACAGAAATGACTTCGCCTTCCCCCAGGACGTGTTTGGTGGAGACCAGCCCCACAAGGCCCAAGCCCTCTCTGTGGTGCACGTGACGAACCAGAAGACCTTCCACTTCTTCTGCACAGAGGCGTCCTCGTCTGCTGCTTGGAACACCACCCTCCTGGAGGAATTCTGCACGGGACTTGATCGGCAGCTGACCCGCCTGGAAGCCTGTGTCATGCAGGAGGTGGGGGAGGGAGAGGCTCCCCTCACGAACGAGGACTCCATCCTGAGGAACTACTTCCAAAGACTCTCCCTCTACCTGCAAGAGAAGAAATACAGCCCTTGTGCCTGGGAGATCGTCCGAGCAGAAATCATGAGATCCTTGTATTCATCAACAGCCTTGCAGAAAAGATTAAGGAGCGAGAAATGAGACCTATTCAACATGGAAATGATTCTCACTGACTAATCGTACCACACTTTCCACCTGTTCTGCCATGTCAAAGAGTCATTTCTGCTGTGATTGTGACATGAATGGCATCAATCTGTCAATATTTTCAGGAGTATTAAGTACATCATGTCAACTCTACAAGCACTAGTCACTTTCCAATGACCTTGCTGATCTATTTATGTATCTATTTAACAATTTATTTATCTACTTAACTATTTACAAGATTTAAATTATATTTGAATAATATTAAGTGTATTTTCACTTTGTCGTTAAGAGAAAAAATATATTGTTTATATTTATTCAATTTATTCTTTTCTTTATTAAATATTTTCTATAGAAAATTCTTGTCTTTGTTTATTATTTAAAAAAGTAACAACTCTGATGAAAGAATGGATTGTGCAATTCACTTACTCATTAGTTATTCACGTTATACATTAAAAATAGACTTTCTCTAAGCCAGTCTGTATGCTGCTGTCAGGATAGGGGTGGACATAACAAATCCAGTTCTGCTTTTGCACCAGTGAGCTTTGTGGAGAAAGCAACCTAAAGACAATAATCACACTGAATTTATATCAGTTATATTAAACGGTATAATGAGGAGAAGGGGAAAAATGGAGTTCTGTCAGCAGAATCTGCAGGAAAGCATGCCAGGAAACAGAAACAAAAGCCGTAGATATCTCCTATAATTGACTGGTAGACTTCCAAGTGCGAATATTCTTTGGAAAATGGATATTTGAGTCTGCAATTTACAAGCAACTCCATTAACTGAAAGCCTTAAAACAGAAGCGGTCACACGGGAAGAGGAGAGCATGAGCAAAGAACTTCAGATTGATTCCTCGAAACTTCAGATGGTAAAGGGAGAAAAGAGCCACAACAGAAACAGAGACGGAATGGCCATGAGGTAGTAGGGTAAGAGAGAATATCGGTAAAAGTCTATTTCAAGGACTGGAATGGCTTCACAGAATTGCATCATTGTAAAATGTGGATGTAAAGTGCCCGCCGCACTGGGATGAAGGGGTCATTGAAGCTTTGGTGAGAGCTGGTTTGGAAGAACTCACAGAAACCATATTGGAGGGTGGGAGGGAATGAGTGAATAAGAGAAGAGAAGTTCAGGTATAAGGAGCAAATAGTTGTGAGAGATGTGCCTGCTGAAATGCAACAGGAGAACAGAATGAAATTGGGAATTACGTGAAATTTTTTTTTTTTTTTTCTGCAGAGTTCTCCTTGTTGCGCTATGTGTGTCTCTGGATAGATACATGGACTGGATGTACTGGCAAATCATGTTCATATGCTTAATGTTGTGTTTATTTTAAAGCATGGCACCTTTCATTCCTTACCATGATAATCTATTATCATTTTGACGCGTACTATGCGGAAGGTCAGGAAGCTGTTCTGTGGACGGAAACCATCCAGTATGTGGGGAAGCAGATGGAGCTGCCCTTAGCGAGGGCTGGGTGGAATTCACAAGCAGGCACCACAGTGAGCAGGTGGAAGGTGGTAGCAGAAGCCAAGGGCTCCCGCTGGCTTCCCCTCACCTGGGAGCCACCCTAGTGTTTCCACGGCCGTCACGGTCAGATTTGCCTTTGATTTCCTGGTGCCTCGGTGCATCCCAATGCTGGGACAGCTTTCTAGGAACGCTGAGTGGAGAAAGAAAAAGATGCTGTATCAAAACTGATGGGAAATAATGGTAGGGGCCCTTCCCGTTTTCATTCTTGCTTCCCTCTTTTGGTACTGAGCTCAAGATGAAGTAGAAAGGAATTCAGAAGAGAAGTCCATCCCTGCCTATAAAATTACTAAATTAAAAAGAACGTATACAGTTAAAAAAAACCTCCAAGCTAGTAAAGAAAGGGGTTGGTTTTCTCTAGTATGTGGCCTCCCTGCCCCACATCTTCGCTGTGAGATGGATCACGATGAACCAAATAGCTCAGGAGAAAAGAACTGACTCACTAACCCAGGAACCCTTATTAGTTACTTCAGTGCAAGCCTCCAGCAGCAGGAAAATCAACACTGAGTCCCCTGCGGCCTCAGAAACTGAAAGCATGAGAAGGGCTCACAGGTTAATAAACTGAACTCCACATAGAAATCAACATTTAGCAAAATAAAATTCCTGTTGCTATTTAAGGTTACAAAAAAAAAAAAAAAAAAGGATAGTTTACCCACACCAGTGCCCCCTACACACATGAAGTGCATAACGTTTGTGTCCTCTGGAAGCTATGGAAAAATCTGACTCTTGAGCACCTGACAGAAAGAGAAGGAATTGCTCACAGAAACAAGCTTGGGTCGCAGACAGTTGATTATTTGGGGGACAAAAGCAGCCACCCTCCAATAAAAGTTTGCTCAAAGCTGGAAGTATGATGAGCTGACTCCTGGCGGCCAGTTACAGAGAAAGAGAGAGTGAGCGAGGGGAGCCAGGTGTCACACACAGGGCTATGGGCACACTGACCCAAAGGGACCAGGCATCTTGACTGATGCGCAAAAACTAAAAATCACAACAACAGAGCTCAGGCGCGGAGGTAAAAGTATGTCCTGAGCAAGGAGAACAACACCTACCTACTTTGATCGTAACGCAAAAGATTTCCGTCATTTGGAAGCTTTGGATCCCTTTACGCTGAAACATTTGAAGTACTGGGGCAAATTAAACTTCAGTGCAATAGTGAAATGAATAATTCATAGGGTTAATGTTTTCCAATCTAATCTACTCTAATCTAAGGCTTACATAAAGAAAGGAAAAAAACTTAGGAAGAATAAAACGTATACAGGAACGTTCAGAAAATGAAAACGGTTTTGTATTAAAAGACATGTGAGAAAGAACTTGAGAGGAACTAGGGCCCAAGACGCCCCCCTCGCTCGTCACCCAGGCCACCAGACCCCTCCGGTGCCCAGCGTGCACCCCCTCTGCGGGCCTCCTGCTGGATCCCTGTGGCCGCATCTCCTTTCTGGGCTCTGACCTGCCTCCCGGCCAAGGGCGGCTTCACAGGAAGACCTACTGCCTCTGACACAGATCAGGAGGACGTCCCAGTTCTCCTGACTGAGGGGCATCTCCCCCGGGGAGAGGGTGGGTGGCTGCCAGTTGCAGGAGGCCCAGGCCACCTCTGTCCCCAGGAGCTGCTCCGGCAGACCTTCTAAGTTCCTCACAAAGTGCCATCTGCTGCCTGGAACCCGATCCTGCTGGACACACTGCACGGGGCTCCAGGGACAGCCGGAACCCGGGACACCTGCCTTAAACGCACACACCCGGACACTCCAGCAAGAACCTTTCACTAGAGGACAAAAGTTCCATCCGGGGACTTCATCTCAGTCTAAAGAGAAGCAATGGAGTGATTGTGCCTCTAGAAAGATGCCTGAGTGCAAATCACGTGATCGTTGTCTGCATATTCAAATTCGTAACAATTAGTAAGGAGGAAGGAAGGAGACCCCAAAATGATTCTCTTTAATACATGAAGTCACATTCCCAGGTATTTAGTCATTTCACTGACTTTATTTCTGCTTTCATCTTAGAATGTATCGAGTTAAATTGTTCAAA
Organism: Leopardus geoffroyi; assembly: GCF_018350155.1. Taxonomy (NCBI): domain Eukaryota; kingdom Metazoa; phylum Chordata; class Mammalia; order Carnivora; family Felidae; genus Leopardus; species Leopardus geoffroyi. Next base: position 45,952,614 of record NC_059342.1, read on the forward strand.
AGTGTGCTCCAACGTTCTTCTTCAGTGGTTATCTCTCGGGCCTCTTTCCTTGGGAGACACTTACCTCTAACGATGTGACATACATATTCATGTATTGGCGGACGTTCTGGTTCCCATCCAACATGTAATCAGCTGGGCTGGTCGTCAGCCTTGACCTTCCATCAACTACAACACAAGTGCCAAACAAACTGAAAAGCACAACTCTTCTTAGATCCATCAGAGAATTGGGGGTCGAGGTGCTAGCTGCCGCCCTTAGCTCTGCAGAAAGAGGGGGATGCAGACAGAGACCCTGGATGACTGGGAGCAGAAATGCAAGAGTTTAAAGCACAGCTGAAGCTCGTATTGGTAGAAACACTGAAGCTGAAATGGAACAATTACTGGCAGGTCCATATGGATGAGCTTGAGATCGAAAAACTGCAAGATATCCTGTCTTTGGGGGCCACACGCTTTTGTGAGTGTTACCTTCGGGAGAAACCTTCACCAGGTTCTCACTGTGAAGATGAGAAAACAAACTCCTGGTGCTTCCAGCAGGGGAAAGGAAAGAGAAATCACTGGCTGGGAATCCTCTCAGTCTTCTGTTCCCCTCAACAAAGGCCTGCTCTCCAGGGAAATGATTTTCCTAGAGCCTCCCCCCGCCCCCACCGGGGGAAGGGAAGTCCAGCCCTCTCTCCTCTTCCACTCGGGGGACAGGAAAGACAAAACTGCAAGCCCCTCTAACTTTCCTGTGTCCCTTAGCAGGGTGGTCACGTTAGAACATTTAGAAGCGCTTAGCAGAGTATTTTCCACTGAATGAAGGCTTACCATCATGTTCTTATTTATTCATAGAGTCTATAAGAGCATAATTAACTTCTCCTAGCCCTCTCTCTGTAACTGACTGCAAAATGCTGAGAGTCTAAAAAACAGAATCGGGAACAAGTGGCTCATCAATGTAACTATATACATACTAATACACTATGTACACATAGATACTATGTATATACACGTGCACTATGTATTCTGACACTAGCACGTTCCCCTTTCCTCCCGCTTCCCCAGATCTCATTCTTCACCTGCATCTCACAGTGTTTCCTTCTGCCCCAGTCTAGAAACCCCCAGCGAGCTCTGCTCTCCTCAGTCTCTCCTCCTGAGCCTGCCCTGCCCATTCACACAGCTGCTTCCTTTTCGGCTGTGGTTTCTGGCCAAGTGCAAAAGTCACTAACTGAAATCAAGAGTTGTGTGAAAGTTCTAGGTTTTTGGAAACTCTCATAGAGAGTTCTTGTTCTCTTTTTTTTCTTCTCGTGACTATTTTTGGCCATGAGGGAATGTTCCTCCTGCAATGATGTAACTAGCTGTAGGGAAAAAGGAAAGAGAAAGCAAGATCATTTTAGTCAGGGGTCTGTTAAAATATTTACAAAGGAAGATTGCCACCTACTGGCCAAGATGGACAAAGACCATGCCCGGGTCTGGAGACCTGGCTTGTGGTCTACAGAAGTCTGTTCCCAGGCAGGAGTCTTTTCTACAGAGAAAAATGGCTCTTTCCTGGAAAGAACTGACTCCAATAACATAATAAGCCAATTTCCTTACCTTGGATATAGTTTTGAAAAAACACAAGTGTTCCTTTTTTTTTTTTTTTTTTTTTTTGAGAGAGAGAGAGAGCACAAAGGGGAGGGGCAGAGAGAGACTGGGGACAGATGATCTGAAGCAGGCTCTGTGCTGACAGCAGAGAGTCTGATGTGGGGCTTGAACTCATGAATTGTGAGATCATGACCTGGGCTGAACCAACTGAGCCCCCAAGAACCGTTAGCTTCACAGCAAAATTGAGTGCAAGATATCGAGACTTCACATACTCCCCGGTTCTGTATATGAATAGTCTCCCCCATTATCAGCATTGCCACACCAGGTGGAATAGTTGTTACAATTGCTTCCAAGGGTATAACAGTAAGTTCCTAGGGTTGTCAACCAGCCTGAAATATTGCAGTGGTCTGTGGCACTCCAAAGCTCAACATTGGGCCAGTCTAACAAAACATTATTCCTTCATATTTATTTTCTCTCATTGGATTTTTTTGGGTATCATACGAGAAGCATGGACATTGGATTTGTGGAATATACACAACACATCTGCAAGATCAGTGTGACAAGCCTGGGGCTAATCTGTCTCTGTGATTGGAGGAGTTTCTCTCCATTGTTTCTTGGATCTCAAAGTCATTCTGGGAGAGGTGGCCTTTGCTCACTTGTGAGCTGCTATTCGCTGTCTTGTGCATGTTGCTTTTGTCTGAGCCTTGATGTGATGTGGGCTTTGGGAATTAAATACAAATATATTATATTTTATGATTTAATTCTACAAAACTCATTCAACACATCAGCAATTATCTAGTGGGAAACAGAAAAATATTGTGGCAATATCTTCAAGAGTATGTAGCAGCAGGTTAAGTTAAAAATTATTTTGTCAGGGCACCTGGGTGGCTCAGTCGGTTAAGCGTCTGACTCTTAATCTCGGCTTAGGTCATGATCTCACGGTTTATGAGTTTGAGTCCCATGTCGGGCTCTGTGCTGATGGCGTGGAGCCTGCTTTGGATTCTGCCTCTCTTTCTCTCTTCCCCTCTTCCGCTTGTGCTCTCTCCCAAATAAATAAATAAACTTAAAAAAATTATTTTGTCATGAGGCAACATTAAAATTCAGTGCACTGAAAATAAATCAGGGAATAATTTAAGTGAATAATTAAAATTTTTTCATGCTTTTAGCAATTTGGAATGATGTTAAATATTTAAGTACATTGAAATAGTTATGTCTTCATAGAAATTTTAATTTACTTATGTACTTTATATAAAATCTATATAAGTAAATAAGTTATAAGTCACAAGTTAAATTTAGGTCTGGAATAGAATAGAGTCTCCAGAATTGGACCCACAAATGTATGGCCAGCTAATCTTTGACAAAGCAGGAAAGAATATCCAATGGAAAAAAGACAGTCTCTTTAACAAATGGTGCTGGGAGAACTGGACAGCAACATGCAGAAGAATGAAACTAGACCACTTTCTTACACCATTCACAAAAATAAGCTCAAAATGGATGAAAGACCTGAATGTGAGACAGGAAACTATCAAAACCCTAGAGGAGAAAGCAGGGAAAAAACCTCTCTGACCTCAGCCGCAGCAACTTCTTACTTGACACATCCCCAAAGGCAAGAGAATTAAAAGCAAAAAAGGAACTATTGGGACCTCATGAAGAGAAAAAGCTTCAGCACTGCAAAGGAAACAATCAACCAAACTAAAAGGCAACCAACGGAATGGGAAAAGATTTTTGCAAATGACATATCGGACAAAGGGCTAGTATCCAAAATCTATAACGAACTCACCAAACTCCACACCCAAAAAACAAATAATCCAGTGAAGAAATGGGCAGAAACATGAATAGACACTTCTCTAAGGAAGACATCCTGATGGCCAACAGGCACATGAAAAGATGCTCAGCGTCGCTCCTCATCAGGGAAATAGAAATCAAAACCACACTGAGATATTACCTCGCGCCAGCAGAGTGGCTAAAATGAACAAACCAGGAGCCTATAGATGCTGGCGAGGATGTGGAGAAACGGGAACCCTCTTACACTGTTGGTGGGAATGCAAACTGGTGCAGCCACTCTGGAAAACAGTGTGGAGGTTCCTCAAAAAATCAAAAATAGATCTACCCTATGACCCAGCAATAGCACTGCCAGGAATTTACCCAAGGGATACAGGAGTACTGATGCATAAGGGCACTTGTGCCCCAATGTTTATAGCAGCACTTTCAACAATAGCCAGATTATGGAAAGAGCCTAAATGTCCATCAACTGATGAATGGATAAAGTTTTGGTTTATATACACAATGGAATACTACTTGGCAATGAGAAAGAATGAAATCTGGCCATCTGTAGCAACGTGGACGGGACTGGAGAGTGTTAAGCTAAGTGAAATAAGTCATACAGAGAAAGACAGATATGTTTTCACTCTTATGTGGATCATGAGAAACTTAACAGAAGACCATGGGGGAGGGGAAGGGGAAAAAAAAGTTAGAGAGGGAGGGAGGCAAACCATAGGAGACTCTTAAAAACTGAGAATAAACTGTGGGTTGATGGGGGGTGGGAGGGAGGGAAGGGTGGGTGATGGGTATCGAGGAGGGCACCAGTTGGGATGAGCACTGAGTGTTGTATGGAAACCAATTTGACAATAAATTTCATATTAAAAATGTAAATAAATAAATAAGCAAACATTAAAAAAAATCAAATTTAGGTCCATACTTAAGCATCAATGGCTTTAAATTTTAACTTTTAAAAATTTTTAGTAATTCTTAACCCTGCATTGGATAAATAGAGTAAACTTTATATTTCCTTTTTTATGATTTTTTATGTATAAAGTACAGTTAAATATACAGTACATAATTACACATAATGTGTATCTGTGTTATTAAATTTTCTTAGAAGGTTCAATTAGATAAATATGTACAAAAACTCTGGAGGCAAGAGGTAATGATGAAAAAAAAAAAAAGGTTGTGGAACCCATGCTCTAAACCCAAGTAGAAGGTGCATAAAGGAAAGCAAAAACAGAAGTAGAAAGTAAGGGCAACGTTCAGAAAGTGAAAACTGCTATGTTCCCTACTTAAGCCACACACACAAGGGAAGATGTTCAGAGAACCTAGAGCCACGGGTCACAGAGTCGCCCACCCCAGCCAGGCCAACAGCATCTGCAAGATCCCCAATGGCGCTGCCCTTTTCCTTCTTGGTGGCCCTGGTGGCGCTGGGCTGCAACTCCGTCTGCTCTCTGGGCTGTGACCTGCCTCAGACCCACGGCCTGCTGAACAGGAGGGCCTTGACGCTCCTGGGACAAATGAGGAGACTCCCTGCCAGCTCCTGCCAGAAGGACAGAAATGACTTCGCCTTCCCCCAGGACGTGTTTGGTGGAGACCAGCCCCACAAGGCCCAAGCCCTCTCTGTGGTGCACGTGATGAACCAGAAGATCTTCCACTTCTTCTGCACAGAGGCGTCCTCGTCTGCTGCTTGGAACACCACCCTCCTGGAGGAATTCTGCACGGGACTTGATCGGCAGCTGACCCGCCTGGAAGCCTGTGTCATGCAGGAGGTGGGGGAGGGAGAGGCTCCCCTCACGAACGAGGACTCCATCCTGAGGAACTACTTCCAAAGACTCTCCCTCTACCTGCGAGAGAAGAAATACAGCCCTTGTGCCTGGGAGATCGTCAGAGCAGAAATCATGAGATCCTTGTATTATTCATCAATAGCCTTGCAAAAAAGATTAAGGAGCGAGAAATGAGACCTATTCAACATGGAAATGATTCTCACTGACTAATAGTACCACACTTTCCACCTGTCCTGCCATGTCAAAGACTCTCATTTCTCCATTCTGCTGCGACATGAATGGAATCAATTTGTCAATGTTTTCAGGAGTATTAAATGACATCATGTCAACTCTACAAGCACTAGCCACTTATCAATGACCATGCTGATGTCTATTTGTCTATTTATATATTTATTTATTTAACTATTTGTAAGATCAAATTTTTTCATATAATATGTGCACATTTACATTGTGATAATATAATAAAATGTATTGTTTATATTTTGTCAATTTAGTGTTTTTTGTTTATTCAATTTTACTATAGGAAGTGGGTTTAAAAAGAAATCCAGGCCTAATTTTGTAACTTGATTTAAAAATGGATGGCAAAGGGTGCCTGGGTGGCTCAGTCGGTTGAGCGTCCAACTTTGGCTCAGGTCATGATCTCTCAGTTTGTGAGTTTGAGTCCCGTGTCGGGCTCTGTGCTGATAGCTGGGAGCCTGGAGCCTGCTTCAGAATCTGTGTCTCTCTCTCTCTCTCCCCTCCTCCACTCACACTCTCTCTCTCTCCTTCAAAAAAAAAAAAATAAATAACCATTAAAAAAAATGGATGGCAAAATGCATTTACCTATTATATTATGTTAACATCAGAAGTAGCAACTGACTTCCTGTAAGACAAGCTGTACGTTGCCCCGAGGATATAGGACCTAACAAATACAGTTTCTTTTTTTTGTTTTAATTTTTTTAACATTTATTTATTTTGGAGAGACAGAGACAGAGCACAAGTCTGGGAGGGGCACAGAGAGGAGACACGGAATCCGAAGCAGGCTCCAGGCTCCGAGCTGTCAGCACAGAGCCCGACGTGGGGCTCAAATTCGCAAACTGTGAGATCATGACCTGAGCCAAAGTCAGACGCTTAACGGACTGAGCCACCGAGGCGTCCCACAGATACAGTTTCTTTATCTTTCATTTTTCTAGGGATAGATCTAAAAACAATCATCAGGAGCACCTGGGTCGCTCAGTCAGTTAAACATCTGACTCTTGATTTGGGCTCAGGTCATGATCTCACGGTTTGTGAGATGAAACCCCGTGTCGGGCTCTGGGCTGGAAGCGTGGAGCCTGCTTGGGATCCTTTGTCTCCCTCTCCCTGTGCCCCTCCCCTGCTCATGCTTTCTCTCTCTCTCAAAATAAACATTAAAATAATAAAAACAATAATCATACTTAATGTTATAATGAAGAAGGCAAATAAGTGAATTCTCCCACCTGGTGCTAGAACGAAGTATGTCAAGAAATAAAAATAAAAGCTGTCCATCTCTACAGTTGACTGGGAGACATCGGAGTGCAAATTACCATTGTTAGAGGACAAGTGAGCTTGCATTTTACAAGTAACGCCATGCCTAGCGGTCCATACGTGACAACGGGAAGCCAGAAACAGAGGTGGACGTGGGGGGAGACAGTGTAGCGTGAGAAAAAGACATAAACTGGATTCTAAGGATCCTCAAGCATTCAAGGGAGGAGAGAGAAGGGACACAAAGGATACACAAGTATACTGACCATTCAGTAGAAGGATAACAAGAGAGGATGGTGAGGAGCGTATTTGAGGAAATACATTGTGCTTAGAAGAGTGTCAGTGGATTCATGGACGATGTGGATTTAATTGCCTGCTACGTCAGAAAAATAGATACCATCGGTGACCTTCATGAGAGCTGGTTTGGTGGAATTAATAAGCAGAAACCACACCGGAGTGGGTGAAAGCCTTAATAAGAGAAGTTAGTGCCTCTGAAGTGGAGAAGACAGCGTGGGATCTGGAAAATGTTGTGGGGTAGTTTTTCTGTGCGTCGTTCTGCCTTTTATGCCATATGGTTTCCTGTGGGTGATTTCATGAAATCGATGCACTGGCATGTTAATGTGTTTAATATTGCATTTATTTTGATTCATGACTTACTTAATTACTTTCAATGGTTTATCCTTAGTTATTACTACCTTGTATATCAGCAAGCTATTCATCTTTAAGAATTCACTAGGCAGGAATAGATAACTAATTCAATCCTTCATGAAAACATCTGTTATCACTGACACAATAATGTTTCCTCGAATTATTGGCTTTATGAATTCAGTTACTTAACTTTGATCACTGTGACATTGGTTTACTACAGCAGTTTTCTGCCATGTTGCATTTTCTAGGAGAGTTTGATATGATAAGAATTCTCTTATGTTACTCACCGGTAATTTTCCCTAATTTTGTAACGACCACAATTATTGGTGGATCCCAAAATAGCAAAATTATTATGGACATAAAGGCAGACAGGTTTTCTTAAAATGAAAGTGGGAAGCTGGGTCAGGCATTCTCTTTGTTAATACTTAAGGCAAAGAAAATTTTAGTTAAAATCAGCTGAAAATACAACACGAAGAAGGAAAATCCATAGAGCACAAGAGCATCGTATATAATTCAGGAGTAATTATAGTAGAATATTATGGGGGCGCCTGGGTGGCTCAGTTGGTTAAGAGTCTGACTTCAGCTCAGGTCATGATCTCGCGGTATGTGAGTTCGAGCCTCACTTGGGCTCTGTGCTGACAGCTCAGAGCGTGGAACCTGCTTCGGATTCTGTGTTTCCCTCTCTCTCTCTTCCCCTCCCCTGCTCACACTCTGTCTCTCTTTCTCTCTCAAAAATAAATAAACATTAAAAAAAACTTTATTATAGTAGAATATTATGCATGAAGTCATGCACATGAAAGGCACCGAACATTGCATCTTCCTGAGAGTAATGACTAAAAACATGGCTCGTATTTTCCTAGTTTTCTTCAGACAGCTATATATGAGAATAGTGTTTGTCTTTTTCTACACAATTCTTAGCAAGCTTTCCTGTCCTACCTTGCACTAACTGACCTTCAAAGGAGGCAGCCTAAAAAAACAGAATTCTATCGTGAATTCTAGAGATGGCTGACTGATTCATTCCTCATTTCGAAAAAGTGTCTTATTTATATTCAGTGATGAAACGGTGGCTTGTGTTAAAATCTGAGCGTCGAGAATAAACACCTAGGTGGAAGTATAGAAGAATATGATGTTTCTTTAATATTCTGGCACCTGCCCCTCCCCCAGCATTCCAGGACACTTTCCCCTGCCCTATGGGTTTCTCCCTGTCCCAGACGGAAGTTCCCACACACTGTGGTCGCTCACTCCCTTGACCTGTCAGCCTATTTCTGTTCCGTTGCGGTCTCAGCTTAAAGTTTCCCTTAAGAGCAGCACATCACAAGTAGAAAGCAAAAAGCAAATGAAACGTCTAGGTTTTGCAGAAACACCTGCTAGAGAGACTTTCTTTTAATTTCCATTGAATGTGATGTAATAGCAACTGAGGCTAAAAGGAAACAGAAAGCGGGATCCCGTTGAAGGGTGGGCGAATGAAGCTCCTTTCAGGGAAGACCGCCCCCTGGTGGCCATGTGCTACTGGGGCAGCGACCAAAACTGGGGGAAGGGTTTGGGATGCATGCAGAAATTCGACTTCTTCCTGAAATTGTCCCTTTAAGCTACGACTTAAAGGACTTAAAGGACTCAAATATTCAAAATATTAAATATTAAATATTCAAAAGTTTTGGAGAACTTAGCTGCAGGGCCAGAGGCGCTGGCCAGGGGATTGAGCCCCCACCTGCCAACTTTCCATCCCCAGGCACTTCTGGCCAACCTGACAGGGGACACGGAGGAGGCAGGGCCTGTTGTCAGGTGCCCACTGATGGGCTTGGCAAGATCACTTGCAGCAGCAGCGGAAGCAGCCAACGTTCTCCAGCTTCAGCAGTCAGAGTGTGCATCGGGCCATAGCTCCACCCTCTGCCGGCTGATTGCTGGGCTGAGGAGGTCAAGGCCCCCAGATGCCCAGTCCAGCACAGAAACACAAAACTCGGGGAACCCTGCCCACACATCTACACCCAGGCGATCATCTGGGCCTGTGTTTGGGCATGACTATGTTCTGATTACAGGTGCAAGAGGCTCGTTTCTTCAAAAAACCACAGCTGCACATCTGAAAACATAAAGGTGTTTTCACCTTTCTTTCACCTTTTACATTTCTCTTCTCCTTCCATGTTCCCCAGTGGCTGCGGAACTCTCCAGATCCTTCAGTTCCGGACCCTGAGAAGATTCAAGTGGACATTGGGAGCACAGACTTCTCCTGTGTGGACGTGGCCAATAGCAGTGTCCCCAGCAGGGGTGGCGATGACATCACAGCAGCCTGCAGGGTATTGGAAGGGAGGGGGGGCTACTCCAGTGCCAGATGCAAACTTCTGTCTCAACTGGCAGAAAAATCTACTGCCTTATGACTATTTAAAAGGGATTTTGTCAACTTGTCCTTAGAATGTCAAGTCAGTCCATTTAGGTGACTCATACCACAGCCCCTGTTGCCGTCCAAAACATAGACAACAACCCTTTGGCATCTGAAGTGGAATTTGGAATCCTTGATCACCTCACCCTCCCTGCCATACTGATTTCATGCCCTAGCCTTTCCTGGTTCTGAATTCCAATGTCCATTTCTAGCCTTCGTTCCCTTAAGAGGTGCTTCCAGACAAGTCATTATCTCAATTCTCCTTACGGTTTTGACCTTGGATCTTTCGTCCCATCAGGATAATTTATTCCTCCAGATTTATATTCTCTCTAAACCGTTGTATAAACAACTGTGATCCCAATGGGTCCATTGAGAAGACTGAATTCATAATTTCAAAGATCTTAGAATAGTTAGCATCCAGTCAACCCCGGTGTTATCATCATAAAACATCATCATCCCTATTATTATGCAGATGAAGAACAGAATCTTTTAGGACCATCCAATTCCCTTTCTCAGGGCAATACTGCCATTGAGTGAGTGGCTTTCTTAATGAGGTAGCGTGCTCGGGCAAGGCAAATATCTGCGATCCTGATCCTTCCACACGGGGTTAGCAGGTGGGGTCTGCTTGCCAGTCTCTTGTGAGCTGGTTGATGCGACCCCTGTCGTCTCTCCTCAGAGTTGATCATATGTGGATTAAGTGAAAGCAAAATCAGGTGCTGGTCTTGCAGAGCTGAGGGCCGTCCATGGATCCAGGAGTTGGTCTTCTCTGAGCCTCTGGCTGACACAGCTCTTTTGCTGATTTGGGGGAACTCAGGGTGGCCTTCGTTCTTCTCTCTGCCAGAGCTCCCAGTCCCCGGTGCTGCGGCACCGAATCGTGCTCACTTACATTTTGTCAGCAGAAAGGTCACTTCTTTCACTTTCGTGACATTTGGACTTAACCTTTGTGAGGTGTTTGTTTGTTTGTTTGTTTGTTTGTTTTTGCCCATGCAGAACTGTCATGTTTTGCTTTCTAGGAAAGCTGAAATGGGAAACAACACAACTGATGTTTTGAAAATGATAGAGAAAAATGGGGCAGCCCCTTGGCCTTTCTTTAACTTCCCTTTGTATTAACCTCAGGATGACGTAGAACACGACGCAGGAGGAGGAAGACAGACTATGTCACCACTGTGTAAAAACTAAGTTATTAGAATTCTTTTTGTTGTTATCTTCATTTAATTTAAAATGAAAGATCACGAATAAATAAAGGAAAAAAGACATTTCTCTCTGACATAACAGCCTCGGCTTCACCCCCTTCATTCTGAGCATGAGAGAGAGGAACAGACTAAGAAGCTGAACAGAAATACCTGGACTGAATGAACACCTGAGAATCGCTAGTTTCTGTGCTGAAAGATTCCACTGAGAGACATCATCAGTGAGTCCCCTGAGCCCAGCTCAGAAGTTTTGAGTCTAACTAGTGTTCAATGATTGAAGTAAAAGATTGAACAATAAAAGCTATGGTGGCAAAATAAAAGTATTTGCTTACCAAAGGTGAAATGATTACAGTTGGGTCACTCCCCTCCTTAGAGGAAACAAACTTTTGCCCTTGGCATCTGAGAGCTGTTGACACTTTGACACCTGCTCAGGAGAGGAGGAGGTCAACACTGAGAGCTAGGGTCCCTCACACAAACACTCCAGGGGTGGAGGGAAGGAATAAGGGGCATTAACTCTTTTGCTAACAAAGAAACCAGTGCCTCCACAGCAGGGGAATTCTAATGTCCTCAGGACAAGGTGAGCCTGCCCTCAGGGAGTGAGTCCAGGAGAGGTTGGGTTGAGGACACTCAGTCACTCCAGAGGAACATGTTAGTAGAGGTGATAACAACCTTGCGCGTGAGGGGTTGTTGAGAAAATAAAATGATCTGGGATTAGAATCTTCACAGCTACATGTCCCAGACCAGAACCGGGCTTCCTGCTGGGGACACTGGCACAGCCTGAGGAGCACTGTAGACGGGTTACAAAATGGCAGAAGGATAGTGTCTGTATTATTAGTCTTGACCCTGAGGCCCCAGTGAAGCATAACTGCATGGACCTGCATCAATTATTTCTAGAACGAAGAGAAACATCCAAGAAACTCATTCACTTATCACCACAAGCCTCTAATGTGAGTACAACAGTAATTAAAACCCAGTCCTGGTTCTAAAGAGCTTATTTACCGTACGTGGTCTGGTCAGAACCTAGCAAGATACAAAAACCCATAGGAGTGAAGGAGCCTGTCTCTGTATGAAGTAAAGAGGGTAAAAACCTAGTCCACGATCAAGGCCAAAGTTTCTTTCTAACACAAAGAGCAATGTTCATATATGAAAACATATATGTGAGCAGGTGTGTGTATGAGTACCTACATGCCTACATCACTCCAGTCTTTAGGACAAAGACGTTTCTCGTTTGGTTGATAAGTGTCCATTGGGATGGACATATCGGAAGTTTATTGGGAAATAAAGCTTCCATTGCCAACGTAGTATTTTAGATTGATGACATCTTCTTACACAATAAGGAGAATGCATAAATGAAAACAAAAAAAAAGGAAGTAGAAGTGGAGAGGATGTTCAGAAAATGAAATTGTCCGCGTTGCCTATTTAAGAGCCATGCTTCGAGGCCGTCCTCAGAGAACCTCGGCCCCGAGGTCCCCCAGCCGCCCAGCTCAGCCCGGCCAGCAGCCCCCTCGGCTTCCCCATGGCTCTCCTGCGCCCTCTGCTGACCGCCCTGGCGCTGCTCACCTGCCGCCCTGGAGGCTCTCTGGGCTGTGCCCTGCCTGGGAGCCAGGCGCAGGTTAGCAGGGACAACTTGGTGCTCCTGGGCCAGATGCGGAGACTGTCCCCTTTCTTGTGCCTGCGGGCCAGAAAAGACTTCCGCTTCCCCCGGGAGATGCTGGAGGGCGGCCAGCTCCGGGAGGCCCAGGCCGCCGCCGCCGTCCTGCGGGAGCTGCTCCAGCAGACCTTCAACCTGTTGCACACGGAGCGCTCCTCGGCGGCCTGGAGCCCCGCGCCGCTGCACGGACTCCGCTCTGGCCTCCACCGGCAGCTGGAAGCCCTGGACGCCTGCTTGGTGCAGGCCACGGGCGAGGGAGAGCGCGCCCCGGGGATGCACGGCCCTGCCCTGGCCATCAAGAGGTACTTCCAGGACATCCGCGTCTACCTGGAGGACGAGGGATACAGTGACTGCGCCTGGGAAATTGTCAGGCTGGAAATCATGAGAGCCTTGTCCTCCTCGGCGACCTTGCAAGACAGCTTGGCCATCAAGGATGGAGACCTGGGGTCACCTTGAAGTGATTCTCACCGCCTGACGTGCCACATCACCCCTGCACTATGTCTGCTCACTTCAAGAGACTCATTCCTGCTTTAGTAGAGAATTCATTGAATTTAACTCAACAAATACTTTGTGAATAGTATGAAGAAGATGTTTTAAAAAATTCAGCTTCAGGATTGTTAGTCTCTAAGAGATGACTTCTCTGATGCTTGGTTTCCCTTTTTTAAAAAAGTTATTTATTTATTTATTTATTTATTTATTTATATGTATTCCTTCTTGCATCTATCGTATTTATAGAATTCAGAGGTTATATACAGTGAAATGTTCATCTTTAAATTGCATTAAAATTTACAAAACATATTTACCTTTCCATGTTATTAAATTTGCATTTTGCTTTATATGTTACATACTTATCAAAGAGAACTTCTCGAATGTTTGTTCTAAAATCAAAATCCACATCATTGTAAATGATATTGAGGAACAGATAGTAAAATTTATTTACTCATTCATTCCATTCAGAGTATATGTCAAAACGGGAGTATCTAAATGACAAATGTGTAATTGTGGTCAAGAACTAGAGGTCACCTGGGGTGCCTGGATGGCTCAGTCAGTAGAACTGCAACTCTTGATCTCAGGGTTGTGAGCTCAAGCTCCATGTTGGGCATGGACCTCACTTTTTAAAAAATGAAAGGGGCGCCTGGCTGGCTTAGTCTGTAGAGCATGCAACTCTTGATTTCCGGTTTATCAATTGGAGGTGTAGATATTACTTAAAAAGCCAAATTATGGGAAAAGCCTAAATGTCCATCAGCAGATGAATGGATAAAGAAAATGCGGTATATATATATATATATATATATATATATATATGATGGAATACTACTTGACAATGAGAAAGAATGAAGTCATGCCATTTGCAGCAACATGGATGGAACTGGAAGGTATTATGCTGAGTGAAATAAGTCAGTCAGAGAAGGACAGATATCGTGTTTTCACTCATATGTCGATCTTGAGAAACTTAACAGAAGACCATGGGGGAAGGAAAGGGGGAAAAATAGTTACAAACAGAAAGGGAGGCAGGCAAACCAAAAGGGACCCTAAATGCAGAGAACATTCTGGGGGTTGATGGGGGTGGGGGTGGGGAAGAGGGGAAAATGGGTGATGGGCATCGAGGAGGGCGCTTGTTGGGATGAGCACTGGGTGTTGTATGTAAGTGATGAACCACGGGAATCTACCCCGGAGACCAAGAGCACACTTTACACGCTGTATGTTAGCCAATTTGACAATAAATTATATTTGAAAGAAGTAAAATCTTTTTAAAAAATGAAAAAAAAATCTAGAGGTCAATAAAGCACATACAGTTTCTGCTGTGTTGAAACTCAGCCTTGTAGGGAAGGAGACACAAAAAACAGTACTAATGTTTATTTTATTTCAGTTATGTTAAAAATTACAAAGGGAAGCAAAGGAAAATGATGTTCTTACACAAGAAGCTTTAGGTACAAAGGATGCTGGCAAGGAAGAGTGATATTAGATATCCTTTCTAAGGTGCCTGGGAGACATGTGAGTGCTGAAGTCTTACCTGCAGTTGGGAATGTGGGTCTGGAATTTACAAAAATGCCGTGAGAAAGGTGTCAGTTTGGGATTCCTTACTGAGTATCTGGGAACGAGGCACGGGAATGAATGTGGTCACGTATAAGTAGAATGGACAATGAGACGTAGTCCTGCAGACCTTCAATGTTTAAAGGTCAGGCAGAGGAGAGTCTGGGAAGGGCATTGAGGCAGAGTGGCCAGTGCAGTTGGAAGGACACATGGGGACAAGACTTGACCATGAAGGGAATACGGGTCAGGGTGGTGCTTTGTAGGGCAGGTGTGGATGAACTGTCCCCATGGACCTGCAAACAGATGGAGCTGGTGGCCTTAGCATGGTTTTGGTTTAGTGGAATTAATGGGGCAGAGGCCAGATAGGAGTAGGTGGGAGAGAAAACACAAGAACGAGGATTAGGGATACCATGTATAGAAATTATCTTTAGGGGCGCCTGGGTGGCGCAGTCGGTTGAGCGTCCGACTTCAGCCAGGTCGCAATCTCGCGGTCCGTGAGTTCGAGCCCGGCGTCAGGCTCTGGGCTGACGGCTCAGAGCCTGGAGCCTGTTTCCGATTCTGTGTCTCCCTCTCTCTCTGCCCCTCCCCCGTTCATGCTCTGTCTCTCTCTGTCCCAAAAATAAATAAAAACGTTGAAAAAAAAAATTAAAAAAAAAAAGAAATTATCTTTATACGCTTGTTTGTGAAGTGGGGGGAGAGAAATAAGGTATTACTTCGAGGGAAACGTGGGTTACCATCTCTGTGTGTAAGAAATTGTCACAGTGGGAAATCAGCAGGTGCTTCCTCTTCATTAACAAACTGGTAAAAAAAAAAAAAACTAAGGGAAAAAGGAAGAGAAGTAAGCTCTCGTAAAACAACAACAAATGATTCGTACAAGTCCAGGTGGTCATGCATTTTAGAAGTTGCTCAAAAAACCGAAAACGGAAGCTTGGAATCAACAACAGTGGCCTTAATCAGAGAAATATGAATTCTGTTCAGCGATCAGTCTGACAGGTTTAAATTTGTTTTTACGGATTTTAGTTTGCACATGGTATTTACATTTTACAGAACAATATTTTCATTATAATGTATAACAACTTTGTTCTGTAAGAACACACGGAACTTCTCAAAAGTGATCAAAAGCGATGTGCTCAATTTCTATATCTAAGCCGATGCAAACACACACTGAAGAGAGGAGATGTTTTTTTCTAGGAGAGACCTACACTAGAAACAGGAAATACCTGTATTTCCCAGACTGATTCTGGGGTCAAATCTCAGTGAGTCATTTTTGTTCAGGACCCATAGACACATTAAGTTCCTGGGATGAGGGAGAGTCTCCAGGCACCTGACAGAAACTCTAGATCAAAATATTCTAGCTCTAAGAGAGCTTTAAGTCTATTATTGTCTCTATTTGAAGATGAGGATTGAACTCACTTAAAGGCAAAAATAGATTGGGGCTCTTGGGTGGCTCAGTCAGTTGAGCATCTGACTCTTGATTTCTGCTCAGGTCATAATCCCAGGGTCTTGGGATCAAGCCCTGGGTCGGGCTCCATGCTGAGTGTGGAGCCAGCTTGAGGTTCTCTTTCTTTCTCTCTCTCTCCCTCCCTCCCTCCCTCTCTCTCTCTCTCTCTTTCTTCCCCCTGCCCCTCTCCCCTTCTATCTCTCTCTCTCTAAAATAAATAAAATAAATAGATATTTTGACAACTCCAAGAATGTCACCACCACTTGAGAAGCTCCAAAGATGTAGCACACAGACCGGCCTCCCTTCATGCTTTGAAAACTCAGAGAACATGTGCCGACTACTAGAAAAATCTCCCAGAGTATCTTCAGCATCTACAAGTAGTGGCCTTCAAAGGCATGTCAGTTCATCTACAGGGCCTAATCACCGCCACTCTTGCCAAGATCCTAATACTCTTGATTTATTTGTAGTATTAATTAATTAGTTATAATAACATGCACAGGGGTGCCTGGGTGGGTTCAGTTGGTTAAGCGTCCGACTTCTGCTCACGTAATGGTCTCATGGTTTGTGGCTTTGAGCCTCGTGTTGGGCTCGGGGCTGACAGCTCAGAGCCTGGAACCTGCTTCAGATTCTGTGTCTCCCTCTCTCTCTGCCCCTCCCCCACTTGCACTCTGTCTCTGTCTCTCTCTCTCTCTCTCTTTTTTTTTTTTTTAGAACACAATGAATCGCTTTTATTTCGATATGCATCCACATCTCAGCATTTAGTGGTCCTGAACAGAAAAGTGGAAAAACGCAGCAGTTTGCCAGGAAGTCAAGCCCGCCAATTTCGGGGATCCGCTGTGCACACCGAGTTCTTTTTCAATCCCTGCTGAGGACCGTGAGAAACAGCAGCACCAAAACCAAAGTATGCACCGAATTCAAGGTTCTTTTTGTTCCAGTTGCCACATTCCAAACTAGATCCAAATGGATTGCAAGATGACCACATGAGAACCCTGTATAAAACGTCTTCAATTTTTAAAAGCAAAAGCAATTACAGGAAAAGAAAATTCATTCAGAGGGATCGTGTGTGCTTACAAGTGTCTTCTGTGGCCTTTCTCCAAGTTTAACCACCAAGAACTTTGAGAGCTGGCGGGTGTGAGTACCCCTGGTGACTGTTCTTTTCACTTTATCAGAACCTGAGCTAAAAAACCGCATCAGCTGACGATGACAGCAGAGGGTGGCAGGGCTGGGGACCCAATATTCATTCCCAGGCTGGTGGAGAGTGAGTAAATGTGGTTCCAAAACTAAACGAGGGAAGTCAGAGACTCTTTCCAACCTTACCTGATGGCTTCTGGCCAAAGCAAGGAAGTATGGTGGAAAGTGTTGGGTGGTGATGGTACAAAGAGGGAGTTGAGGAGGAGGAAGGAAAAAGCAGCACCCCTCAATTAAGGTGGGGGAGAAGATATGGGGAGAGCCCTGAATTCCTCACCAAAGGCCAATTTCAGAGGGGAGCAGAGGGGGTTACAATCTATGCTTCGGCCAAGGTTGGTGGTGGAAAGTGAAGAAGGGACAATGGCTTGGGGGGGGGTGTGGTGGGGGGCATCATTTAAGACTTAAAAAAAGCAGGGGTGCAGCTGGAGCACCCCCACACACCCAGCAGTAGTCCCGCAGGCTGTGACCTGAAACCTTCACACCTACTCTAGCAAGCCAACCCAAGCTGAAGGGCTGTTGCAGGGACAGAAGGAGGGAGGGAGGGAGGGAGGCAGGCAGGGAGGCAGGGGGAGGAGAAGGGGAGAAGGCAGAGACCCCAGGCCATGTAATCAGCAGCAAGGTGATTGTGTGATGTGTCTTTTCACAGTTGAGTTAGATGTGCCCCACCAGTTATGATGGGAATCAATTTAAATATACTTTCTTGATCCCCGAAGTTCAACTATGTGGACAGTGGTTACACTTGACAGGATGATTTGTTATAGCACAACTTATATATTTTAGATGGACAAAAAAATTAGTATCGTTTCCAGTATCTTAAGATAAATTGCCTTTGAATGGGAGCTTCCTTTCCAGTACTTTGAGGTCTACAAGACGTATCTAGAAAACTTACTACTGTGGAAAATGAAGACTGCTTAAATTGAATGGGAGGGGGGTAGGGGGAGGGCCTGTGGTTTTTCTTTTTGATTAATTGCTGTAAGACTGTCCTTAGGGCAGCTGAGGGAGTTTCGTGTTTTCTTTAGACATCATTAGGCGCCGGAGCTCTTGCAGGACGACTTTGATGCTGTATGAATTCTGCCATTTTGCTAGCACTGATATGGCTCTTGGGTCCACCGCTCCATTAATATTAATTTTTGTTACAAATCTTACAAAGGGGGGGCGCTTCTGGGTATTTAGGTCCACATTCTATTTTAAGGCTGTATATTCGGTTTTCATAAATTGTTCTTGGAGGCCCAATTATCATCCCTGTCCATCTTGTAGGTGTCATGTCTTCGTCATCTTCTAGACCCCAGCTAACTGTGCCAACTCCTACTCCTTTCTGGCCTTCTTCCAGTTCTTCCAACAGTCGAAAATTGCAAGGGACTTTTACTCCCGAGCCCGTGGTGGCTGCCATCTTGCGTCGCTGTCGCTCCTGTCTCTGTCTCTCAAAAAAAAAAAAAAAAAAAAAAAAAAAAAACATTAAAAATTATAAAATGAAATGTGTCAACATTTGGATGGACGATATAATTCAGTGAACCAATAATTTCCAAATGACCAAAATCATGCAGAGGTAAACGATTTATTGAAAGAGGGGGCACCTCACTGGTTCTGTTGGTTAAGCATCTGACTTCGGCTCAGGTCATGATCTCACAGCTCATGAGTTCGAGCCCTGCGTCAGGTTCTATGCTGACAGCTCAGAGCTTGGAGCCTGCTTGGGATTCTGTGTCTTCCTCTCTCTTTGCCCCTTCCCCACTTGTGCACGTGAGCACAAAAAACACACACACATACACAAAAAAAAAAAAAAAAAAAAAAAAAACAAAACACATGCACATAAAAAAATACAAAGGGGAGAAAAGTTTATTAGACAGCAACAGAAACACATTACTAACAGGGGAAAATTCATTCACTGTATTTCTTATCTCAGGGACTCTCTCTAAAGAAAATCCTGCATTTGTGTGATTGATTGTTTTTCCTGTGTGCTAAGGATGATATATTGTATAGAAAGGGAAGCAGAACTGGAACGGAGCTAAAGCAAACCACTGGGCTTTTATACTGGACAGGAGGGAACATTTTGGGCAAAGAAGTAGGAAGAATGGATCCAGGAGACCAAGGGCATGCTTGGCGTGCTCACCTGTGCCCTGGGCAGGAGATCCAGCACCCAAGGGTGAAGAATCCTATGTTTATCTTTTTCCTTGAACTAAAATAAGGTGACCTTCCAAGGTTGGTGTTGATACATACAGAATGTAAGATATTTCTTGAGGTAAATTTGTAATTATTAGCTCAAAGGTGTATGCATGTAGGCAGAGGGGATGACAGAAAAAAATGGGGTAAACTTTAAGCCTGGTGGAAGAAGTAAAATTTGCAAGGATTGTAAATTATGAGTTAATGCTGACTTTTTTAACTTAAAATTCACACAGAGCGAATTTCTGATTGATGACTGAATTTTGATTTAAAGAATATTTTGATTTCTGAGTCTTACACTTTCCCCATGTAATAAGATAAAGTAGATGGGTCAATAGTGATTATACTTTCCTTCTCCCCAGCCTCCTTGTCCATACTCCCAAAGCTGTTGACTGGATTTTGGCTGAAATAAGTCAAAGAATGATAAGACCCCATTTTTATTGTAACAGTTTTGGGAACATGGCCCAGTAAACAGTTGGATATGCTTTTATAGACAAGAGCTAGAAAAGGAGACTATGCATAATAAAACAGCACAGCCTGAGTCACAGACCTGGGGAGCTCTCATCTGATGTACATCGATCTTATGCTGATGTTGCTTCTTAGTTAAACTATTCCTTTGGTCATATCCACAAAAGAAAGATGGGAATATGTTCAGACAAGCTGAGATTTTAGGAAGCACTACGAAATAGCACATGTGTTTATAGCCACATCCATCCTAAGTGAAAAAATGCTTCGTATAGGAGAACAACCTGCAGAAAGAATGTGCTGGAAAATAGGGGATGTAGTCATGGCCATTAGACTGTGCAGATGGTCAACAAATAACCTTGGCTGAAACGTGTGGAGCACTGGGAGAATCTGGGTTCACTGATCCAGAAGCTATTCTGTGTCATTCACACATGTGTGCTTGTGTGTGTGTGTGTGTGTGTGTGTGTGTGTGAACTAGATGAAAGCTACTGAGCTAAAGTGGTGAAGATCCTAGAATCTTCAAGGAAATAGTGTATAAAAAGTACTTAGAATACTAAGACTTTGTCAGCTTTATTTGTGTTTGGGTACATTACATGGTTCCTTTTTCCTGCCTTTGAAAAATGTTACTTTCTTAAGGCTTGAAGATATGGTACTCTTTAGAAAATGGCATGGAGAAGACTCTATTGAATTCCACCGTTGGTTGTGAATGCTTAAAATCGAGTTGAAATGTCGTAGTTCTGAAAACTTTTGAATGACTTAATGGGCAAAACAATGGAAATGTGAATTACAGTGAGATCAAGTTATTTCTGCTCTGATTATTTGATGATGTATATACATCAAGTTTTCCAGGCTGTTTTTTATTTTTGGTTTGTTTTCCTTTTAAGGGGAGAATTTCACAAAGTTTCTACTTTATAGCAATTTTCCCGGAATGTATGTAGGCAGGGATTTTCAATTCGAACCACTAGAGGACAGAATAGTATCAGTCACTAGAGAGGCTGCTCAGTGTGTCAGTAAAAAACAAAGTAATTCTAGGTATGCATACGTCTTACTGCATCTGGTTAATTAACGTAGCACCAGGCTATGTTCATCCTTAACGACCACAGCTAATGCTTTGTTGTTGTTGTCATTGTTGTTGTCTTTTGTTTTTACCAGCATTCAGCCATTCAAATATGCTTCTTACTTCTTAGCAAAGTGATACCAGGTGATAAAGTTATTAAAATCAGGATGGGAAAAATTACCCCCAATTCCCTTAAAAGCCAATTATATTGGATGGTGTGATGCAGTCAGATTAGACAGTAAATAACACAGAACTGGTGTTAGGCTGACATCATCATTTTAAAGCCTGCCTTTCCCCTTTGTTTTGCATTATTTACTCTAGATTCCCATAAATATATTTGCTATTTAAATAAAATGACAGTTGGAACATTTTTGTACACATTGTTTATAAGCTAGTTATCACAATCAATAATGTGATCGGTAACATGGGTTTTCAAACCAACTTGTGAAAATTAATAAAAAGAAACCTCAATAAAATGGAGTCAGGAGGTTGGGCAGGGGGAACGCTCCTGCCTTGCCAGCCCTACCAATCAAAGTCCCTTGCGAATCCAACCGGAAGACATGGGCCTTGCAAGCCAATATTACTTTACTATTGGCAATAGTCCAGCCAGTGAGAGACAGTCACAATTCAGCCAATGGGAAGCCACTATACTTTGACCTCCTAGTTTACTCCAATGGACTTTTTGTTTATAACAGCTACCTTCCCCGGCAACCCCACTCTCCCACTTTTCTTTATAAAAGAACATTTCCTCTTTTTTTTTCCAAACTTGTCTACTGTTTTGCTATACCTTGCTGTGCCTGATTGCAATTCTGTGCTATTCCCAAACAAACCCATCGATTGCTGGCAAAAATGTATCAGTTTTATTATTATTTTTTTAACGTTTATTTATTTTTGAGACAGAGAGAGACAGAGCATGAATGGGGGAGGGTCAGAGAGAGGGAGACACAGAATCTGAAACAGGCTCCAGGCTCTGAGCTGTCAGCACAGAGCCCGACGCGGGGCTCAAACTCACGGACTGCGAGATCATGACCTGAGCCGAAGTCGGACGCTTAACCGACTGAGCCACCCAGGCACCCCATAGCAGTCTTATTTTTTAAGGCTAACAAAATACTGGCAAAAATTCAAAACAATCTATTCATCACTATTTAACATGAGTCTGGATGCAGGTGAATATTCTTTACCCAAGTGAATTTAATGGCTATTACAGTATTCTATAAAATGGAGGGCCCATTGTTTACTTATCTAATCCTTTATAACAGCACATTATTATGGCTGCAATCATCTTTTATATAAATAATGCTGCAATAAAAAATTGGGCACACATTTGGACAGGTGTCGTTCTGTAATATAAATATCTAGAACTGCATTTTCTAGGTTCAGTGGTTCAAAAATTTTGGTAGATTTTACCAAATTAATCGCCCATGTTTGAGAATTGTACACCTCTAGTGTGTATAGGTATGTGCTCTTACCCTAATTATCACCAAACCATCTTGTTTATCAGATTTTTCATTTATATAAATGATCGCCAGGGAGGCTGGTTTTTTGATATATGTATATTATCTACTTGTAGCTCTATCTGTTTTTGTAATTGGCACTGAGTTGTTAAACTTTTCTGAGTCCTTTTTATATTGAAAATGTTAGCATCAATCGTATGTTTCAAGATTTTTTTTTCGTACATCTTTAAATTTCTTGATAGTTCTTTATCGGGCCGACTTAAAAAAAAATCACATATTAAAATGTGTTGCTCTTTTCTTTTCTGGCCTTGGGTTTTCACATCACTCAGAAGAACTCTCCCATCGGAAGATTAAAAACTGTTTTCAAATTTTATTTTGATTTTATTATTTTTTTAATTTGAGGCAAGGAGGGGCAGAGGGAGAGGGAGAGAGAGAATCTTAAGTGGGGCTTGATCTCACAACTGTGAGACCATGACGTGAGCCAAAAATCAAGAGTCAGACACCTAACTGACTGAGCCACCTGGGCACCCCTAAAGCTTTTTACATACATGGTTTTTTCCCTCGTATTTAACAGGGTTTTTTTCTCCTTTCATATATTTATATCCATAACCGTTCAGTGATTTAGCAACTTTATTGTACTCACGTAACACTGGGTGGTCTTAGAAAGGCAGTGACATGTTCATGGCCACAGAGCCCTGTATGTCAAGGCTGCTATCGAAACCCAGATGATCTCCCTTTACGGCCAACCTGCTCATTTCCTTTTATCCCTTAAACATCAAATTTTATTTTGCGTATTATAGGAGATTTGAAATCTCATTTTTTTTTTGTCCCAAGGAGACTATTTTCTCAACAACGTTAATTGAATCAGTCAACCTTCCCTTATTTATTTCGAAAACAACCATTATTCTATTATCAGTCCTCATTTATACGTATCTGCTAGGGATCGTAAAGCAATTTTATTTGTTTTTGTTCCAGTATCAACTTTAAAAATTCCAATTTCTAAAATTCTTTTTAAGTAGAGGTTACATATGTGTCAACAAAAAAATACCCTTTTTTTGCCAAGATATATGAAAATTCAATTCAAATTATTATCGGAAAGCATAACTCCTTCCCAGGCTCTTCCATCTGGATTCTGCTCACCCATCCTGCACCCTATTCCCCCAGCCTCTGCACCGTGGAACCCCTTAGGATTCTCCTTTTACCTCTCTTTCTAAATCTAAATTTGAAGAGGGGATCTCTCCTCCAATCGTCTCTAACTACATGGAATGTTTGCCTTTTTTTCTGATCCCTGCCCCTGCTCTGCTGGATCCATTCTTCTATCCATCTCACAATTATTTTCTTCCTATATATTATAAAAATTGCTTTCTATTGTTTTCTGGAGATCATTCCACTTCTGCATCACTTTCTACACTTTTATGTATGCATATAATGGACCATGACAAAAGACCCCCAGACCAAGCAGAGAGAGGCACAATCTTCCTTACAGGGTACCTGAGAGGAAGAAGTTGTGAGTACACATGCATTTGCTTTTTGTTTTGCTCCTATGAATATTTCAATGCGTGTGACGATCGCTTGTATAACATATTTAAATACAAAACCAAATCAGGACTTAAGAGTTGATGAGGGAGGAGGGTGTAGGGGGTCTCCTGATGATTCTGACCCACAGGCACCATGGAATGGCACTGCTCAGGATGCTTGAGGAAAGATAGCAACATCTTGGTTCCCTTGTGTTCAGAGGACGTGGCATGGGCCCCAGTTTCTGTGGCTCGATCTCTGCTCTTGAGAACAGATCCTCTGAGTGTTAGATCCTCTGAGTTAGCATTAATAAGTATCACTTTTCAACCCAGGGGCTACCAAACCATATCGCTTGTGTGGGGCACCAGGTATGTTCAACATTTCCACATGGAGAGACGCTGCGTCTCCTTCGTCTCCTTCTTCGTTTCTTCAATTTTCTTTATTCTCTTCACTTTTCAACAGGTTTTTTCATGGAAAGATAGCACCTGCTGATTTCACCCTGACATCCTCCCAGGCCAGGGGCTGTATTCTTTTGCTTTCAACAGAGAGGCTTATTCCTTGGGAAATTCTCTTAATTCCCACTGTTAGTGCCTCACTGCTCAGGAGGGGAACTTCTTTTTTCTCCTCCCCCGCCCCTACTACGTCCACCTGCTGATGAAGCCCGGGGAGGAGTTGCTCCATCCGGGTCTCGTCCCAAATAACACGAGATCCTCTGTGCCGCGAGGCTGAAAACCTGCTGGCACCTCACGTGAAGGGTACGATGGCTTGGTCTTTTGTCAGTGCCTGGCTCTCTTCCATCAGCTACTGAGGGACTCTGAAGGTCCCTCCTATTCTCTGGGAGTGACAGAAGCAAAATTCTCATTTGGTACAGAAGTGTTAAGATCCCCTTCCTGTCCAAATTCTACCCTCAAGTCTGAACCCCGCCCAGGAAGCAAGTGGGGCTGGAGCAGAGTTAGGACCCAGGTAGGGGTGTATCTATTTCTCGAAAAACATGTTTTTATTAGGTCTGAGTTTCACAGTTTATTGGATGTATATCCAGCATTTGATTCATCATCTGAATTGCCTCAACATATGTACATACTGTATTATATTTTACATTTTTTCTTAAGTAGGGAAGATACCTAATTTGAGCCTAAAATAGCACTGCCTTTGGATTCACACCAGCAGGGGTTTACGTCAGGGGTCTTAGAGTGGGCTCACATTTACATTAGATGACAAGGAACATCCTAAGAAGAACCCATTCTGAGGAAGAAGAAAGTTAATTCACAACCTGGTCCAATTCTCATTACCCAGCTTGGGAATAGAAAGCCAATTCTGATAAAGCCATCATGATGACACCAGGATCACCCTTGGCCTGACCCTTAAAGTGCTGTATTTAAATGATGTGAAAGAGAAGGACAGTTGGTGTTTTATTGTTCTGGTTGTATTCGTTTATTTTTAATATGTCAGGCATTTGTTGCACACAGTAACCTGAGAGAGACGCTTTAGGGAAAGAAATCTTTCCTCCAGAACTGAGCCCTCTACCCATGTGTGTATAATGCGCATGTAGTTTTTGATGTCTAAGGCCTCAGATACGGGCCCAAGTGGTCCTAGGCACTTTGTGTCTAGAACTTAGAGATGAATCTGCCGGGGAGATCGCTAACATCCTTTCTGCACAGGACCCTTGATTGTGTATCTTCTGAGACAATCTCCCTGTAGAAGGCTACGGCTGAAACCCTGAAATATCCGAACACCTCTCTTTGTCCTTCTAATTTCAACTCATGGTAGAGATCCGCCCAGCCAGGGGCGCCTGGGTGGCTCGGTCGGTGAGCGTCCGACTTCGGCTTAGGTCATGATCTCACGGTCCGTGAGTTCGAGCCCCGCGTCGGGCTCTGTGCTGACAGCTCAGCCTGGAGCCTGTTTCGGATTCTGTGTCTCCCTCTCTCTCTGCCCCCTCCCCTGTTCATGCTCTGTCTCTCTCTGTCTCAAAAATAAATAGATGTTAAAAAAAAAAAAAAAGAAAAGAAATCCGCCCAGCCAGAGGGATTTTGAGGACAATTTTGTTGGTTTATTTCAGTTCCTGAAACCCACCCACCCACAGAGAATGCATCCTCTTTTTCCCCCAACCCTCAGTAGGCACAAATGGGTCCTTCAAGGTATTTCTCGTGTAACCCCATAATTTGCTCTGGAAATATGTTTATTTTCTTCCCAGTTCCATTGAGCATCTTTCCTTCCTCCCAAGGAATGAGAATAAATGAGGAGCTGTTACTACAAAAAGTCCACTATACTGAATAATATACCAGCTAAGAATCCAATTTTTAGCGCTCTCAAACTAACTCCCTTTTGATCAGAAATATTTTTATCCACATTGATAACCACTTTGTTCATCTGGCATGAGCCCAAATGAATTTCTGTTATTTGGAATAATTAAATTTTCTCCCAGGGAAATATTTTATTTATTACAAGGCGAATACGGAAACTTGGAATAAATTTCACTACAACAAGGTACACTTAGATCTCTTATGTAGAAAAAGTCACATGATTTATGGGTCAAGGGTAACCTTGTTCTTTGTTCTCCTCAAACCTTGCTCCACCCTTCCCAACAGGTACACATCTCCACCTTCAGTGACTAAAACGTGTCTGACCAGGTTTCTACACTTCCAAGAAGATGGATTCTTCTCGCATTGAAGGTAAAACCATGGGACCATTTTTGTGTTATGATCATTTCCCTGCATCACTGTAATGTGACTCTGGCTACTTGTCTCTAGATACTACATGCTGGCTATCTTCTGCTTACCCATAATATTTCAAGTGTACAAGCCAAAGAAATAAGGACATTTTCCATCAAATCTCTACTAATAGTGGGTGGAAAAACTAATTCGCCCACTTTGGACAGTAACAAGACATGTGCTTTTTAAATACAACAATGAGAGGAGTGCTACACTCCGTACAACTATAAAAGTGAGCCATTTACACTATTTTCATGTATTGTTTTATGTATATCTGCTATATTCAGTGTTTCTTAAACTGCACCAAAAATAGGAAACACTCAAGTTGGTGTCAGTGGTTTCTATATTACTCGGCGGTTGAAAGCGTGACTAATGGTCACCAGCAGACAGCGACTGAAGGGCCATGAAGAGCGGGTTCAGGAAAGGATTTTTCTCAGGTGAGCAGAACAATTCGTTGGCAGAGGGGCTCCCACCGGCACTTCTGTCCTACATGTCATGTCTTATTGTGCTCTTACCATACAAGGATAAAAACTACCCTGTCATTAGAGAAAGAAAGATACTTTATTTTTTAGTGCACGAAGTCGCTTACCCACGTTGTCCATCCCGGAAGAGTAGAGAAACTGAAAAACAAAAATAAGAATATAACCTCTTAGCAGACACATTAACAAGACTTCCTCATCTGTAGGTAGAGTGTCTCCTTACGTGTATAACTGGCCATGACGATATGGTACTTATCTCTCTCTTTCTCTCTCTTTGTTAATGCTGCATTTAAAAAAATTTATTTATTTATTTTTATTTGAGAGAGAGAGAGCACACACAAGCAGGGGAGAGGGGCAGAGGGAGAGACAGAGATAATCCCAAGCAGGCCCTGCACTGAGCGCAGAGCCTGATGAAGGGCTCCATCCCGTGACCCCGGGGTCATGACCTGAGCCAAAATCAAGAGTCAGACACTCAACCAGCTGAGCCACCCTGGTGCCCCCCTCTGTTAATGCTGCACTTTAAATTTCCTTACTCATTCAGTATTTAGATTGTCCCTTTATGTGTTCAGGAGTGTGCTAGGCAAAGAGTTCAGAAGCCATTTCCCCACCATGAAGTAGGTCATACCTTAGTTGAGAGAGAACTAACCCATCATTGTACAGTGTGGTCTGGGATGTGATAAAAGTTGTGCTCTGGAGGGGCAGATAGATTTAGACAGATCGGACTCTGAGGGCTTTCTGTGAAAAATTTTAAGGAGTCATAAAGAGCCAGAATGAGATATTAGCACATATTAGGAAGCGAATCTGTACACGGCCAAGGCAATAGCATGTGAGTTTGGGTTTTCTGTGGCCCCAGATGGAAGGTCTGTGTGTTATGCTTTCGGAGGTCAGGTGCTGAGAAAGCAGGCTCTGAGACAAAAAGTGCCATGTGAGGAGTTTAGTAGGGAGTGCTACGGGCTCAACGCATATGAGAAGAGCAGGCAGGATGAGGAACGGAGGAAAACCCGAGCTGCTGTGCAGTCACAGTGTGGCTTTGGTCAAAACCCGGGTGGGGGAAGGAGCTCTGAGACTGCAATGACCCTTCAGGGGTGGAGTGAGGGGTCTGAGCCTTTATCCCTCCACATCCAGTCCTTGGATAGAGGGGAGAAAACTGGGGCTAAATGACTCATTTCAGCCAAAGGCAATTCCAAGAATGACTCCCAAGTCTCTGTATTTACCAAACATCTACATTTCTCAACTGAAGAGATTACTGAACCTGCCATCTTCCACCTTGGAATCCTCTGTCTTTCACAAGTTTGATTTCCCTGTGTTCACACCATATTCTTCATCCAATCGGATATTGTTATGGTTGCAGTTTTGATGTCACACGATCATAGGCATGAGGAACACACACGGTTACAGAAACAAAACTTGGGTTGGATCATCTTCCTGAAGAGACAGTTATTGTCACCTGGCGTATTAGAGTCTTTACATCCAGCTTCTTTAAGAAGGAGAAAGACCATTGAATCCGCTGCTGTGAAAAGGCAGTGATAGAGAAAAGGAAAAAAAAAACTATCCTTACCAACTATCTCCCACCTGAGGGGCTCACTTCTCTCTAGGTATTATGGGAAAATATGAGATCAGTAACCTCAAAGAGACCATGTCTTCAGCTGTTAATGGTCTACCAAGGCTATCAAGAAACAGAGGCATGGGCTGTAATGTGGAGTCCGAGGACCAAAAGCATCAAAATCATCTAGAAATGTTAGAAATGCAAATACTCAGTCCCCACTATAAGACTTAGTGGATCAGAAACACTGGGGTGAAGCCATGCCCCCTGTATTTTAACAAGCCCTCCAGATGATTCTGATACACACTGGAGATGGGGCTTCATTTAGTGCAGGTGATAAGTATCTTAAGCCAAATCTCTACAAGAAGCCATATTTAGGGGAGCCTGGGTGGTGCAGTCAGTGGGGCGTCCGACTTCAGCTCAGGTCATGATCTGACGGTTTGTGAGTTCAAGTCCCACGTTGGGCTCTGGGCTGACTGTGTGGAGCCTGCTTGGGATTCTCTCTCTCCCCCTCTCCCTCTGCCCCTCTCCTGCTCATATGTGCTCTCTCTCTCAAAATAAATAAAGTTTAATAAAAGAAAATAATATTCAAAAATATGAGAATGGAAATTCTATTACCCAGATAGTACTGCTGTGAACATTTTAGCGCAATTCTTTTCAGACATTTTACAGGCATTTTTATTTATAGAAATTATGATGGTACTAGTTATTTTGTAACCTGCTTTTTGAAATTTTTTTTTTTAACGTTTATTATTTTTGAGACAGAGAGAGACCGAGCATGAACGGGGGAGGGTCACAGAGAGAGGGAGACACAGAATCTGAAACAGGCTCTGGGCTCTGAGCTGTCAGCACAGAGCCCGACGCGGGGCTCGAACCCACGGACCGTGAGATCATGACCTGAGCCGAAGTCGGACGCTTAACCGACTGAGCCACCCAGGCGCCCCTGTAACCTGCTTTTTGATTTAATAATCTATTTAGCTCATACATGTATATGTGACAAGGATAACTCAGATGACCCAGCCTATGAGTACAAATGAGCTTATCTTTACTGTGAGCCCCCAACCTGGTCTCTTCAAAATCAATGTACAGAAATCAGTTGCATTCTTATACACTAATAATGAAGCAACAGAAAGACAAATAAAGAAACTGATCCCATTCACAATTGCACCAAGAAGCATAAAATACCTAGGAATAAACCTAACCAAAGATGTAAAAGATCTGTATGCTGAAAACTATAGAAAGCTTATGAAGGAAATTGAAGAAGATATAAAGAAATGGAAAAACATTCCAAGCTCATGGATTGGAAGAATAAATACTGTTAAAATGTCAATACTACCCAAAGCTATCTACACATTCAATCCCAATCAAAATTGCACCAGCATTCTTCTCGAAGCCAGAACAAGCAATCCTAAAATTTGTATGGAACCACAAAAGGTCCCAAATAGCCAAAGTAATTTTGAAGAAGAAGACCAAAGCAGGAGGCATCACAATCCCAGACTTTAGCCTCTACTACAAAGCTGTCATCATCAAGACAGCATGGTATTGGCACAAAAACAGAGACACATAGACCAATGGAATAGAATAGGAACCCCAGAACTAGACCCACAAACGTATGGCCAACTCATCTTTGACAAAGCAGGAAAGAACATCCAATGGAAAAAAGACAGTCTCTTTAACAAATGGTGCTGGGAAAACTGGACAGCAACATGCAGAAGGTTGAAACTAGACCACTTTCTCACACCATTCACAAAAACAAACTCAAAATGGATAAAGGACCTGAATGTGAGACAGGAAACCATCAAAACCCTAGAGGAGAAAGCAGGAAAAGACCTCTCTGACCTCAGCCGCAGAAATTTCTTACTTGACACGTCCCCAAAGGCAAGGGAATTAAGAGCAAAAATGAACTATTGGGACCTCATGAAGATAAAAAGCTTCTGCACTGCAAAGGAAACAATCGACCAAACTAAAAGGCAACCAACGGAATGGGAAAAGATTTTTGCAAATGACATATTGGACAAAGGGCTAGTATCCAAAATCTATAAAGAGCTCACCAAACTCCACACCCAAAAAACAAATAATCCAGTGAAGAAATGGGCAGAAAACATGAATAGACACTTCTCTAAAGACGACATCCAGATGGCCAACCGGCACATGAAAAGATGCTCAACGTCGCTCCTCATCAGGGAAATACAAATCAAAACCACAGTGAGATACCACCTTGTGCCAGAAAGAGTGGCTAAAATGAACAAATCACGAGACTACAGATGCTGGCGAGGATGTGGAGAAACGGCAACCCTCTTGCACTGTTGGTGGGAATGCAAACTGGTGCAGCCGCTCTGGAAAACAGTGTGGAGGTTCCTCAAAAAATTAAAAATAGATCTACCCTATGACCCAGCAATAGCACTGCTAAGAATTTACCCAAGGGAACATGAGTGCTGATGCATAGGGGCACTTGTACCCCAATGTTTATAGCAGCACTCTCAACAATAGCCAGATTATGGAAAGAGCCTAAAGGTCCATCAACTGATGAATGGATAAAGAAATTGTGGTTTATATATACAATGGAGTACTACATGGCAATGAGAAAGAATGAAATATGGCCCTTTGCAGCAACATGGATGGAACTGGAGAGTGTTATGCTAAGTGAAATAAGCCATACAGAGAAAGACAGATACCATATGCTTTCACTCTTATGTGGATCCTGAGAAACTTAACAGAAACCCATGGGGGAGGGGAAGGAAAAAAAAAGAGGTTAGAGTGGGAGAGAGCCAAAGTGTAAGAGACTCTTAAAAACTGAGAACAAACTGAGGGTTGATGGAGGGTGGGAGGGAAGGGAGGGTGGATGATGGGTATTGAGGAGGGCACCTTTTGGGATGAGCCCTGGGTGTTGTATGGGAACCAATTTGACAATAAATTTCATATTTAAAAAATAGAAAATAAAAAATAAATAAAAGCTCACACAAAAAAATAAAAAAATAAAATATGTATCTTCCTCAATATCTCCAAGTTTAGAACTCTGGTTTTAAAGTTTTAAGAGAGCACACATATTTAAAAGCAAGCAATTTTTATTTTGTATGAAGCAGTTAAGACAGTAATACAAGTAGGATGTCAACCTAATAAAGCTAAATGTTTGGGGAAACATTAGCATGTACAGTATTGCTTTTAGCTTCTAGATAGGAGTACATATTAACTGCTGTAAATTTCTATTTGGCCTCTTCTCCATTCTGTTCTCTTCAGTTCTTAGGAAAGAAATATCCAGGGGAGAAAATGTTCTTTCTCTAATTCAAGACTGCGGACAGTATGTGAACTTGAATAAGGAAAGCCAGGAGCAAATTGTTGTCATGCTTGTTATCATTATTATTTCGCAGAGATCTCGCACAATGCCATTCAGGTTTGTGGGGTCTAGAACAGAGTGCACTCTTTTGAGTCAGACAGATCTGGTGGAGAAACTCTGCTCTGGCATTTACTGTCTCCATGACTCGCTACATTACTTTGAGCAAGTTACTTCACCTTTAAAGTCTTGTTATTCTCATTTCAGAAAAGAATATAATACAGAAACTATCTTGCTAGGTTAACTTGAGGATCGAATAATGTGTTAAATGAAGGATTTGCTTCTGAAAACTTCCTGGTTTAAAGAAAACAAAAATTCTACTGATCATGTGAAGCAAATGACCTGTATTTGCAGTCAAGTGTGGTAAATGCCTCTCCTCTCTCCACCTCCCTACCTCTAGGTGAACTTGAAGGTACACAGGGGTTGAAAGGTGACGTTGACCAAGACTGCCTCTGCTTCTCTGCCCTTTTCCTCTCTGGCAGTTGGCCCTGCCTCAGACTCAGGAGCCTATTCAGCTCATCCTCCTTCCTCTGAAGCCAAATCCGAAAGCACAGGCCAACAACGAATACACTTACTAACACTAATTAAACCGAAATGAAATGTGTTTTGTTCTTCAGCAAGTTTTCACATTAAGTGATAGATTTCATCTCGAATTATACAATGAGTCAAAAACAGAGCATGACGTAAAGTGGCAGAATTAGCCCCAGAATTTTGGACCCTGGCTCTGCTTCTTACATTGGGTGAAGGTCACCGTGGCCGTGGGAAAGCCACCAAGTCTCAACTGAACTTCAGTTTCTCTGGCCCCGCATTTGTTCCATCATGGTTTCGGGGAGCTCCCGGCTGGAAGAGCTGGAATCCCTTCATCCCTCGCAGCTCTCATGAGTGGAAACCCCCTCCCTTGGTTGGCACGAGTGCCCTTCTGTGCAGCCCTCCTCGTCCTCCTGGCCACTCCCCTCCCCTCCAGGGGAAGGCTGGAGCAGTTCTGTTTCTTCTACGCTTCATCTAACACTTCCTTTTGCCAGCAAGACTCCTTCATGCCTATTTCTAAGAACTCTGACTTGTTAGGTACATTTTCATTTACTGTTTT
The DNA here is from genome assembly GCF_018350155.1 of Leopardus geoffroyi. Taxonomy (NCBI): domain Eukaryota; kingdom Metazoa; phylum Chordata; class Mammalia; order Carnivora; family Felidae; genus Leopardus; species Leopardus geoffroyi. The sequence goes on from NC_059342.1 coordinate 45,985,523, forward strand.
AATTTGTAATGTTCACACGATTAAAAATACAAAAATATGCTGGGAAACCTCCCTCCCCCTGCGTCTTCCCCTAGTCTCGTTTCCCCAAAACACAAGTTATCATTGTAATTTATTCTTATATATTCTTTATTTGTTCGTGCACAAGTTAGGTCAAATAGAAAATTTGTTTTACATTTTATTAAAAAGATTTTTTTTTAATGTTTATTTATTTCTGAGAGACAGACAGAGACAGAGTGCGAGCCGGGGAGGGGCAGACAGAGAGGGAGACACAGAATCCGAAGCAGGCTCCAGGCTCCGAGCTGTCAGCACAGAGCCCGACGTGGGGCTCGAACTCACGAACCACGAGATCATGACCTGAGCCAAAGTCGGCCTAACCGAGTGAGCCACCCAGGCGCCCCTTGTTTTACATTTTAATGTCAAATACAGCATTTTATACACACTGTTCTGCATCTTCCTATTTTTTCACTTTTTTCTTTCAGTATAGGAAGAGCATCCTCACTCTGTTCTCCAGCCGGGTGGTGTTCCTTTGTGTGACTATACTTCAACTGTCTCAAACTAAAAGAATTTGAGTGGTTTCCTGTCTTTTGATATTATAAATAATGCTGCAGTGAACAGTATTGTATGCACGCCATCAGACACATATGCAAGCATTTTTATAAGATCAATTTCAAATTTATGGATCAAAGATGGTTATTTTAACAGATGTCAATATATTGCCTCTACAGCGATCCTACCAATTTCCAGTGCTCTGGCAAATTATAGGAGCATCCCTCTCCAAAATCTCCACAAAAGTGTGGGCCTTCAGCTGTTATGAATGGCATGCTGTTCACTTTTAATTTGTATTTTTTATCATTATAAGTGAGGTTGAACCTGTTTTCATGCATTTGTTTTCCCTCTGCAATCTGCTGTTCATGACCTTTGGCCATATTTCTTTTTTTTTTTTTTTTAATTTTTTTAAATTTTTTTTTCAACGTTTATTTATTTTTGGGACAGAGAGAGACAGAGCATGAACGGGGGAGGGGCAGAGAGAGAGGGAGACACAGAATCGGAAACAGGCTCCAGGCTCTGAGCCATCAGCCCAGAGCCCGACGCGGGGCTCGAACTCACGGACCGCGAGATCGTGACCTGGCTGAAGTCGGACGCTTAACCGACTGCGCCACCCAGGCGCCCCCCTTTGGCCATATTTCTATTGTGTCACCTGTAACAGATATTCAGTGTGTATTGACATTTTCAAGTCTGGCAATGCACATTATTCCTTGTACTTCTTAATGTTTCTACCAATTTCTGGCAAAGAAATCATTGGAATGGATGTGGTAAGTTAAGAAATTAGTACAGTGGAGACATACCTCATTTACTTTGAGGAAAATAAACCCATTTGAAGAACCAAGTATGAAATACTGATGAATCTATTTTATCTCATGAAAATTTAAGATGAATGGAAAATACAAAGTGACATTACAAAACAAAGACCATTGTAGTCATTATGCATAATCTTAAAGGACAGGTAAATATACATATATCTACACACACGAAACCAAAGCAATTAATGACAAGAAGAAATAATAGTCTCTGGAACAGTCCTCCCGCGCCTCCACCTACCCTATGCTTCTAAAGTCTGCCCTTGGCTCATGCTCCACATTCTTCAAGGAATGCATTCCTCGTTTGCTTATCTTTCTTATCAGCTGGAGTGCAAAGAAGAGACACCGGTTGATTTCTACTCGAACAATGGTCCAGGCACAGCTGCTGTACTCTTGGCTTTCCAGGTAATCATGGATCCTTTGGAAGTACATTTTAATCTGTAACCTAACGTTCTCACTCCCCAAGATGCAGCTGTCCTGCTCTGCTTCCGGGCCTGTGAGTTCTTCTAGGTATTCCAGCTGTTGATGAAGCTCAGTGAGGAACTTCTCCACGTGGCTTTCCTCCCAACCATCTGAAGAAGTATTTGCCCTGAAGAGGTTGAAGATCTGCTGAAGCATCTCGTGAAGAATGGCCAGTGCTTGTCCTTTCTGGTACTGGCGAGGATTCACAGACCGCTGGGGAAGCAGGAAGTTTTTCCTGTGTGGCAGACACTGCTGAATTGATGAGCTTTGCAATGTACTCAAGAGTTTTAAACTCTCTCTGTTTACTCTTTGTTGGAAGAGAGCCAGTTTCAACTCTAGGGAGAAGACAGTAGAAGAGGCCAACAGCACCGACACAATTTCAAAGAAATGCTTGTTAATCATGATGAAGGTCAAATATGCCACTTATCTCTGGGCAGACTTAGTTAGGAAAGCTCCAACTTTAGTGAATGCTTGCCTTTCATGCAGCTCAGATTGTTCTGGAAGGTGTTCTCTTTTGTTGGTTTTGTTTTCTGATGCTGTCATTACTCCGAGATTACATACTGGGTTTTCTGGTTCCCTTTTCATAGTGTTTATGGGACATTTCCTCCACTTTCCCCATTGTGTTGGCTGTTTAATGAAGTAACCAAAAGAACTTGTTTCATTGTATGTGTTCCTTGGATAATTACAGACTAGTCACCCAATATGATTTTCTATTACTCTTATTATGTATTAGATACAAAGTTTCACTCAACACAATATGCTTTCTAAATATTTAGTCAAACTTATTAAAGTTCTTTTATTGAGAGTATTTTTTTAAAGGAGTACTCTTTCATGGAGTAATATTTATCAGAGGCTTAGCAGCACCTATAGCGTGCTTGGACGGGGCGGGGGCAGGGAATTAAAATCTATACAGACTACTAAATTTAAAAACTCAAGTAGAGCTGTAAATTTGTGCAAATGCTTGAGCAAATTAACCTTAAAATATGTATGAGCAATCTAAAATTGTTTTTTAATGTTTATTCAGTATTTATTTTTGAGAGAGAGCGAGAGAGAGAGCAGGTGAGGAGCAGAGAGAGAATCCCAAGCAGGCTCCTCACTGTCAGCACAGAGCCTGACATGGGGCTCCAACTCCCAAACCATGAAATCATGACCTGAGCAGAAACCAAGAGTCGGACGCTCAACAGACTGAGGCACCCAGGCATCCCAAATTGTTTTATACCTTACTAAAGTAGTTCAATATCTAAGTTTCTAACCTATGAAAGTAATGTGAATGAGAAAAAAATTAGCAAAAGAAGGTCATTATAAATTTATTACAACTGCAGAATATTAGAAATGGCTTATAGGTCCAATAATAGGGAAATGGTTAAATAAATGTTGGTACATCCATATAATTAAATGCCATGTAATCATTATAAATGATGAAGTTATATGTGAAAAGGTTGGGCAGTTGGCTGATGTACATTCCCTAGGGTACCATTAACTATGGTAAACCAAAGCTACTCTCTTTACATTAATAATGCCTCTTGAATTACAAATACCCAGTTCCACATTTTAAGTCCTCCCAAATATGCCCTCAATCTACCTTTTCAATCTTATCTCCCACTGTTGCTCCAAATATAAGGTAAGGGAAACTGAATTCCAGATAAAGTTAATGACTCACTATTTCCTTAATACACCTAGCAGAGGTGTGTGTGTGTGTGTGTGTGTGTGTGTGTGTGTGTGTGTCTTCTCTCTCAGAAATATCACCCATGGTGTTACCTCCTTCACCTCTAATATGTGTCTGTGCAAGGACTAAGGGTTACTTCTTTAGGATGTAGATTTCTTTTACGAAGCTATAATCTGTCTTCTGGATCCTCACAGCATTGTATACCTTTTTAAAAACACTTTTCTTGGGGCGCCTGGGTGGCGCAGTCAGTTAAGCGTCCAACTTCAGCCAGGTCACGATCTCGCGGTCCGTGAGTTCGAGCCCCGCGTCAGGCTCTGGGCTGATGGCTCAGAGCCTGGAGCCTGTTTCCGATTCTGTGTCTCCCTCTCTCTCTGCCCCTCCCCCATTCATGCTCTGTCTCTCTCTGTCCCAAATATAAATAAACGTTGAAAAAAAAATAAATAAAATAAAAACACTTTTCTTGTTCTGTCTTATGCATGGCTATATATTTTTGTCACATTTACATTTATGTGAGTATGTAAGTATGATTAATGTCATATAGCAGGGCTATATCTAACCATGTTGCTATTTGTTTTCTAATTGTTCATATGGTTTTTTTCCTTCTTTTGGATTGATTACAAAACATGATTCCATTTTATCTCCACTATTGGTTTATTAGCTATACCACTTTATTTTTATAGTAGTTTCTCTAGGGTGTAAAATATATGTCTTTGGGGTGCCCGGGTGGCTCAGTCGGTTAAGCATCTGACTCTTGATTTCAGCTCAGGTCATGGTCAGTTTATGGCATCAAGCACCATGTGGGACTTTGTGCTGACAGTGTGGAGCCTGCTTGGGATTCTCTCTCCCTCTTTCTCTGCCCCTCCCATGCTCGTGTGCTTTGTCTCTTTCTCAAAATAAATTTAAAAACTTAAAAAATATTAAAATATATATCTTTATTTAGCATATTACAATTTACTTTCAAATAATATTACACATGGCTTAAAGGATATCACAATATACTCTTCTCCATCCACTCATCCTTTGTGCTCTAGCTGTTATACATTTTCATGTGTTTTAAACCCCACAAACATTGATACTATATTTATTTTAAATAGTCAATTATATATTTTAAAGAGATTTTTTATTTTTTTTTTATTTTTTTATTTTTCAACGTTTATTTTATTTTTGGGACAGAGTGAGACAGAGTATGAACGGGGGAGGGGCAGAGAGAGAGGGAGACACAGAATCGGAAACAGGCTCCAGGCTCTGAGCCATCAGCCCAGAGCCTGACGCGGGGCTCGAACTCACGGACCGCGAGATCGTGACCTGGCTGAAGTCGGACGCTTAACCGACTGCGCCACCCAGGCGCCCCCAAAAGAGATTTTTTAAATGAGGAAACCTTTCTTCTATATTTACTCATTATCGTACATTTACCAACATACCATTTCTGGTGCTGTTCATTTCCTTTCAGTAGATCTAAATTTCCATTTGCTATCATTTTTCTTGAATAACTATTATTATTCTTAAATCCTTTAATAATTCTTGTATCTCAGTTCTGCTGGTGACAAATCTCTTGGCTTTTCGTTTGTCTGAAAAAGCATTTTGCCTTCAGTTTGAACATACGTTTTTGCTGAGTATAGAATTCTAAGTTGAGATAGTTTTTCCCTCAGTACTGTAAAGATGTTGTTCCATTGTCTTTTGGCTTGCACGATTTCTGAAGAGAAGACTGCTGTCATCTTAATTTTATTTCTTTTGCATAATATGTCTTCTCTTTCCCCAACTGCTTTTAAGGTTTTCTCTGTACCATTATATTTCAGCAATTTGATGATAATGCGCCTTGATGCAATTTTCTTCTTGTATCTTCTATTATGAGTTTCCTAAGCTTTTTGAATCCGTGAGTTTATAATTTTTTTTAATTTACTTATTTTTGAGAGGGAGACACAGAGCATGAGCAGGGAGGAGGCAGAGACAGAGAGACACAGACCTAAAGCAGGCTCTAGGCTCTGAGCTGTCAGCACAGAGCCCGATGCAGGGCTCAAACTCACAAACCGCAAGATCATGACCTGAGCTGAAGTTGGGCGCTTAACCAACTGAGCCACCCAGGCACCCCGATAATTTTAATTAAATTGGGAAAAGTTTCAGACCTTATTTTTTTCAACATTTTTTATCTCCTTCTGGGACTTTAAGTACAGATATATCAGACCATCCAGTATGATCATACAGGCCACTCATGTTTTGTTCGTTTAGCTTTTTCTCTTTTATTTTTGATCATTTCTATGGCGATGTCTTCAGGTTCAGTGATAATTTCTTCTGCTTTATCTTATCTGAATGTTAATCCCATCTAGTATATTTATCACTTTAGGTAGTATATTTCTCATCTCTAGAAGTTGATTTTGTTCCTTTTTGATATCTTTCATTTCCTTCCTCATCACGTTCATCTTTTCTCCTATCTTTCTGAGCTTACGCGGTTTATTTATGATAGGTGTTTAAGCTTCCTTCTCTGCTAATTCTGTAGTTTGTGTCATTTCTGGGCCTTGTTTCATGATTATCTTTTCTACTGCTTATGGGTCCTATTTTCCTGTTTCTTTGTATGCCTGATGGCTTTTGGCTGGATTCGGAACATTCTAAGTTCTACATCATGGGTACTGGATTTGTTAAGCCCTACATATACGGCTGGGCTTTGTTTTAGGACATAGTTGAATTACTTGGAATCTGTTTGACTTGTTTGGGGCTTGTTTTTCAACTTTGGTAGCATGGATGGAGCAGACTTTGTAGTCTAGGTTAATGTCATCTCACTACCAAGGGACCATCCTCATAAGGACTCTACTTACCGTTCCCTGTACTAGGAAGTCTTTGCACTCTGGCTGATGGAAGCAGGAGATGTTCCCAGCCCTGTGTCCACCCTGGGGATAGTTGGCCCGTTCCTTTTTAAAAAATATTTATTTATTTTGGGGGGAGCACAAGCAGGGGAGGGTCAGTGAGAGGGGGACAGAGGATCCAAAGTGGGTTCTACGCGGAAGAGTTGACGGCAGGGAGCCTGACGTGGAGCTCGAACTGAGGAACAGTGAGATCATGACCTGAGCCAAAGTCTGACGCTCAGCCCACTGAGCCACCCAGGCACCGAAGCCGATTCCTTCCTGAGTATTCTTTCCCCAGTCTTGAGATTCTAAGTGACATGGACACTAGGTATTCTTAACAAAAAGTTGTGTGTTGGCTCAGGTCATGATCTCACAGTCCATGAGTTTGAGCCCCACGTCAGGCTCTGTGCTGACAGCTTGGAGCCTGGAGCCTGCTTCAGATTCTGTGTCTTCCTCTCTCTGACCCTCCCCCGTTCATGCTCTGTCTCTCTCTGTCTCAAAAATAAACATAAAGAAAATTTTAAAAAAGAAAGAAAAAAATAGAATAAACTAACAGTGGCAATCTATCTTTCACGAGAATGGACTTTGTAAGTGGTTTTTAAATTTGCTCAAATATACATTTTTATCTATTCACCTTTTTTTCCCACAAATTTATTTAACATTATTGTCAATCTAAAAAACATTGATGCTGCAAAAAAAAAAAAAAAAAACCTCGTGATTACCTCTCTGTGTTCAAAACATACCACAATAGCTCATTAGTAAGAAAGGCATTAAATTTTTTTTAATGTTTATTTATTTTTGAGGGATAGAGACAGAGCAGAAGCAGGGGAGGGGCAGAGAGAGAAGGAGACACAGAATCTGAAGCAGGCTCCAGGCTCCAAGCTGTCAGCATAGAACCCGGTGCAGGGCTCGAGCCCACTAACCGTGAGATCATGACCTGAGCTTAAGTCCAGAACACTTAACCAACTGAGCCACCCAGGCGCCCCTGTAAGAAAAGCATTTTACATTTAACCAAAAGATGGCAGCATAACATCACTTAGAGCCTGGTATCATCTTGCGCTGTTGGCAAGAGAAATCCAAAAGTTCATGGCACCTAGTGGTCTAATGTGTGGTCAGCAACACACTATTACTTTGACAAAATGAATAGTTCCCATAATGCATAAGATCATTAATTACTCTAAGTCATATGAAGATACTTGCTGGTTAGTATTGTGAAGTCTTTCCCTTTTCTTGCCTTGATCGCTTTAATGGACACTTGTTGCTTCCTGACTGTTCACAGACATCACTTCTCCCTTTCCTAAGGGCTGTGGGTCAGCAAAACCTGACTTCTCTGCATGCTCTTGGGTCTTGTGTTTCTGGCCAGAGTCCACATCTGATACATCTAGCCCTCATCCAGGCTACTCACTACCTCACTTTCCCTGGACTCAGTGATTATTTTGGGCATGGTCATTTGTCACAATGATCTCAACACACCTCTGCCCCCTTTTTTCTGAGCATCTATTTACAAAAATTTAACCATATTAATTTATCTGTCATCGGATGCTGTTAGTTAGAAGTGATCTTAAATGACATATAATCTCTGCTTCGTATTCCTTTTCTGAAAAATCCAGTCTTAAAAATTTGGGCAGAAAAAAAGGTAAGAATTGTGCCAGAAGAGGTGGGGATGCATGGTAGTTCAGAGGGATGCCAGGGCTCAAAGAGGATGAGGCGAGCCTCCATATGGACAGCTGACCTAGCATGGGGTGTTGGAGCCTGAGAAGAGTAGAGTATCTGTGGGGGTACAGTTTCTGGAAAGAGCCATAGCCTAAGGCGAGTGACTTATGGAGGAAGGCAAAGTTCTTATGGAGAAAGTTTCAAAGTACAGCCATAGAAATTACTCAACCACTTTATTCTCCGTTTATTTATAAAAGTTGTATATATTTAAGGTAAATAATGTGATAGTTGGGTATACATGTACATTGTGAAATGATCACTATAATCAAGCTAATTAATGTATCTATTACCTCAACGGGGGCGCCTGGGTGACTCAGTAGGTTAAACAACTAATTTCTGCTCACGTCGTGATTTCATGGTTTGTGAGTTCGAGCCTTGCATTGGGCTCTCTGCTGTCATTACAGAGCCCACTTTGGATCCTCTGTCCCTCCCTTTCTCTGCTCCTCCCCACTCACATGTGTGCTCTCCCTCTCTCTCACACAAAAATAAACAAACATTAAATATATATACCTCATATAGTTCGTATAGCTTACGTAAATACTTACTAGTGTTAATGAGTTAAATAGAGGAATAGCCAGGCAGCCACATCAAAATGCCTAGATGCCATACTTACTCAGAGGATCAAAGTGAGCCCCATCAGTAATGGGACAAATTGAAACCATGCCCCATCTCATAAAATGCAAATCAAAATAACAACATCCCTTCTGCGCTATTCCCACCAATGTAAATAACTTGGATTTAATCATGAGGAAATATCACTTAAACCAAAATTGAGGAACATTCTACAAAATAACTGCTCTGTAACAGTTCAAGGCTGTGAAAGTCAAAGAAAGACCAAGGAAACGTTCCAGATTAAAGGAGACTAAAGGGACCTCCAGTTTCCAGTCCTGCAAATGAGGAGCTTACAAGGCATCACTCTGTCCTATTAAGCGAAAAGCTAGGGGCGCCTGGGTGGCGCAGTCGGTTAAGCGTCCGACTTCAGCCAGGTCACGATCTCGCGGTCCGGGAGTTCGAGCCCCGCATCAGGCTCTGGGCTGATGGCTCGGAGCCTGGAGCCTGTTTCCGATTCTGTGTCTCCCTCTCTCTCTGCCCCTCCCCCGTTCATGCTCTGTCTCTCTCTGTCCCAGAAATAAATAAAACGTTGAAAAAAAAAATTAAAAAAAAAAAAAAAAGTAAAAAGCTAAACACACTGAAAAATCAATCACTCTTTTTGGATCCGTAAGACAGAGGAAGACACAGGGCAAACCAATGCCCCCCAAATTGGAGAGAGAGAGGCCAGAGAATCCAGGGACTAACAGTTTACTGAAGCAGAGGCTCATGAGCAGAAACCATTGTGGGAAACAGTGTGGGAGCAGGAAACCTGAACTGTAATTGGCAGATTGCTAGAGGTTCCGTGAGACTAAAGAATATGCCAACTGAACACAGTGTGATTCTCAACAGTGTCCATTTGCTATTAAGGATATTACTGGTACAACTGGACAATCTAAACATGAAGGCTGAGTATTACATTCTTCTAATGTAATGATGTTAATTTCTTAGTTTTGATGATGACGTTATGGTTATGCAGGAGAAATGTTCCTGCTTATAGGAAATACACGTTAAAGTTCGTGAGAATATTGGGGCATCAGACAGGCAGTTACTCTGAAATGTTTCAAAACCAAGATTCTCTCTCTTATATCGGCAATTTTTGTGACTAGTCCAAAAGGGGGGAAAAGTGTGTGTTTGCACGTGCATGTATTTTTTTAGTGAAATTATTCATTTTTGAGATGTGATCACTGAGGCCTCATAGGGCAGAGTACCCTTCTTTCTCCATACTATCATCGCCTATGCTGTTCTTTTGTCCCCTCTTCACAGTTTAATTGAGGCCAAGAATGGCAAAAAATACAGGGAAAGAAAAGGCCACCACTCTGCGTTATGAGTATAGCATGATGCTTAAGCTCATGGGCTCTAAAGTGTGACAGCCCAGCTTTACTATCTGTTTGCTGTGTGCTCTTAACCAAGCGATTAACATCTCTGCGTCTCCATTACATCAATGTAAAGACAAGGGTAACAACAGTATCTCCTGCAGCTGTTGTGACTTCTGGTTGAAACAATGTGCTTATCACAGTGTTTGGCAGATGGTCCACACTCAATAAATGATATTAGTATGTTATTTGTATGAGGTATGACAGTATCAATAGATTGAAACACTCTTTTCCATTGATCCCCGGACAAGTACATTCAACATAGTTCTCCCAAGCTCAGTCCCCGCTCAGTCCCCTATTAATCAGTCACAGCTGAAAATAAGATGAAGCCTATCTTCCATCAGTGGGTTTTTTTTTTTCCAGTAAATGTCAATTAATCCAAAGAAAGAAGGATCAAGAGGGTGCGTGCTCTAAAAGCACTTAGACGACATGTAGTGGTCCTCATGACATTAATTCAGTCAACAAATTTTTATTAATTGCTTATTATCTTCCTATCACTGTTTAGGCCTGTTCAGTGGGCCAGTGATAAAGATCCCAGGAATGAAGCTTAACTGGATTAGGTAGGGTGAGAAGGGAAAAACAGTGAAGTATAATCAAATTGTATAGCATGACATAAAAGTAGATCAGAATAAGATCAGTTGGGAGCATCTTCTCTTTCTACTTATGGACTGCCTGGCTGTAGAACTTCCATATACAGAACAAGAAAACCAGGTAGCCTAAGATCACCCCCTGAGGCACACCAGGATCTAAGGAATGAGTGGACGAGGATACCACAAAGGGAAATAGAGTGTCTGGATCAGTACAAAGGAAAGCAGCTTTCAAGAAAGAAGGGTAGTCTAACAGTGTCCCATGCTGCTGAGTGGATAAGCAAAGAAAGTACTTGAAAGCAGACATTGGTGTTAATGACATGGAAGTCATTAGTGACTTTCGTAAACAGAATTTTCAACAGAGCAGTCTGGGTGGGAGCCAGATTTCACTGCTTTTAAGATGAAATGGAAAAAACAATGTAGGTGATGCCAACAAAAGTTTGATCACTACATGGAGGAGAAAAACCAAAAGAAAGCAATAATGGAATATTTGAACTTGGAGGGCTTTGATATTTTATTTTGGTTTTTGAGGTGGTAATGGCAACCTGTTGACTAGATGAGGCCAGTGGAGAGAGGAGAAAGAGATGGAACTCATGGCAGGCTTGGTCTTTAGCAGGAAGGATGGAAGAAAGACTAGGTGTCAATATAAAATTATATTGACATATATATATTTCATATTTAATGTATATGCATGTATTACTTGACTAATATACCTGGTTAGTCACCAGGTATATAGTGCATAGCTGCTTAGTCACCCCTAAGGTAATAATGACATCAATTTACCTTGCTTTGAACAGAAGCAGAGAAGGTCCACAGTCCATCCAGGATTGGGACTTCGCCAGGTGGTATTCAACTGAATGACAATGAAACAAGGGACTCTAAGATACTAGAAAGAGAGCAGTGGAAGTGTTGAATTCTGGAACTCATAACAGGCGAGTCTGGATTATACCTGAATGATCAAGTTCAGGGGCAATATAGTCCACCTACACCCCTCTGATCATACTTCACAATTGACTTCCTATTTTCTCTAGTCTTCATATTTATACTTGATTAGATAACAATGCTACTTGTGTATCCACTCACATGGCAATATCCACTTACTTAATATATACTACGTATGAAATACTTCTCGTAAAGCTTTATGTATTTGTAATTTATCACCTCCTCTTTTCTTCCCCTCACCCCCAACCCTCAGCAGGATTCTTCGGGAAAATATTGTAAAGCAACAGAGACTCTTAGCACATCAAACATATCAAAGTCATAAGAAGTGGTCCAGATAACAAGAGAAAGATTTTTGCTACATAGGATCCTTTTTGACAAAATTAAAAGACCTAAGCTTTTCGGAGATCAACAGGAAAAGATACACCAAAGCTCTTCAAAGATGCAGGCAAATATGGGCATCATGGTTTTGAGAATATTTCATCATGCAGCCAGGAGTGAACTGGGTAATTGGGCAGGGAGAGGACAAGAAGTTTAAGACAAAGGGAAAATGAAGGGCAGAGGAGAGAGACGGAACCCTGTACAACCATGAAAGATGGTCTCTATAAACTGAAAAGCATCTCAGTGGGAAAAGTTAAGAAATTGTTTGCACGTCCTCTGAACTCCAAGCATGTTTACTGTTGGTTAGTGGTAGAATTGTTTTCTTTCTAGTAGCAGACAACATCCCCATGATTGTCTAAAATTTTTATTTAACTACCATTATTGCACTACATGCTAACTAACTTGGGTGAAAATTAAAGACAATTTTTATTTAACCAACACCTACAACTCTATGTGTAAGGCATTACTTTTGGCAAACTCTAAATATGAATTCATTTCATTGTTCTATGATTTAAGTGCTCTTATAGCTCCCATCACACAAAAAAGGAAACCAAGACAGGGGCATACTAAATCCAAATGTTGTGCAGTACTAAGAGAGTATATTGATATTATTTATAATCTTTATAATAGGCTTGAGAGGTAGGTCTTATTATCTCCACTTTAAAATGAAAAGAAAAAAAAAACCACCTGTGATTTAGAGAAGTTAAATAACATTTCCAACCACAGGGACTTTCACTTCTGATCATGAGGGACTTACAGGTCAAGAATTAACCTCCCAGAGTAAACAGCTAGAAAACTAGACAAAATATAGGCAACAGCTATTTGTAGTCACTGGATGAAAGGCAGCGGAAGACTGTGGTTCTTGAGAGATGGGAAGCAAATGAAGCTTTCTAATTGGAGGCAATTTCTAGACTGGGCTCCAGGAAGGAGGATCCTCCCTAGACAATCTCTCTGAGTTGAAGAAACAGAGATTAGAGTTTGGGGAGGCCAAAAACAACCAGAACTTGCAGAGCAGAGCACCCAAAAGGAGGGAGCTAGTTATGGAGAGAGAGTTCCAGAAATTTTCAGAGGGGTACTCTTGAGTCCTTGGTGAATACTGACCTGTGCACACATCAGGTGAAGCCCAGTAAGGCTCACCAAGTATAACGTTCAGAGGAAGAAAACAAACATCATGGGGCTTGAAGCCAAAGAAAACATTCAGGGTTGGAAATCATTCCAAGTCCCACCAGCTACCTAGGAGAGACATTCTTGAATCATAGGGCATTCAGTGAAGGACCCCCAAAAAGTCACCCTTAAATATAAGGCTAAATTAGTCCTAAAGTAAAGCCTAATCAAGACCTGTCTTGAAAGAGCTTAAGAACAAGATCGGAAAAAAACCAACTAATCTACAACCAATGACTGCCTACAGAACAAAACCCAAAATTCTTGAAAGAAATAAAACAAAATCCAGCACACTAAAACATAAAACTACAATGTCTGACATTCAATATAAACTATTAAACCTATAAGGATATAGGAAAATGTGTTTCCTGTATTCAGGAAAAAAAATGAGTCAACAGAAATGGACTGAGAGATGATGGAATTAGCAGAGATATTAAAGCAGCTACTCTAAATAAGATCCACAGGGAAAATGAACATAAATACAATGAGAAGGGAAATGGAAAACAGAACAAAAAACTGAACCAAAGAGACACGCAAGACCTGAAAAACACAATATCTGAAAATGTCACTAGATGGGATTAACAACCCAAAACAAAGACACAGCAAAGATAGTTAGGTCATAAGTAGAATTAAAACCCAGCTCCACGTGACTCTAAGGTATTATCATGTTCCTTTGGTGCTTCTCATTTTACAGTGCCTTCAAAAAAAACACCCCACAGCTAACAACAAAAGTAGAAATATCATCCAAGGAGAGGTTTTGTGGGTAGAAGGGCAAATGTAAACATGTCACAAGGAAGAGAACAATTTGAGGATCGAGACAGACACAGGCTCATATTCTAGCTCTGTCATTTAGCTAGGTGAACTTGTACAAACCTCTACAGCTTTGAATTCATTGCCTCATCTGTAAAATCGGGATAGAAAGATAGCCTGATATATAACAATATATACCAATTATTGAGATAACATGTGAGAAGTTATTTATCATCCACTTGGCACACAGAGACATAACTGTTTTTCAATCGCTAGTAGGGGAGAACCCTGAAATTCTTACCTGGGCTTAAGAAAGTACATAAAAATCAATGATTGAAAGGTCTGAACCAGGCTCAGGAAAAGCTCTGTTCTCCCTCTCTCTCTCTCTCTCTCTCTGTGTGTGTGTGTGTGTGTGTGTGTTTAAGGGAGTGGTCCTGGGTGCCAAGAGGTCCTGGATCCTTTTGCACCAAACTTTTGCCGCATCTAAATCTAATGGGCCAAACAGGCACATGAAAAGATGTTCAGCGTCGCTCCTTATCAGGGAAATACAAATCAAAACCACACTCAGGTATCACCTCACGCCAGTCAGAGTGGCCAAAATGAACAAATCAGAAGACTATAGATGCTGGCGAGGATGTGGAGAAACGGGAACCCTCTTGCACTGTTGGTGGGAATGCACATTGGTGCAGCCGCTCTGGAAAGCAGTGTGGAGGTTCCTCAGAAAATTAAAAATAGACCTACCCTATGACCCAGCAATAGCACTGCTAGGAATTTATCCAAGGGATACAGGAGTACTGATGCATAGGGGCACTTGTACCCCAATGTTCATAGCAGCACTCTCAACAATAGCCAAATTATGGAAAGAGCCTAAATGTCCATCAACTGATGAATGGATAAAGAAATTGTGGTTTATATACACAATGGAATACTACGTGGCAATGAGAAAAAATGAAATATGGCCTTTTGTAGCAACGTGGATGGAACTGGAGAGTGTGATGCTAAGTGAAATAAGCCATACAGAGAAAGACAGATCCCATATGGTTTCACTCTTATGTGGATCCTGAGAAACGTAACAGGAACCCATGGGGGAGGGGGAGGAAAAAAGAAAAAAAAAAAAAAAAGAGGTTAGAGTGGGAGAGAGCCAAAGCATAAGAGACTGTTAAAAACTGAGAACAAACTGAGGGTTGATGGGGGGTGGGAGGGAGGAGAGGGTGGGTGATGGGTATTGAGGAGGGCACCTTTTGGGATGAGCACTGGGTGTTTTATGGAAACCAATTTGGACAATAAATTTCATATATTATAAAAAAAAAAATTTAAAAAAAAATAAATCTAATGGGCCAGATAATGTGAGCAAACATATTTCTTCCAGAAGAGTATACAGCGTCTTAATGGATGCTGCTCTTTTGACCTGAAAAAGTTAACAGGGATTCTACGTGGAAATCATTACAGAAAAAGATCTGCCAAAATATATATTTTAGGAAACGTGCCAGTCAACTTCACATGGTTGTAATGAATGCTATCATGTTTCCTTGGAACAAAATGTATTTGAAAGAGTCCGTGTCTTACGCTGAGATAGTCCTGGAGCTGTACAGTACTTGGAGAGCCAGTCAACTGCAGTAAGCTGCCATTTTGGTAAATTAGGTATGTAACAGTAACACCGTAGACTAGTTACAAGGATTAAATAAAGTAACATATATAAATTGCCTAGTATTAGTAATTTAAAATTAGTTTTCTGTCCTTCTGGAGTCCTGTTTGTCCCCCTCCAATTCCAATTTATTTTATTTGACATGAAATCTTCCTGATACGGGAACTGAACTAAGGTTCCAAACCACTGGTCCCTGATGTCAACTCTCGCAGGTTAGATTTGTCACTTCTTCCTTTCCTGAAGAAACATTTGATAGACCAAAAGAGACAAACACCAGAGAAGCCACTGTAACCACATGGGGCTCTGTCACATTTGGAATTTGTTATTCTCTGAGGTTTGAGAAGAACTCAACCGGCTTCAGTCTTTGGCAGAGCAAAGAGAAAAATAAATCAAAAGTCTATAAAATAGTAAAGAGCTATAAACTTTGCCCTTTGCCTTCTTACTCTAGCAGACATTTTTCAAGGCTCTAAGCAATTATCAAGTGACACGGTTGTCTAAAATCAATACTGCTACCTGTGTAACGACCAGAAAGCAGATATGAACAAGGGTGCCTGAGCTGGTCCAGGGATTGATGAGTTTGCTGAGTAACTTAGTCTGACTACCTGGTCACATATTTCTCTTGACACAGTGAACAACTAGGACCAGAGGGATCCCTAGCGGGAAGGCTATGGCCTAAAAGCCTTCCCACTAGTGGGAAGTTTCCAGGAAACTCTTAGCCTGAAGTATTATCAAAAGATCAGTGAGATGGGAGAATATCATGTGATCTATGGACTGCCATGCCAGGAATCCAAGTTCACCTCAGTTGCAGATAAAGATACTCTTGTGGCCTGAGATAAGAATTATTGCCTCAAATAAATAAGATGTTCTTCTAAATAAATAAATAAACTAAAAACTAAGACAAGGTATTGCTGCTTAAAAAAAAAATCTTATTAAAGGTGCAGTAGATTTGTAAAGTTCTTTTTTTTTTAAATTTTTTTTTAACGTTTATTTATTTCCGAGACACAGAGAGATAGCGCATGAGAGGGGGAGGGGCAGAGAGAGAAGGAGACACAGAATGTGAAGCAGGCTCCAGGCTCTGAGCTGTCAGCACAGAGCCTGACGCGGGGCTCGAACTCACAAACCACGAGATCATGACCTGAGCCGAAGTCGGTTGCTCAACCGACTGAGCCACCCAGGCGCCCCTGTAAAGTTCTTTATAATGAGTAAACACCTATGCCTGGAGCTCAAAAAGGGAGGAGTATTTAACAGACTTAAATTCAATTTCAATTTTTTTGAACATAATTACACTTATTAACAGTGAGTCAATTTATCTGCATGCTCAACTTCCTGAGGGCACCTTAGTTTGACCCCATCTATCAGTGTCAAACTTCACTCCGACTAACCTGGGAAGCCAGGAAACCCAATCTGTGTGTTATATTCCTTGGGTCATGTGTGAATGCAAGATGAAGAGAGTCATTCTAAAGATAGAAAACTGGGAGACAGCTGCCCAGAGTGGCCCCTATTGAAATGCAAGAGAAGACGGCTTGGAAATGGACACACACTCAACAACAGGCAGCAACTGGGGCACGGGTGGAGCACGCTGGAAGGATGGCAGTGTCTCTGATAAGCGTCCTGTGTGGTGACAGTTCTCCTTTTTGGGGGTAGGAATAAAGGTTTTTTAAAAGAAGTCTTTAGACACAGGAACAAATGTTCTCTTTGTCACTATGACTTTGCAGCAGATACAGTCAGGTCACATAATGAAGCCATTCATTAGCGTTGGGAATATAAACTGAGCCTCTTCCTATTCATCTCACCCTTCCTGAAGGTCAGAACAAGATTAAGATCACCCTGAAAGGAACGGCCTGCCTGGCCGGTGGTGTAATGACACTTTCAAGACGGTTTCATTAAATCAGTTTCTATGGTTTTTCTTTTTGAAACATCAGCAGGCATGATCTTTATGTACAGAGAAGAAAAGAACATTAAAACAATTTTTTAATGTTTATTATTTATTTTTGAGAGAGAGAGAGAGAGAGAGAGAACAGGGGAGGGGCAGAGAGCGAGGGAGAGACAGAATCTGAAGCAGGCTCCAGGCTCCAAGCTGTCAGCACAGAGCCCGACATGGGGCGCTAACTCACGAGCCGTGAGATCATGATCTGAGCTGAAGTTGGACACTTAACCAACTGAGCCACCCAGGAGCCCCAGAAAAGAACATTTTAAAAGAAAACACCTTATATCGTAGAAGGGGGAAAATGGACACTATGAAACGCTGCCAGTCAGCTGTTGTTTGGGATTGAGTGATGAATACAAAGCATTGTAGTACTGTAAGTCTTTGAGGTTATTTGTTGGCATTTCAGAGACCAAGGAGATCATTTTATATTCATCAGGTGGGCTTTAAAAAAAATGTGCGATTTTGAATAGTACCTCCTGGCCATATCCTCTGTATGTTCACATTACCATCCCAGAAATTTAAGGACAGTGATTTCTTATTAAAGAAAAGTAGGAACTACAATGCTTAATTTTAGACTTCAGCAAAATTGAACTTTTCCGTCTGTAGTTCATCTCTATTTAGCCATAATTAGAAGATCACATACTGGGGGTGCCTGGGTGAGTCAATCAGTTGAGTGTCCGACTTTGGCTCAGGTCATGGTCTCATGGTTCATGGGTTCAAGCCCTGCATAGGGTTCTGTGCTGACAGCTCAGGGCCTGGAGCCTGCTTCACATTCTGTGTCTCCCTCTCTCTCTGCCCCTCCCCTGCTTGTGCTTGGTCTCTCTCTCTCTCAAAAATAAATAAACATTAAAAAAAAAAAGATCACACACTGATGTGAACAGAAAAAGTGCATAGATATATGGTGGGGAAGGAGAATGGCAGAAAGCGGAGGGCATTAAAAGACAGGCAATAGAAACAAAACATTTTGTAATTTATTGAGATATAAGTACAGGCACAACTACGTTTTTTAAATAAGAAAAGCAGTGATAAATTTTCTGACTCTCAAAAATTTACATCAGATTTTATATTAGACTGACATGTTATTTTTCATTTTATTAAGAGTTTACTAGTGAAGACCATTGGTTCTCAGACTCAGTGAAACAAAGGTTTTGCAAGTTGAAGCTAGATGATCTGCTGTTAAAATCAAATACTAGCAAGCATTTCCCAATTCATATACAAATAAGTTAATGGAAGCACTTTCTAAATTGTAAGCATTTTCCTCATAAATTGGTCTTAAACCACTCATGTGGCAATGATTTACCTTGACTTCTCAAAATGGCATCTGATTTGCTCATAGCATACAATTAAAATAGTCATAGCAGTAATTCATGGTGTTCTTTTTTTTAAATTTTTTTTTTCACCATTTATTTATTTTTTTGGGGGACAGAGAGAGACAGAGCATGAACGGGGGAGGGGCAGAGAGAGAGGGAGACACAGAATCGGAAACAGACTCCAGGCTCTGAGCCATCAGCCCAGAGCCTGACGCGGGGCTCGAACTCACGGACCGCGAGATCGTGACCTGGCTGAAGTCGGACGCTTAACCGACTCTGCCACCCAGGCGCCCCATGGTGTTCTTTTAATAACACCATGACTCCTAGATGTTTTGTCCTTTAAAGATGTTAGAAAACGATAGACTAAGACCATTGATCTATTGGTAGATAAGCAAATTTAAGCTTAAAGAAATAAAGAGAAAGGAATCCAGGTGTGTTTATGGGCCCCAAACAAAAATGGGAACTCTGCATATGGTCTGTGGAAAAGTGGGTCACTGCATGTAAGGCAATGTGGATATCTTTGTCAGTCTTTACAAAGGATAAAGTTTCAGCAAGCGCGACACAGTTAATTTTGAGACTTTTCTGGAAGGCAGTGCCTTCATGAATTACTCTTTATGTTCCTCCAAAAGGAAACTCGATCTTTAAGGACTTGTTACTCCTTTAAAATCTGGATTACGAGGGTTTGAAAAGATCATAAACTTCACTTATTTAATAATGGAAATTGTTAGTCATTTTTACAAGTATTTACTGAGTACCTATCAAAACTAGCAGTGAAACCTAGAGATTCCTCATGTGATTCCTAAAGATAGGTTTTGAATGTTACATCTTTTTCCAAATGATCACTCCTCTTGTCCTTTCTGAGAGAAAGAACATGTTGTTAGCTTTTAGATTCTCTTGTAATTTTCCTGTAAGAAGAGGTGGAGAACAAACCTACATAGCAAAACACATTAACAGGGAATTACAAGGGTTAGCTAAAACTCAACACCCAAAAAAACAAATAATCCAGTGAAGAAATGGGCAAAAGGCATGAATAGACACTTCTCCAAAGAAGACATCCAGATGGCCAACCGACACATGAAAAGATGCTCCACATCACTCATCATCAGGGAAATACAAATCAAAACCACACTGAGATACCACCTCACACCTGTCAGAATGGCTAACATTAACAACTCAGGCAACAACAGATGTTGGCAAGGATGCGGAGAAAGAGGATCTCTTTTGTACTGCTGGTGGGAATGCAAACTGGTTCAGCCACTCTGGAAAACAGTATGGAGGTTCCTCAAAAAATTAAAAATAGAACCACCCTACAACCCAGCAATTGCACCAGTAGGTATTTATCCAAGGGATACAGGTGTGCTGTTTCGAAGGGGCACACGCACCCCCATGTTTATAGCAGGGCTATCAACAATAGCCAAAGTATGGAAAGAGCCCAAATGTCCATCGATGGATGAATGGATAAAGAAAATGTGGTATATATATACAATGGATTATTACTGGGCAATCAAAAAGCATGAAATCTTGCCATTTGTAACTACGTGGATGGAACTAGAGGATATTTTGCTAAGCAAAATTAGTCAGTCAGAGAAAGACAAATATCGTCACTTCACTCATATGAAGACTTTAAAATGAAACAGATGAACACAAGGGAAGGAAAGCAAAAATAATACAAAAACAAGGGGACAAAACATAAGAGACTCTTAAATATGGAGAACAAACAGGGTTACTGGAGGGGTGGTGGGAGGGAGGATGGGCTAAAAGGGTAAGGAGCATTAAGGAATATACTCCTGAAATCATTGTTGCACTATATGCTAACTAACTTGGATGTAAATTTAAAAATAAAAAACAACAACAACAAAGATTAGCTAAAGGCAAGAGAAATGCCAGGGAAGACTGCAAATCAGCACACTGCCTTATTACTATTTTTAAAAACTCGTCCATTCATGTTTAAAAAAATTAAAGAAGGCCAAAATAAAGAAATGCTTTACTCTGATTCTGGCTACCACCAAAAAGGACGTTTTCAAGAGCACCCAAGGAAAACCCTAAGATTAAATTGGAAATGTGGGCTATTTATGCTATGGTCATAATGTCTTTCACGGAGACATTCTGGATTACATAACTTCAGAATTAAAGCAAAGGTGAAAGATCTGGGAAATTAAACAAGATATCAGACTTGATTCCTTGAATCTAGAAAGTCCTTCTTTTTTCTCATGATTTCTCTAACTCAGCAAATCACTGGACATCAAATTCATTTGTGGGGTAAATGTCAAAAGAACCAGGCCTGAAGTAGAACATGAAATGAGGAGACCCAGCCTCACATATTCTCCAGAGTTTATCCAAAATTCTTGGAAGCAGTAAGATAAGGGATGGAAAAAGAGAGGGCAAACACCAAAAACGGGGAACTTATGTGGGCTCTATTATGAAATGAAATGATGAGGAAGAGGAGAGACAAGGAATCTCTAAGGTTTAATCCTTTCTGGGAACATCAGCATACTTTAAATCTTATGTGTGTGTGTGAGAAAGTCCTATAAATGAATGCTTTGAAGAACAAAGCACATCATGAAAAAGAGGAGAAACAGAAGCGACAAATAAGAATTGGGGTTATGGTTTTTAACCAATACAATTACTTTAGTGTTTGATCAGGATATAGGAGAGTAGGAAAATAATTCTGAATTTGTAAGTGTATGTAGATATTCAGTGATGACATTTGGTGAGCTTAGGTAAACCCTGCTCACACTCTTTACAAAGAGGGACCCTTGTCCTATGACCTAGGCAACCATGTTTTGTAGCAGGCTAGAAGGTGACTGGACCAGAGGTGGCACAAGACCTAAGGACTGCCCGTGGTAGAATCCTATGACATGGTTTGGCACAGGACAGCTGGGCCATCAGCTTCTCAATGTTGGTAATTTGAGCTGGAATAGATGGAGAAGTTAAATGTGAGGGGTGAAGATGAGACAGAGACTGAGTCCACAAAGTGGGTGGTGGTACTTTTAAGAGCCCCTTCTAAGCCAAGGCTCTGAGAAAGAGAAAAATGAGTAAAAATACAAAGTTAACCCGAAGAAGAAAATGGAGTTGCCTCTCAGAAGGGAGTAGGGAACCAACGAGCAATAGATACACAGGGAGTGACAGGTGGAGAGAAGAGGCTTTCCTCAGAGCTGTTTTAGTTCTTGACATCTTTTAGTTCCAGCCATGAATTCTTACACCGGACCCTTCTTCCAGAGGTAAGTGGGGCAAGACTCTGATCCTTGAAATCAGAGTTTAATCATTGCTATGCTATGCTTTTATAGTAAGGCGCTTCTGAAGAGTTTACGCTGGGAAAGGAGTCCTCACTAAGGAAAAGGAACTGCAGCATTTCATGTGTGTGTGCGTGTGTGTGAATTCAAGTTAATAAAAGCCAATCCCTTTGAAGTACTTTGTATATCAAACAACACTTGATAATTATCATGACAGATATCATCAGATGTATGTGCAAGGTGTTGTCCTGGGTATCATGACGATATACAAAGAAGTAAGACAGGTACTCTCCCTCCGACAAAACACTCTTAGGAGGACCTAAGTAAACTTAAAACACATCTTCCTTGGAATGGTTTTCCTTCACCATTTCCTGCCTAAATTAGATTGCCTTGTTATGTTTCCACACACACAAAAGTACTTCCCAGTCATAATCACACTTACAATGGCTTATCTCTTTTCTTAGACTGCAAGCCACAGGAAGGTACTGTTCCTGGAACATGGCACACGCCTAATAAATACTGTATGATGAATAAATAACTGAAAAAAAACTAAGCGATGACAGAGAAAGTTGGGTAAAGGACTTCGGTAATTCTCAAAAAACTGACAAAGCTTTTATGCTGTAACAATGCAAGTAAGAGTCATGTGATTCAAAATAATTGTAAGCACTGTACAATTATTTTGAATGTATTAAATTTAGAAAAAGTATTCATTGAAAGACTCTATAAGCATTTGTATTTTACAAGGTGGGGTTTCTCTCCTTTTTCACTTTGTGGCCTTGTCACTAATTACATTTGTTTCCTTTGTAAAAACAGGAAAGGTAAAAACCTTTTCTTCATTCTCAAGTGCTGGTCTTTCTTTCTGTATTAGATCTTGATCTGCCCAAGATGATCTTTCTCTTTCTCTTTTCCTCCTTTGCCACTCACTCCCCACCTCCACAATCCAGCAATACACAACCTATTTTTTTTTTTTTTTTTTTTTGACAAGTCTTCAAAGTCCAGTACAGCTTTAGAAATCAGGAAAGGTTTGCAAGTGAAAAGGCAGATCAGGAAATACGAGCAGTTATTTTTGGTCACCCAATTTCCATGAGTGCTCTCCTATAGATTACCTTAATGATGAGGTAATGAATTTGGAATCAGCAAGTCAAATCACTCATTTTTTCTGGAAAGTTAAGCACTTAGATATGTATGCAAACTACGAGAGTGGCCTGCTTCCCAGTAACTAACTACATCATCTTCCTGTAATACCATCCCAGTTTTGTTTCCCCATGCACGCTTGATGACTCCCCTCTGCACAGATCTTTCGGGACTTTCAGATTTTGAGTTTCAAATTTAGAAAATTGTCTTTGCTGACATTTTTCTAATTTGCATTTCTCATGGCATTGTAGACGCGCTATAAGGCAAATCTCCCACTGTTATTCTCTGCTATGAGACTTTGAAGGTTCTCTAGACTATTTAAGAAAAGGTGTCTGCTTTTGTTGCCATATACAGATTACGTTCCTGCTCTGTCAATGGACAATGCCACAGTTCGGCACTGAGGGCCCTCTTACCGCCACAAAAGGCCACACATCTATCCTCAAATACTTGCTCAGATTGGCTAATCAACTTATGAATGAATACACTTTCTCATTTGCCAACTGGGCTTTGCTTTCAAAGACATATGACGGCAAGGCCTTTATATTAGGGAAATACTAGTAATTCTCCACAGCAACTAAATATATGATCATATATGCAATGCATAGGTAAAGCCCACTCATTGTCACTTTATGAAAACAAAAATTTTCTGCATCCAAGAATAATACATGAACTTCTCAATTTGAACTGTACATTGGGAAAACTTTAGGAAACATCTATCCCATTCCACAGAGCTCTCCTTCCTTCTCCCACAGCAAGATCTTGCTCACCCAAACTCCTGTTTCCCAAAGTTTGACTATCTTAAATTCCTTAACCTTTTATTTAGGTTGATTAACTTCTAAAATATTACAACAAATTTATTCTTTTAAACGTATATGTATTTTTGAGAGACAGAGACAGAGCACAAGCCAGGGAGGGGCAGAGAGAGCGGGAGACACAGAATCTGAAGCAGGCTCCAGGCTCTGAGCTGTGAGCACAGAGCCTGACCTGGGGCTCGACCCACAAAGCACAAGGTCATGACCTTAGCCGAAGTCTGACACTTAACCGACTGAGCCACCCAGGCGCCCCATAACAAATTTCCTTTCAAAAGCAAACTATAATGTATATTTTTCTAGCACACATTAAACAAGTACACAAAATATTTATATGGGAATAAACACATTATGTTAGTTTCAGCGAAACTACAAATAATAGTCCTCTGGTTTGAATATGGGTTCGAACTGCAGCTGATGGAATAAGTACTCCCCTTCAGTGGAAGCTCCAGGCCCCCACTTTTTTGCTTCTGTGTTCCCGGATGACAGAACTAAAAGACGATGGGCCCCAACATACAAGCTCCTGTCCATTTAGCTGCTATAAATATAAGGGTAAACGACTACAATCCTATGAATTGAAACTTTATAGCCAGTTTAGAATAAAATACTTTCAATCACTTCAAAAGTAAACTTTTGTAGGGGTGAAGGGAGCCAGGGAGGGTTGGAAGGACTTAATAAACAGTATCCAAGGACTTTGTATAACTTCTAACTACTTTCAAAGCAGTGTCATGTACCTTACCTAATTTGAATCTCATAAGCCAAATGAGATAGAAAAAAGGTGTAGGAGTTACAGAATCATTATCATTATTTGAAGGCCTAGAAGCTATTTCTGGACTTTAAACAGCATAAGAGAAGCCGGACCTTTCCTCCAGATAACACGAAAATATCACATTTCTTCTCTTTTGACTGGGATTAGCTAGCAAATGAATGGTTCACATTGGATGAGAACAAAGTTCTGCCTTTTAACCAGAACTCAGTATTTTTTACTTATATTTAAATTATACAATAACAACACAAAGCAATAAAAGACTATAAACATTTTAAAATAAAATTAATGACTAGTCAAGATCTCCCAACTATTTTCTTCTTGTAGAGTCCCTTCCAGTTTGCTTGCATGATGTTTTCACAGCTATATTTTGCTTTCCCCTTTTTTCTTTCTAATTTATCATATAGTCTCTCTTGCTATTACTTCCAAATAGGATGACAGATTAAACGCTCTGCCCAAATTCATGTACGGTGTTAGAAAATGACAGGTCTGGGAGTAGAGCCTAGACGGTTTTGTTTTTGCATTTCATTCTGAAGCTGTTTTTACTACACTGTCTCACAAAGGAAGAGAAGTCCCAATTTTTAAAAATCCACAAAAATCTAAACTTCAGAAACAGATCAATTAAGATGTGACCCTTTAGTTTATGGAAAGATTTGCCACCGTAGCAGTCCTGTAAGTGTTGAAAATTCCCCTTCTGTGTAATTAGACTTGGTCTCTAGCCTCAAGGAGTTCATAGATCACTTACAATTTGACATAAATTCTAAACAAGTATGTATATTGAGAGGGAAAGGATTTGGGTCAATATCAAGTCAATCAGAAAAGAAAAGACAACATCTTAGAAATTGTAACGTGAGCCAGTGGGGAAAAGATGATTGAATTAAAAACAACTCCACAGAAGCACATGGGCAGCCTATGGTGCTCCAGTGTGCAGTGATATGGGCTGTTTATGTAAGAAACCCCAGAGTAAAAAGAAAACACAATTACAAAATGCTGTTCCAGTTTTCCATTAAGCACAGCTACAGTAGAAAGCAGGCTGCTTCCAAGACCATGCCTGAATTCCATCTTGGGAACTGTATGAGATGTTAAAAAATTTGCCCTGTGATGTGAGTTTGAAGACAAGTGTTCTCAAAGTGTAGTATGTTGTCAAACTATCAAGATGCTTGTTAGTGAAGATCCTTCAGTCTCAGTCAAGACCCATTAAATCAGAATGTCTAAGGGGTTAGTTTGGGATCTGCATTTCTTCACAAGCTCTCTAGGCAGCTGATAATGAACGCTGAAGTTGAAAACCCCAGAAATTACTGGATATAACAGTAAAACCTTGGATTGCGAGTAACTTGTTCTGCGAGTGTTCTGCAAGTCGAGCAAACATTTCTAATAAATTTTAACTTGATAAATGAGCAATGTCTTGCAATAGGAACAGTACGCGATGCTGAACATCACATGATCACAACTGAGCCAATGGTTCTCTCTCTGCGGGATTGTGGGTGACCATCTCCCATGCGTGGTTGCCCGGTCTCAGGTCATGGTGTTTGGCAGAAATCAGTGATTTTTCAGAAGCTTGGAAGGTGCCCACAACTGACACTGGTGTATTTTTTGTCACTTCAGAGCACCTATGGACAGTCCTTTGCTTCTCCATAGAAAAGTTAGCTTAGGAATGCTTTGCTTCATTTTAGGTCAGGCTGCCTGCAGATATAGACCCTTTTCTCTGCTGCCTTATTGCCAGTTACACTAAATATGACAAGAGTTTATTAATACTCTACTGTAGTCAACATCCGTGCGAGCATATACAATTGCCCCCATGCAGCAAAAAGGTTGAAAGTTAAGGCGGTAAGAAGGAGATGATTATGGTGGAAGTTAAGAAGGAAACCATCGAGAAGTATGAACAAGGTATGCGAATAGCTAAAATCACAAGATTTTATAACAAGTCTACGTCTGCAACTCATCTGCAGAGGAGGAGGAGAAAAAGGGTGGAGGAATCCCTCACTTCAAATGAGATTAGGGAGATGTGTAAAATGCGGGAAACATTGCAGAATTTTGTAGAAAAGCACCACGGGAATAAGGCTGTAATGGTACGAGCGATGAATCTGTTTGACGACAATGCAATATCACATTTCTGGGAAATCCTCAGAAGGAGGCAAAAGCAAGTGTCATTGGATAGGTTCCTTGTTAAAGTTCCACGAAAAGAAGAAGACTCCATTGAGTCAATAGATAGCAGGGATGCCATTAGTGATAGTGAAAGTCATCCCACACAGTAACCTTCCTCTCTCTGGTCCCTCTCACACCAGCCACGAAGATTTTCAAGGGTAAATGCAGGTTAGTTTATTTTTCTTTATTTTTTGTACTTTTAAAAAATTATTTTGTATTATATTACAGTAGTGTAAGCATTTTTACATGAATATTTTAGGGTTGGAGAATGAATCATCTGCGTTTCCATTATTTCTTATGGGGAAATTCACTTTGATGTACAAGGGCTTTGGATTACAAGCATGTTTCTGGAACAGTTTATGCTCACAAGCCAAGGTTTTACTGTATTCGAATAGTAATTTCTTAGTCTGCTGCTCTGCTCTTCCTATGTCCTAAGTACTCTCCACCCCCAGGACCACTTGAAATCAAAAGAGCAGGTTCAGGTATTTAGCAAATGACAGTAAAACATGATGAGGATTGACTGACGTGAGCTCTGTGTTCATTTCCACACTTGGGTCGAGCTCACCTTGAACTGAGGTCAAGGGGCTGTGGATATCTC
Organism: Leopardus geoffroyi; assembly: GCF_018350155.1. Classification (NCBI taxonomy): domain Eukaryota; kingdom Metazoa; phylum Chordata; class Mammalia; order Carnivora; family Felidae; genus Leopardus; species Leopardus geoffroyi. The sequence continues at coordinate 46,012,908 of NC_059342.1, forward strand.
TGTTCATTGATGTAGATGAGGGTAAATGGAACTCTGAAAAAAGCGGAAAGAAGTCCAAACAAGCTCATGAAACCAGTTTAGAACAAAATTGTAGGTAAAAACAACAACAAAAAACTATTAAATAACAACAGTTATGTTTTTAATGAAAATTTTAAAAGTTTATTTATTTTGAGAGAGAGAGAGAGAGAGAGTGGGGGGGGGGGGAACAGGCAGAGAGAGGGACAGAGAGAATCCCAAGCAGGCTCCACACTCAGCGCAGAGCCCGATGTAGGGGCTCGATCCCATGAACAGTGAATCACGATCTGAGCCGAAATCAAGAGTCGTATGCTTAACTGACTGAACCACCCAGGTGCCCCAAAATAACAATAGTTCTTAAAATAAGCAGCATGTCCTAGTCCCTTCATTCTGCACCATTGCTTTTACTAGGAAGACAAAGAATGAGTAAGGCACTGCGGATATCAAATTTCAGCGACAGCTATTGTGCAGGCAGTGACCCTCCGGGGCTGGTGCTCTGTGTGTTTATTTCTTCAAGAATTGAAAGAACAAAGCAAGGTAGTGAATACACAAACCATCAAGAGGGAAACAATAAATCTGTAGATACTTCAGACCTGAAAAGAACTGTAATATTGCTCAAGGTACATAATTATCACATTGAGTTTTAAATGATGTCTTTAAACAGAATGCTTATAAAACTTGTGGACTAAAATTGCCATACTTTCATGCTGCATGCTTTTGTTAAATTCATAGCTCAGATTAATATACTCTCAGAGGCTTGGCCTAAAGGCATAGTGAACACTTTCTGAGTGTCAGACTTATAATTCCATGAGTAGCAATAAATGATGAGAGCCAAGGGTACTAATAGTTATTTTATTTCTTGAAAAGGCACAAAAATTAAAATAAAAATTCAACTATGAAAAATAAAACATTTTGCTAAAACTTCAATGCTTAAAAATAAGAATAAATAGTATTTATTAAATATTCTCACTCTATCAACTGAATCTATAAAAGTTGTTTTTAAAAGAGATCCAAAGGGGGGAGGGAGGGGGGAGAAAAACAATTAAAAAAAAAAAATAGATCCAAAGACCAGGAACTCCAGGAATAAAGGAAGGTAGAGGAGTGAGAACTAACCAGGAGAGGAGAAGAGTTTGAGATACTTGGACAATTAACTCCTTGGTCTCTCAAGAGTTCTTGTGTCTTTTTTTTTTTTTTAATTTTTTTTTTTTTTAACATTTATTTATTTTTGAGACAGAGAGAGAGCATGAACGGGGGAGGGGCAGAGAGAGAGGGAGACACAGAATCGGAAGCAGGCTCCAGGCTCTGAGCCATCAGCCCAGAGCCCGACGCGGGGCTCGAACTCACGGATCGTGAGATCGTGACCTGAGCTGAAGTCGGCCGCTCAACCGACTGAGCCACCCAGGCGCCCCAAGAGCTCTTGTGTCTTAACATGGAATTCCACATATGCGATAGTTCTGGCATAGCACTCCACAGACTTCTGCCAGATTACCTGTGTCTAACTAAAGAAAAATTAACTTTTTTTTCCTTGGTAGTAAACTAATTAAAACTTGTTGGGTGCCTACTCCTAAACGCGTATCAGGAATTTTACAGGCACTAACTATTCAGACGTGAAGTAAGAATCATTTGGCTAAAAGATCTTAGCTCTTAGTCTCAAGAAGCCTTTGGGATTAGTGTTATTATCCTCATTTTACAATTGAGAGAAACATGGCTCAAAGGTCCAATGATTTGTCCAAGAACACACAGGCAACTCCAGTGTGAGAGTCTCACAGAGGTTTTGTTTTGAAGCCCAGGCTTTTCTCATTATGATATACCGACTTCCATGAAACTGTGGACCCAATGATACCATATACATACATAGACTATTTAAGGAGTGAGGTTTGCAGGTCCAGAACTAAATAATAGTTTACTTCTTCATATTGGTACTTGTTACTTGTAGTATTGTAACAATACTACATGCTGTTAGTCACAGTTTCACCGGTCATTTGTAAAGGGGAAAATATTATGATGTGACCTCTCTCTTGCACCGTAAAAATCGGGGTGGAGTTTCAACAGCATGTCCTGAGGGTCTACTGTGTGTCAGGCTCCAGGGGTACAGTGGTTGAACAAGACAAAGAAGGTCCCTACCCTTTGAGGAGCTCACGTTCTCATGCAAGGGATAAAGGTACTTAAATCAAGGAGTATGTTCCAGGGAGTGAACCAATATTTTGCAAAAATAAAGCAGAGTACAGGGGTGCAGGGCACGTGGGATATGTGACAGCTATTTTAGATGGTGCGGTCAAGGAAGGTTTCTCTGAGGAGTTCACGCCCTCCGTGAGACCCAAATGATGAGAAAGAGGCAGGCACGCTAAGAGGCAGGAACACCCGGAAAGGCCAGTGTGGCTAAAAGGGAGTGACACGGAGCACTGGCAGAAGAGAGGTCAGAGAGGTGAGCAGGGCCAGGTCATGGGAACCCACATCTCCAAGGAAAGGTACACATCCGTAGCAATACGTGAGGAGTGGCACACGGTGGCCATGGCTGCGGTCAGACAAGAGAGATGGCAATATGTTGGCATAGCAGGTTCTCAGGTCAACAGCTATGCCAGCATCTTGCCTCCTCTCCAGTTCTAAGTTACAGGAACAATACCATGCTTCTTCGGTGGTTTACTTTTCCAAAATCTTCCCTTCCACCTGAGGGAAGGAAAACATACTCATTAATTAAAAATGCAAGTTTATTTCTGAACATCACAACAGTCTTCTTAGAGTGGTCAATTTTGAAGTAGTTAAGCACAGGAAGGTTGTGGCTAGTTTCTTTGTTCGTGGCCTTTGATCTAAAATGAACCCTGAGAATGTTAACTCACCCCTCGTGAAACGACGAGGGAAAATTTCTGACATAAATTTTAAGCCCGTAAAGTCGAAAGTTGATGGGAGATAATTACAGGCTATTACCACCATATTTACAGGGCACTGTACATCCCAGTGACTCTTAGTACAGTTTAATTTTTGCTCTAATCACTCTCTTGGTCAGTTTCTGTCACTCAGATGTACTTAAAAGAATAACAAACTGCCATCCTGCAGGGTGTGGCTCACTGCTCCGTGTGCCCTTAAAAATCGTGCTCTTTTGAGCCAATGATTCGCAGCTAGGAACTTATTCCTAGTACATTTGCAAAAGCACCACGAAGTTATATTTGCCAAGGAAGTCGTATTTGCCAAGGATGTTCGCTGCAACACTGTTTTTAAATAGCCAAAGAACTGGAAATAACCTGAATGCCTATCAGTATGATTGATACTGGCTAAATTATGACTCTCAGTGATGATATGATCTCACACAGGCTATTTTATCATCCTTACCAAAGCTTAAGGCGTAAGAATAATGACACTGCGTAGGAGCAGTTCTGTGTACAGATGACTGCTGAACAATATGGGCTTGACTTGCAAGGGTCCACTTATATGCAATTTTTTTTCAGTATATACATTATAGTACTGTGAATGTATGTTCTCTGCCTTATGACTTTCTTTAAACAAATTTTAAGTTGAAGCACAATTAAGATACAATTTTATATTTGTCTCAGGCATACAACATATTGATCTGATGATTCTATACGTTACTCAATGCTTACCACGATAAGTGTAGTCACTATTTGTCACTATACAACACTATTCCTGTATCGCTGACTATATATATTCCCTATGCTGTACTTTTCATCTCTGTGCCTTATATATTTTACAGCTAGAAGTTTATACCTCTTAAACCCTTTGATCCATCTATCTATCTTCTTTGGCAACCGCAAGTTTGTTCTCTGTATTGAAGAGTCTGGTTTGTGTTTTCTTGTTTGTTCATTTGTTGTTTAGATTTCAGATATAAGCAAAATCATATGGTATTCATTTTTCTCTGATTTATTTCACTTGGCCTAATACCCTCTAGGTCCATCCATGTTGTCACAAATGTCAAGATCTCATTTTTTTTTTTATGGCTGAGTAATATTCCATCATAAGTATATACAACAGCTTCTTTACTCATCTACTGATATACACTTGGGTTGCTTTCATATCTTGGCTATTGTAAACAATTCTGCAATAAACACAGGGGTGCTTATTTCTTTCTGAATTCGTGTTTTCATTTTCTTCGGGTAAATACCCAGTGGTGGAATTACTGAATCCTACAGAATTTCTATTTTTAACTTTTTGAGGAACTTCCATCCAGTCTTCCACAGTGGCTTCACCAATTTACATTCCCAGCAACAGTGCACAAGGGTTCCCTTTTGTCCACATCCTCGCCAACACTCATTATTTCTTATTATTTTGATACTAGTCAATCTGGTTGGTATGAGGTGATATCTCATTGCAGTTTTGATTTGCATTTCCCTGATGAGTGATGTTGAACATCTTTTCACGTGTTGATTGGCCATCTGTATGTCTTCTCTGGAAAAATGTCTATTTAGGTCCTCTGCCCATTTTTTAATCAGATTTTTTGACTGCTTTGTGTTTTTTTGGTGTTGAGTTGTAGAAGTTCTTCATATATTTGGGATATTAACTCCTTGTTGGATAGATCATTTGTAAATATCTTCTCCCATCCTCTAAGTTGCCTTTGTTTTGTTGATTGTTTCCTTTGATGTGCAAAAGCTTTTTATTTTGGTGTAGTTCTAATAGTTTATTTTTTTGCTTTTGTCTCCCTTGCCTGAAGAGACATATCCATAATTATATTACTAGGATCAAAGTCCATTCCTTATAATTTTCTTAATAACATTTCCTCTTCTCTAGCATACTTTATTGTAAGAAGAAAGTACACAAAATATGTCTTTTTTTTTAAAGATTTTATTTTTAAGCCATCTCTACACCCAACATGGAGCTCAAACACATAATCTTGAGATCAAGAGTTGCATGTCTATCAGCTGAGCCACCCAGGCACCCCTACATATACAAAGTATGTCTTGACTTTTTATGTTATTGGTAATGCTTCCAGTCAACAGTAGGCTATTAGCAGTTAAGTTCTGGGGGATCAAAAGTTATATGCACATAGTCGACTACATGGGCGGTGGGGGGGATGGTCGGCACTTTCAAACCCCACATTGTTTAAGGGTCAACTGTAAGTATGAAAGTATGTATACACACACACACATTCTGAAGTATACATATACATTTTTCTTGAAGGATACAAGAGTGATTTATTATTTTAAATAGTAAAAATAAACAGAAGACAGTATTATAAATTCTACTCATTTTCTTCTTTAAATGTCTCCAATAAGAATACTGATAAATGGTATTTACCCCAAAAATGAGTCTAAGATCTACCTATGAAGTATAAAACATTTAGTCATGTAGCATTATCAAGGTACAGATTAAAAGGAAGCACAAACATGGCTAGTTATCAATCGTATTTACCAGAAGCAAAAGTTCAGTGTTTCTCCTAAGTCTGGAACTAGGTTTATACACACACAGCCATTCACTTACACGCATGCCATAGGTGGTGTATATTTCTTGTGGGAGGAGAGGAGGAAATAAGGATTCTATTGCACAAGACCCTGTAAAAACTTGTGCTGGGGCAAGGTGACTGGTGGAAGAGGCACTAATTGACTTCCCAGAATACAGTTCAACTTGATAACATGATTTATTAATGTAAAGGTATTTAGGAATATTTGGCTCATCAGGTATGGAACACTGGATCAAAATTAAAGGCAAACACAATATAGGTTACAAATACAGGTTTAAAAAATCACTGAATCAAGAAGATTGAATTGAATCAAATTTCTCCCCAAAATTCATGTTCTTGTATTTCTAATATTCATAATTGAGAGGGAGATGTAGGTTATATCATTTTAGAAGGTATATACTACATAGTTGAAAACAATAATTTCCTGTGATTTTTTTCAGGCTCATTCTGCAAAAGAAAACTATATGCTAGCGGGGCGCCTGGGTGGCGCAGTCGGTTAAGCGTCCGACTTCAGCCAGGTCACGATCTCGCGGTCTGTGAGTTCGAGCCCCGCGTCAGGCTCTGGGCTGATGGCTCAGAGCCTGGAGCCTGTTTCCGATTCTGTGTCTCCCTCTCTCTCTGCCCCTCCCCCGTTCATGCTCTGTCTCTCTCTGTCCCAAAAATAAATAAACGTTGAAAAAAAAAAATTAAAAAAAAAAAAAAAAGAAAACTATATGCTAGCAATGATCTCATTTACCAGTCAGATCCAGCAGATCCAACAGATCCCTGAGAGGTTATATGGGCTATTTCATTATGCGGATCACTGAAGGGATCAAAGATAGGATGCACTACATTCCTCTTCCTATTTACTTGCACATTTTTAAAAAGGAAGAAACCTACTTTGTAAGTTATCAAATAATTTCTCAATGTATAATTGAAAAGTCTAGAAGATCATACCATTCCTCTATTAAAGATGTTGTTGGAACTTGGGTTCTTTCCATCGATTTCTTTGATATATCTGGTGGCTTCTCACAGGTCACTGGTAAAATGCACCTCCTCACTACACACACCTCAGACAAATCTGCAAAAATACAACCCATCTATGAATTATGTTACAGCTGGAAACCAGAAAAATATTATGGGTACCTAATTACAGCCTTCAGCAGTTAAATTTTGAAAAACACTCAGTAAAATGTCCTGGAGATCACAGGTCCTATTTATAATTAAAAAAAACAATTTTTAATGTTTACTTATTTTTGAAAGAGAGAGAGACAGAGTGTGAGCAAGGGAGAGACAGAGAGAGAGTGGGAGGCACAGAATCCGAAGCAGGCTTCAGGCTCTGAGCTATCAGCACAGAGCCCGACGCGGGGCTTGAACCCACAAACCATGAGGTCATGACCTGAGCTGAAGTCGGACACTTAACTGGTTGAGCCACTCAGGTGCCCCTATAATTTTTTCCTAAAAGAAAAATTTTAAATTTTTAAAAAGCATCTCAAACCTTTAAAAATTTTTTTTTAACGTTTATTTATTTTTGAGACAGAGAGAGACAGAGCATGAACGGAGGAGGGGCAGAGAGAGAGGGAGACACAGAATCGGAAGCAGGCTCCAGGCTCTGAGCCATCAGCCCAGAGCCCGACGTGGGGCTCGAACTCACGGACCGTGAGATTGTGACCTGAGCTGAAGTCAGATGCTCAACCGACGGAGCCACCCAGGCTCCCCACATCTCAAACCTTTAAGGGTACAATTAACAAAATAAAGTTCAAGTCCAGAATTTTTCAAAGTATTTTAACTAACTTTAAATTCATTAAAAATCAATAATCTGATTTCATTTTGTGAATAACTGGCTTAAAACCATCCTGACAGAAAATCCAGTATGTCCTAGACATGTGGGGGACAGGAAGAAGTTGACTATATCAGCCCCAATTACTACACAGACACAAAGAATGAGAACAACTCAATCACGGCAACTAAAAAAATAATGTAACTAATACTCAATGTGTTTTTTCCAGAGCTGGAATTCAATTTAGTTAATGCCTTATTAAAAAAAAAGTTTTTTTAAAACACGCTGGAGGTAGGAGGCTGATTACGTATAAAGAGCTAGAATGTCCTATTTTTCAACTACAGTATTATGGAAAAATTTGTGGTCCAATCAAGAACATAACTGTGGGGAAAAAATAACATCCACTGAATGTGTTGGTATTGCTTTTGGGAACAGACAATTTGACAGGATGTGCTTAAAACCTACTCACTAACTGATAGAAGCCAGATGTGTATTTGCCTTACATCTGGGGGGTTATAAGAGAAAGGAGTCAAGTTATAGATGTTAATTTATTTTCATTTGTATATAATTTACATATGTCAATTTACACATAACAACATATAATTAAATATATAACTATATGTAAAAACGAAATATAAAAATATAAATAAAATAAATATATATAACTAAATATAAAGTGAAATTATGTATTTTTTAATTTAGGAATTTTAATGAAGCACAATTGAATATCTAGATCAGGCACCAGAAACAACCCCTAAACTATAACCACTAAAGCAAAGAGGAACTGGCAAAAAGGGTTAGTTTTTTATTCCTTGTTCTCTCCAGTGACCCCATCACTCCTGCTGGAAGGCCTCATACTCCCCTTTGTCTGTCCGGTGCACCGCACCCCCCCTTCTGCCCCCTGCCCCTGACATATACTGTGGTACCTACCAGACTTGTTCTCCCTCAAATAGCCCCACTACCCTTGGGCATTATACAAAAGTATTTGTTAGTTAGAAGATATGGAAGATATATATATATACACACACACACACATATATATATATATACACACACACACACACACACACACATATATATATATATATATATATATGTTAATGTTTATTTCTTTTTGAGACAGAGACAGTGCATGAGTGGGGGAGGGGCAGAGAGAGAGGGAAACAGAGAGTCTGAAACAGGCGCCAGGCTCTGAGCTGTCCGCACAGAACTCAATGTGGGGCTCGAACCCATGAACCATGAGATCATGACCTGAGCCAAAGTCAAGACGCTTAACCGACTGAGCCACCCAGGTGCCCCTGAAAGATATTTTCAATAGGTGAATCTCTATCCTATAAACTCTTGGCCTAAAACAGGCTAAGATTAAGTCCTCTACTATTTTCCTAATGAGAAAGGAAGGTGGAAAGAGGGGAGAGTAGCACCTTTCTCTTTTGAGCAAACAGAATGTACTTTTACATTTCCCTCCCTATTTAATCCTCAGAAGAGTGGTTGCAGTTGGTATTATTATCCCTTATTTACAAATGATCAAGCTGAGGCTGAGTACGTTTAATTACCTCAAATAAACAGTCCAAAGTCACCAGCCTGCTAATAATTCTGCTAGTTTGACGTCTGCTGGGCATCTATTTGATGCCAAGTATTGTGCTGAAGACTGGATCTCTGTCCATAGTGGGTTTCCCAAGTTGGGCATTGAAGAAATTCTGTATTTCCACTTAATTTGGTAAGTCCTATGATCAAGTTACAAAGTAGAATAAGCGAAAACATGGCATTGTGATGGATCACAATTACGACCTCACTTCTCCCTGAATGCGCTCCTGGCCACGTAGCTTTGATGTACCCATTCTGGCTCTGGAGTTAGCGGCGTCATTCACTTTAGTCAACTTGTGAGGTTAGCAAGATATGATGCAAGCAGAACTTCAAAAGCACTTGTGAGACCAGGCTTATCTGCTCTCTCTTGAACCTTAGCCGTCACTATGAGAACATATCCAGGCTACTCTACTGAAAAATAAGACACATATAGCACAGCAAAGTCTCCCTGGGCATCCCAGCCAAGGCCAGTGTTGGTCAGCTGGCAGCCAGCCGACCCTAACGTGTGAGTAAGCCCAACCAAGCACTCCAATGTGTAAGCAGATAAACAGTGATGAACTCCTTTGGGTTTTCCGGTTGTTTGCTATGCAGCATTACTGTAGAAAGATGACTGGCATAAGTGTAATCATTAAGATTACGTGCCCCAGATTTAGGCTGACTGGGTCAAAAGTATCCTTAGAGCAGCGTAGGCTATGTTTGTTCAAGCCATCCATTTCACTAAGAGGCATAACACAGTCAACTGTTACCTAAGTTCATTCTGCAACTATGCTGGTAAATTACAGGATTTCTGTGAATATTTGTGAACACACAAGTAAACTTTGATCAAGTACTGTTTTGCTCAATTGTGAGCTCCCTGAGGGTTGGAGACAAGACTGATTTATCGCTTATCCCCAGGACACAGTGTGATGAAAAAGGCTTTTAGCAGAAAGGCCCATCAGTATCCGTTGAATGAAAAAAGAATAAGATTTGGTTTATTTACCAAGAATGGGAAGCCACCAGAGGGCTATAAGGCAGCGACATAAGACGTGTGTGCACGCGCGCGTGTGTGTGTGTGCATGTGTGTGAGATGTGAGTGTGTGTGTTTTAAGTTTCAACAATTGTTATCGCTTTGTGTTTAGACGGGACTGTTCTCTAGTGATGAACAGATGGAAGGGGCTGGAGCAGATGCACAGAGACCAACCAGGAGCCACCAAGGCTGTCCATTCAGAGAGGGTGTCAGTTTGGTTGAGAAGAAAAAGCACACAGATTCAAGATATATATGAGAGGCAGAACAGAAAAATCTTGCTCGAGGACTTGAGGGCCTAAGGAAACGGAGGAACCAAGAAAAAAAAAAAGTTTGCTGATCTGTGCTCCTGGATGGGCAGAGACTTTCACTGATACAGGGAAGTTGGGAAGAGACAAATATTTTAAAAATGTAGACTCCTGATTAGAGAGATCTTGAGTTAATCCTCATCTAAAGCCACCACCTGGAACTTCAATTTAAAGAATCCGTGGCATCAATTTACTTGCAGATTGATGTTCCTTGAACACTGAATTGTACCCTGTGACACCGGAAAAGTTCATTTGCCTTATGGGGTTGAAGTGGTCTGAATGAGGGCTGTGCTGAATCTTTGTAAGAGGGCAAAATACAGCCCCACCACGAAGACTTCTTGAGCTTGAAAGGAAATTAAGCTTAAGACGGAAAAGAGTGTAAAATCAGTTTTAGAGACTAAGGATGAATCCTTTCCTCCTTAACAGATTATCTATGGACGTGAAGATTAAACTAGACTTTAGAACATTTCACTCACGTGAAATATGAACTCTTATTTGGCTCCCTTATGCTCATCAAACTCCATATTCCTAGATTTTCACGTAATGCCATTACTTTTTAAAAATCCAATTGTTTAAGGTTATGATTCAATTATCTTTTTGAAGATTGCTTACAGCTGCCACATTATGGTCTATGTCAGTGTAAAAGCATTGGCTTGGATGGATGACTGGCATCTTTTCCTACAGATTTTAGCCCTTAATCAAGCCCTTAAAATATGTGCTTTATTAAGCTGAAATGTTTATTCTGCAATAGGGTCATGATTTGATTTATGAGTCATTCTCCTTTCTCTGGACTTCCTGGCCATGGACTGTCACTCCAATCATAGCTAGTCACCTAAAAAATGTGTGCTGTTGGCCTTACAGGGGCCAGGGTTGTGAGAGACTGGGGACAGATGTGTGCAAACCTGTCAACACTTCTGGAAAGAGACCGAAGCACTCTGACGGTGGGTGAGCGATACTTTCATGTGTGAAATGTGGAGAACGTGGTGCTACTGTGAATCACAGCAGGAGTTGAGTGACTTACCAGCAATCTACGGTGGCTCCAAAGCCCAGCCAAGCACACGGGTACCCCTTTCACCACTGGGGAGCCACCACCCTTAAAGATCTGGTTCAGTGCATGTCTTAAAAAATGTTGGTAATGATGGAGTTTTCCACTGAATTCGTATTCTAGATCCTCCAAAGCCTAAACCAAAGGGAGGATGAATTTAGAATACATTAAGTGTCAAACACTTTACATCTATTTTGTTATTAAATCCTAACTCCACACTGAAGAGCTGTTGAGGGAAATTATCTCCATTTTATACACGAGGAAACTAAACCTCAGAAAGGTTAAGTGGTGAATTTATAATTACACTGCCAGTAAATGTCAGAGTCAAAATTCAGCATATTGTCCCTGAGCTCTGCACCATCTGTGCCCCCATGCTAACTTCCAGTCTCGCCAGCCTTATTTTCTACTTATCAACATGGCTCTCCCTCTGGGGCTAGATTTACCTCCTCACCATATCCATTCCATGCCAGATGCAGGCCCAGCTGTAGTTTGTTCATACCTTTTCTCCTGTCCCTCAAATATTCCTCTACATGATCATTCTGCTTCATGATTCCAAAAGGATCCATCCCAAAGGAAGCATTCTCAACTCAAAGGAATGATCCACCATGTTGATTCACAGCAAAACTATAAATGACTCCATTTTCTTATCTGTCAATAATCTTTGGAGTACTGTCTAAATATATAATTAAAACATAAAACATTTTGGAGTGTTTGGGTGGATCAGTCAGTTAAGCATCCAACTCTTGGTTTCGGCTTAGGTCATGATCTCACCATTCGTGAGTTCGAGCCTCAGGTCAGGCTTCCATGCTGCCGGTGCGAAGCCTGCTTGGGATTCTCTCTCTCTCTCTCTCTCTCTCTCTCAAAATAAATAAACTTAAAAGTTTTTTAAACCAAACATTTTTATTATCAGACTGGATGGTTACCTGTGAGTCAAATACCACTTTTCAGACATAAAGCACACATGGTAGGGGAAATCTCCCAAGTACTCCAAAAACCAAGGGCTCCCAAGTATTTCCGTCACCTGAAGTGGCATTCTCTTAGGAGGCAAAGTCCCTAGCCCTTTGCAAGTGTTGTTTCCTGTCTATAACGCCCTCCTAACATGCCCCTTGCTCTACCTGGGAAAGCAGAATTCATCTTCAAAGCTCTGCTCAGGCAGTGCCATGATGACGATGGTGATAATGATGACCAATGACGATGATGACAAATGCCCAATTCCAACCAAGGAACAGACTGAGGCATGCTAAGTTGTATTTACTGGAGGCTGTGTGTTTGGTTTTTGCTCTTCAAATTCTCCCTTGCAGGTAATTTTGGTGCTGCTGATGAAGGCACAATTGGCCAATTGGGCTCGATGTCTGTAGGCTTTTGCCAAGGCTTTTGTCCTAATTAGAATCTAATGCCTTGAGCAACTAATGATGACAGGGCAGTTTTCTGATCCAGAGACTATAAGGCTCCGAGAAGATCTAGAATCCAGAAGGAGGCTTTAGGAAGGAATATGGCCTGACCACTTCAAGGAGACTGGAGTCAAGGTCATCGTGCACAAGCTACCTGAGGTTAAGGGTGGAGAGGCAGACAGTCTGCCGGAGAGAACAATGGCTGTCACTTGCTTCTACTTTAGACTTTTATATATGTTATTGGATTATTTCCAATCTTCCCCACAGCCCTGCAAGGTAAGCATCATCATTCCCATTTTATTCTCTTTATAGAGAATGTGCAGAATTGATACTTTATAAATCAAATCTGATTCAGGAGTTCTGCTTTGTTTAAAAACAAAACAATACCATGTGTTTCCTTTGTACTTTTACCAGTTGGGTTACCCTTTCACTAAATGTATCACCGAAGTCCTGTCTAGAGCTCAAATTCTTGAATTTTAATACCCACCAAAGAAAGATAAATATTAATATATGTTAAACAAGAAAGGGAGTAAATGTGTGCATTTGAAGATACTTCTGCTAAACAATTCAAAGCACTTTGGAAATACTTCTTAAAGCATATAAATCATTTCCCCAGTAAATGCCTGTAAGAATCCTAAATAAAACCAAGAAGCAGAAGAGCAGAAACAAGGAGACTGAAAGAAAACCTGGAGGTGAAAAGACACAAGTCCAACTTAGGTGAAGAGGAGGCAAGTCTAATCAGTAATGAATTTGGCAGTGCACTGAATGTCCTCTGGGCCACTGAATGCCTCACCTCATGGTGAGGAAGCCCCTGCCCTGGGGATTTTTGTTTTTCATAGGACTAGGTGACTACAAATACATTTATTTTTTCTTACAGTGAAGATCCATTTACATATCCTTTTTAAAAAAAATTTTTAATGTTTATTTTTGAGAGAGAGAGAGAGACAAAGAGACAGAGAGACAGAGAGACAGAGTGTGAGCAGGAGAGGGGCAGAGAGAGAGGGAGACAGAGAATCCAAAGCAGGCTCCAGGCTCTGAGCCATCAGTACAGAGCCCAATACGGAGCTCGAATTCCCGAACCATGAGATCATAACCTGAGCTGAAGTTGGCTCCTAACCAACTGAGCCACCCAGGCGCCCCTCCATTTACATATTTTTAATTATATTTCTACTTGCATTGACAGGAATTATCTTTTACTAAAAGCCCCATGTGTTGATTACTAATGTCAGCCTGAGAACATTCACTCTGAAATGCAAGAAGCACACAATCAAAATAATTTCAATTCTTGATGACAGCCATTAATGGATTTAATTAGGACATGGCATTTTAAGACAAACACAAGCTACACTTTTAAGACAGAGATATAAGAAAAATCCTTTCCTTATTAATTTGCAGTTAGCCTTCTAGAGTCATAACTTGTGTTGGACTTTTGGCAAGAAACAATATGTAAAAAGGAATGGAGAATATTTTAACTAGGTTCAACTTTGTATCTATCATGTTGATATCCAGAAGAAAGTGCAAACTGTCCCACTTACTATATTGCAAAGTATCTGCTACTGCAAGGATGATGACTTTTTATAGACCTGGAACGAAAAACTGGTCCAGGTTATACTTGGAAAAAGCAAATAGGTGACAAGGCGCTTTCTAAACACAATGGAATGGTTAGGATAGAACTGAGGGTGTTCGGATTTTTTAAGAATGTTGGCAAAAAGAAAATGCAAACCAAAAAAATACAACTCACTGCTCTTCATTTAAAACAGTAGGTAACAGGGGCGCCTGGGTGGCGCAGTCGGTTAAGCGTCCGACTTCAGCCAGGTCACGATCTCGCGGTCCGTGAGTTCGAGCCCCGCGTCAGGCTCTGGGCTGATGGCTCAGAGCCTGGAGCCTGTTTCCGATTCTGTGTCTCCCTCTCTCTCTGCCCCTCTCCCGTTCATGCTCTGTCTCTCTCTGTCCCAAAAATAAAATAAACGTTGAAAAAAAAATTAAAAAAAAAAAAAAACAGTAGGTAACAGATAATGTAAATATCTTCAATAATAGATTACTGTCTTACATTTAAACTTTCACAATATTTATTACAAGGGAGGAATGTAGATTTTTAGAAATACTATTGCTTGAAATTATGTCTAGAAATGCTACTAAATATTTACCTCGTAACATAATTCTCCTGACTCATTTGGAAACATTAAAAATATGACCACCTCAGGGGCGCCTGGGTGGCGCAGTCGGTTAAGCGTCCGACTTCAGCCAGGTCACGATCTCGCGGTCCGTGAGTTCGAGCCCCGCGTCGGGCTCTGGGCTGATGGCTCAGAGCCTGGAGCCTGTTTCCGATTCTGTGTCTCCCTCTCTCTCTGCCCCTCCCCCGTTCATGCTCTGTCTCTCTCTGTCCCAAAAATAAATAAACGTTGAAAAAAAAAAATTAAAAAAAAAATATGACCACCTCTACTTAAAATGTATACTTTCCCCCAAAACCTGAATGTTAAAAACAACATTTATATTTCATATATGCAAAAAATAACCACTTAAGGTGTATGATGGGACATCAATGAATGAATCTTGGGAAAACAGAACTCTTTCTTATAAGCACAGATATTTGCTTCTCACTAGTTTTATTACTCAGTTTATTTCTGATTTACAAAATTTCTTTTTAATTTTTTTTAACATTTATTTATTTCTGAGAGACAAAGTAAGACAGAGCATAAGTGGGGGAGGGGCAGAGAGCGAGAATCCAAAGCAGGCTCCAGGCTCTGAGCTGTCAGCACAGAGCCCACGCGGGCTTGAACTCACAGACCGCGAGATCATGACCTGAGCCAAAGTCACACGCTTAACCAACTGAGCCACCCAGGCACCCCTGATTTACAAAATTTCTTAAAAGCAGTATAATTATGAGCACTTTAGTCCCAATTTCCAGGCCAGAGACTTATACTCCAATCTTCCTCCAGATCAGAAGCTGACTTTTCATTTCCTGCCAACTTCTGGTCACTGATCAGTGACCAGAGGGATGGGTAGAGACAGTGGGCGGGCAAGCTGATGCCAGAAGCGGGAGCGGAGCAAACTCCTGTCCCTCCTGGGAATTTTAACGTCTACTGAGCCTCCAGCAGAGCAGAAGTCCTCAGTCCTTGCCGTTCACTAGAATCCTCTGAACTTTTTAAAACTACTGATGCCTGAACCCTTGCAGCACGGTGAAGAAACCAGAATCTCCAGATAGGGCCTGAGCACCGGTATGTTTATAAAAGCTCCTCACAGGATTATCATGTGCAGCCAGGGTAGAGAATCGCAGGTAAGAGGCTTTGAGACAGGTGGTCACATCATGATACGCTTATTATCGTTAACAAGCTGGTGAGCGTTGAGTGGAGGAAAAACGAAGCTCCATGGTAAACTGGTAGTATCTGGAGAAGCCTCTATCTGTGGACACACGAGAATGGATATTGCACTCCCTTTGGGTCCATTCAGATTTACTGTAAATACAATCGGCTCACATCCACATTATAGCCTACACCTGACGCCCTAAAACATTTTTTCTGGCGACAGACCTTCATATGGAATGAAGAGGCTATACGTGTGCCAACTCTCTTCTAGGTTTACCACTCCAAATGAACTCCCTACCCTTCTTCAGCCGGGAAGCTGACCTATAAAGGGCTGTATAAACAGACTCCCCTGTCCTTTGACTCCCGTTGGGGCCAGTATTGAGAGGTCCTGACAGGAGATGTGAGGGAAGGATGAGAAGGAAATTGGGAGTCTGTACTCCCTGGGTTTGCTCCCTGTGGGAGCTCAGCGGAAAGTCACAGCCCCTCTCAAGGTGTCTCTCTGGCAGGTCCCTGTAACCACGCCTACCCGCTCCTGCATGCCTAGGGTGCAAACTGTCTCTGCGCTTAGGAGCTCGGCTCCTACTCTGTCCTCTCCCTTGTGAACAGTTCTTTTACCGAACCCTATACAAATCATCCTAATTTGAGTGATCTGTTTCCTGATCCCTGACGGGTTCCTGACACGTATTTGTTGGCCAGGAGACATGTGGCACCCGGTTGGTTCAGTTGGAAGAGCACGTGGCTCTTGATCGCAGGGTTATGAGTTTGAGCCCCATGTCAGGTGTAGGGATTACTTAAATAAAAAAAATAACGAGAGACATATGCAAAGATTCAGGGGTGTCATTAACTAGTTTGAAGAGATATACCATAGTCAGGACTAATCAGAATAAATGCCACCCATGTCCTAGAGGCCTGTTACTCTGCTAAGTTGAAACGCACTAACTGTTGGATCATCAGGAGTCCAGGAAGAGGGCTGGAGGGAGGACACTGAGGGCACCTGAGGTGATGTCTAGTTTCCAATCGGTATTGAAATATTTCAGTATTTTAGTATAGCTGCAAACAAACAAACTGGAAAAATTTTGTATCATCAATAATAATTTGTAGTCGGTCTGTGTTTTAGAAGAATATTTGCAAATCTGTGAAGATAATTACAAACTACTTGGCAAAAAGCAGTTACAAAATAGCATAGCATCCCCACTTTGTTTCAATACATACCTAGACATGTATTTATATCCTTAAGTAAAAAAGACTGAAGAAACAGATCAAAGTGTTAATATTGTTCAATTTCTGAGTAGTAAAATAATAAGCGATTTTAATTTTCTTCTTTTAAAAATGTGTATGTTTTTGGGGCACTTGGGTGCCTCAGTCGGTTAAGCACCTGACTTCGGCTCAGGTTATGATCTCATGGTTCCTGAGTTCAAGCCCCACATCAGGCTCCAGGCTGACAGCTCAGAGTCTGGAGCCTGATTCCGATTCTGTGTCTCCCTCTCTCTCTCTCAAAAATAAATAAACATAAAAATTTTTTTAAGTAAATAAAAATATGTGTTTTCCAAAATTCCTGCAATAATATTGATTTAATTTTTACAGCAAAAATAAGATAACATTATTTTTTTAAATGGGGCACAGTAAAAAAAAGTCGTTACATTTAAAATGAATCTTAAAGACCTTTTAGTGTTTGTGGTGAGCATTTTCACCTAATCTCAACAAAGATTTATTGCTTAATCCTTATATACCAGGGAATAAAAAACAGAGACAAGCCCAATGCAGTTCAGCACTGATGGGCTAACAACCAAGTGGAGAGGGTGGAAAGATTAAAAACTAACACATCATTATGATACAGACAAGAACAGAAATATCTAAAGATTCTAAAACACAGGGAAAAGATAGATGAATTTTGTCCGGAAGGAAGTCATAAAAAGTTTCACGGAGGAACTAAAGACTGAGCAGGCTTCTGAAGACTGTGGAAAAACCAGATAAGACAGGATAGAACTTTGCTAAGAGAGAAAAAGTCCATGCAAATGATCTCACGCATGAAGCAGCCAAGACCTAACAGAATTAGCTCCGCTTTCTCCGAAAATAGAAACTTGTAAGAACCTTGACTTTGAGGGCAGGGAGTGCGCACTTCTGAAAAACACACTGTATGACAAGGACTGTGCTAGTTTTTTTTTTTCTTAATGTTTATTTTGGAGAGAGACAGAGAAAGAGAGTGAGCGAGCACACGAGCGGGGGAGGGAGAGAGAGAAAGGGAGACAGAATCTGAAGCGGGCTCCAGGCTCTGAGCTGTCAGCACAGAGCCCAGTGCAGGGCTCAAACTCACGAACCTGAGCCGAAGTCGGACACTTAACCAACTGAGCCACCCAGGTGCCCCTGTTTTGTGTTTTAAACTGCAACCATATTACAAATAAGAAAAACTGAGGCTCAGGTAGGTAAGGGCTACTTTAGCTATCCCAGGAACTACACCTCCATGGGTAGTTAATATTATTCTTCTGTTTATGTGGAATCTCTTAAAATACATATTATATCCTATCAGTTGCTCTCATTACATGGAAAGGATTATGACGAACTGCTGGTGTCCAGGGTTTTGGATTTACCCACCAGAGTACTTCCTCATGGCCACAAGAGTTAAATATTAACTCTCTGCTGATACCTGTCCGTGGTGTGTGTATGTAGGGGGCAGGAAGGAATGGAACATGTCATAAATGTAAATAGTTTGGGGAGCAACTAATCAGGAAATAATGTGTGCCATATTGGAATAATCACCTTAAAAGAGAAACCTTTAATAAAAGCAAATCTTTAAGAAGTTCAATATAGGAATTAAATTATGTTAAAACTACAGGATGTTCTGAACTCTGGATCTGGTAGAGTTTGTCAAAACTATTGATAAATACTTGTATTCGTTGTTTTGAAAGTATTTTTCAATGCTCACAATTTTAGGTCACTCGTTTTGTTTAGAATGGGTTAATTCTGGGCTTATTAATTTTTTGCTACTTCTCAATATGGAAAACAATTCTTTAATAAATGCCTACATGGACCAAAATCTGTGAGTATTTAATGTAGATATCAGACCAAGTGGCAATCTACAGCCTCCTGAATGGTGCAGAAATCAAATTAAACCCAGTCCATTTCTCACTATTAAGGGATTTTATTTGGGCATGAATTTATTTGGCCAAGACAAATTTAGTTTTTCTTCAGCATAAACCAAATTACTTTCTTAGATGTGTGCTACTTTACTCTACTTAGATCTCCGTTCTTTGAAGTCCAGGCATCCCCATTAAGAATCTTTTAATAATTCTATTATAGCTCAATTATAGTTCAATCCTAGACCACCTGACTTCAATGGGATATTCTCCATGAAAAAGCAAGCTTACTGGAGTTCCTTTAAAGTTTTAAAAAGTTAATTAGTATCTGCCAAGTACTTTGAAGATAAAGTGTGGCGAGAGTAATAATTATTTAAAAAATAAAGTCACAGGGACCTACCTTTCTATAAATTTTTTTGTGTATCTTTATTATTTATTTAGAGAGAACATGGATGAGAGGCAGAGAGGGAGAGAGGAAGGGGGGGAGGGAGGGGAAGGGAGAGGGAGAGAGAGAGAGAGAGAGAGAGAGAGAGAGAGAGAGAATCTTAAGCAGGTTCCATGCCTGGCGTGGAGCCTGACACAGGGCTGGATCCCATAACCCTGGGGTCATGATATCATATGGGGTCATGAAATCAAGAGTTGGGACACTCAACTAACTGAGCCACCCAGGCACCCCTCTTTCTTACTGTTTTAATCCACACTTCCACATCCCCCCAAATCAGGAGGCACTGCACATAAAAGCATGTAGTCTGTATTCTAAGTTAATGCAAAGTCAGGCCAAAAAAATGTACTTCTCACACCACAGTTTGCTCTCCACAACTTTCAGACACTAAGCACACTTGAAAGCACTATGGTGCATCAAAGCCGTGCATCAAAATGCTATGAGAAGGACACTGACCAGCTTTAAGTCCCAACTCTGATTCTGAAAACCCTGTGATCGTGGCCTCGATTCTCGTAACTACCAAACCAGCAGAGGTGGATTATATCCTCTGCACAGACACCCTCCACTCAGCCTCAGCATTGCATCTGCACTATCCCAAATCACCACGCAGTGGAAATCAGCCTGTGTATTCTATGTATCAAATTGTCAAACATCATGATTGCAACTACCTGGAGGAATTTGATCAATTCCATAATTATTAACATTTTAAAAGGCTTTTAAGAACATCATCTCTCAAAAAGCGCACGTCTAGAGAGAGGATCCAATAGTGAGAACCTGTCTAAAAATCTAGAAGAACCCAAGGATTTCCTTGTAGGAAATTATAAACTGTGGTGAAACTGAGGTCAGATGCCCACCCGCCTGCCATTACCTCTGCATATTAAGCCTTCATACTTGCATACAGCTGTGTGTGTGTGTGTGTGTGTGTGTGTGCGTGTGTGTGTGTGTGTGTACTACATTAATTGAGTCCATGGTGGCTGTCTATGAAGGTCCAGGGCATTTGCAGAAGTGGGAAACACTGTTGAGTCTGAACACACCAGAAAACTCTTGCCTCTAGAAAACTATTGGGGGGGGGGAGGGCTTGGCTATTGGAGAAAATGGCTCATTGCATTCAGCTTGTCAAACCCTTGACAGTCTTCCAACTACTAACTTGATTAGCATAAAATGATACTGGCAAAAGCAGAAAACTTAAATGCTTAAAGTTTCTCTCACTTTGATGATGAGTGTCAAAAATTGTTTTAAAGATTTTAAAGAAGGACCACCTTCTTTAAAGTAAATTGAAACATCTTAAATTCTCAGGTCGATTTAAAAAACGTTGATTTTCACATATTAGCATTTAATTAGCCTTTGTGTGTACCTAGCAGGCATTTCCTAACATTATAATCAAGTGTTCAAGAATTCAGTGAAAAACACATTGCTTGTAATGATCTGAGATACATAATATTAAGAGTACAAGGGCAGAACAGAGCTGTCTAAATGAGTAAAATTTTAGAGAGTATCTACTCCTTTAGGGCTCATAATTGCAGTATTTTGCCAGTGAATCTCTAATAATTTCTAAACGTCTCTATTAAAGATCATGCTTCTGAACTAGTAAATCTTAAAAGGAAAATTAAGCTAATTAATAAATTTCAATAATTTGGAACAGTGCAGATTTGAAATTAATGTATTCCTAAATCCAGGAAAATGATGCAAAAGCTGTCTTGTGTCACCAGAATAACATTTGTTAACTTCCTCAAGCAGTACCTGTTAGAATTTTAACTGTGGTGACGAACTATTCTATAGTTTGCAGGGTGGCAATTTCAAAACCTTCCCATAAAGTCAGTATTCCTACATCTTTTGAACTCCTAACAAAGCAGAACATTTCCATATAAAAAGTCCAATAAAGCCATGAGTGGTCGGATACATTAATGCCAATTACAAAGGAGCCAGTAGAAAAGAAAACACCCACCAAAGTCATTCATGGATAGAGGAGGGCAGAGAACTCTTGGAACGGTGAGAGAAATCATGGTGGAGCATATTTTGCCTGGGTGAGCACAGCTGGCTCTGGGTTGGTCCTTCTCAGTAAGCCAAGTCAATGCTCACTTTTAAAAGTGCCCGCTCTGGGCACCGGGATGCATTTTTTTCCAGGAATTTTTATAAAGTGAACGTGTAACAGGTACCTGTTTTAACAGATACACCATCCGTTTGTGCTCACGTGCAAATACGGCTTGTCACTTGGCACTTTGTGAATTTCTTCTTGAAAAGGAAGTTCTGCGTTGAGCAAATATTGTGATATACAAACAAGGGCTTTTAGGAGGTAGGGGTTGGAAGACTCAGGAAAGAACGGTCACTTTGGCTAATGTTCTAATCGTAGGTACAGTTACTGCCCAGGCCAAGAGAAAGCTGAAATGTCTTCAAGACACTAAGCTAGAAGAAAAAATAGCAGAGATACTGTGGATCACAATTCAAATGGATGGAGAATCACGGAATCTTAAGATGGGAAGGCTTAGATGACTAGATTGACTAGTCTAATTGCCTTACCTGACCAATTCGGATGTAAAAACAAGTTGTCTGTGAGACCTCTTAACCTACAAGGAATACCAAATTCACATTAAATGTGTATGATGCACTATTTGTTTATTCGGCTTATGGTATGAAATGCGATGGCGAGTAAGCCAGTAGGTGTAAGGGGTGGCCTTGGTGCACTCTTTTCCCTCTGTTCCTGGCACCAAGGCAAAGCCAGTAGCCACAGGTACACAGGTTAAGTGCAAAACTTATTTATTTTTCAATTAAAGATCCTTTGAGAAAGTTTTACTGTATGCGCTCAGACACTGATCTTGTCCATAATGCTTTCACATGTGTTCATGTGGAGATTGCTTACGTTTTAAATAATACACTCCAGATCTTTCTCCAGTAGGGTAGGAGACTGGGGAGAATTTTTGGTGGCCATTCATCACGTGTTAGGGATTTTACACACAAGCTCTCAGTTAATCTTGATCATTGCCCTGTGAGATGCGATTTCACCTGAGACACAAATGAAGTTCCAAGAGGTGAAGTGATTGGCCAAGGATTCCAACCCAGTTCTGTCTTCCTCCAAACTCAAGGTGCTTTCATTTTATCATGTTTTAACGCATGTTTAGGGGCACCTGGGTGGCTCAGTTGGTAAGGTGTCTGACTCTTGATTTTGCTTCAGGTCATGATCTCGCAGTTCGTGAGATCAAGCCCCGCATCCGGCTCTGTGCTGACACCAAGAAGCCTTCTTGGGATTCTCTCACTCCCTCTCTCGGTGCACCTTCCTCTCAAAATAAATAAATACACATTGAAAGAAAAAGCATGTTTAAAATACCTAATTCTTATCTAAGGAACAGTCAGGCAAGCCATGCCTCAGGGTTTTCTCTAATTATATAGCATCACTGCAGGACTTTTAAATGACCCCTTTATGCCTGAAACACAGATTCAGAATAGAGGCAAAGTGTTGTCTTTCCTATTATCCTTTTTTTTTTTTTTTTAAGAAAGACATTTGGATGTGTTTGTGGAGTCTTAGAAGCTTGCCTATCCTACATTCTCCTACAAATGGACCTTGAGAGCTTGTTTGGAGGTTCCAGCAGGGGAGCACAGCTACTCGTATACCCTTGACCGAAGACCGATCCTCTTCTATCGGGGAAGGTCGTCCTCTTCAACCGAGCGTGCGACATCGGGAGGGACACACGTGGAGTGGTGAGGGAGGAAGGGGACATCCGCCTAGCCAGCCAGATCAGCCGAATCAACCCTGGCGATCAATGGGGTGACAGATGTCATGGCCAGATTGCCCTCACTTCCTATTATCCTGCTTCTTACCCTCTTGTTCCCTATCCTTTCCTCATGGTTCCCAAATAGTCTTCTCCTTCTATGGACACTTCTCTTATTACAGCTTCATTTCTCTTGTGACTTTTGGAATTAAGCAGGACCATCAGCTGTTGGATCAAGTACTAAAATGGTGTTGGTTTCTCCTAATCATTCACAGTGGACATGCTCTCAAAACGCGACATGTAGCAAGCAGCATTTTTACTTCCCATGTTTCACTCGGATGCTGTTTCTACAAAATCTTGCTGTGTGATATGACAAGCTGCCCACACAACAGGAGAGCATGTATCTACATTGCTCTAAGGAGTAACCAGAGAATTCTGAATCAAGATCTTCTGTGTGAGTGCGTGTGTAAAAATGAACATGTGTGATGGTCACAAAATCCAAGTTTTCAGTAGCTTCTCTAGGTCACCCAGCTCTAAAGTGGCATGGTCTATATATATATATATTTTTTAAATTTTTTAACGTTTATTTATTTTTCAGAGAGAGAGAGCATGAGCAGGGGAGAAGCAGATAGAGGGAGACACAGAATCCGAAGCAGGCTCCAGGCTCTGAGCCGTCAGCAAAGAGCCCGACAGGGACTCGAACTCACAAATGACAAGATCATGACCTGAGCTGAAGTTGGACACTCAACCAACTGAGCTACCCAGGTGCCCCCGGCATGGTCTGTATTATAAAGCAAGCTTCACTCTAGTGCCTGTGCTTCTGACTACGTGGCTCCTTCTACCTCTCCCCTCAGAACTGACTATAAATAAAATTGTCAATGACCCCAGAGAAAATATAAAAACCCTAATGAGAGCAGACTCAAAGGATAAATGTATCATGTGTTGAAGAATGACTCCTAGAATGTATGAATTGCTCTGGTTTTCATTAATCGGGCACAAACGATCAATGCAGTTTCAGAAAACAAAAAAGTGTGAATGTAGAGAAAGAGCAGGAGCTCATCGAACCACCAGGATCACATCTGTTACAGGACCCATCATAGGAAATCCATTTTACATCATGACGTATTACCCAATATGTATGTAACTAAAACAAAAGTTTTACAAAGCTATAATTATCATTCCTATATGCAAACACACTCTGCTGTTTTTCTATTTCCTTTCTTCAACAATGCTCATGGTGATCCACATAACTGGTGTCATCACACACTAATGGGTCAGACCCACACTGGGGGAGGACTGTCAAATCCTGGGTAGTGGCTGCCTTTATCTCTTGTCCAAGGCAGACAGTATTGATGGATCGCAGCATTCTTTCTGATGAGTTCGGCCAACCCTAAGGACCCTTGTGAAACTAGCATTGTAGGCAGCGACTGTCAGTTGGAATTGGGACAAAGACATGGCATGGTCGCTATCTAAGTTCCAAAGGGACAGGTGCAGGGATAGACTGGTTATTTTTGTTACTTGTGCTCTTTGTATCCCTCGTGCCTGTTTAGTGTCCAGGACACAATAGACACTCAAATATCCAATGAAAGGTTGGACCAGCAAATGGTCACCAAGGGTAGAGGATAAACTTTGGCTCCTAAAATTCCTCTGTGAATCCTTTCGCTCCCTCCCTTTGCTTTGTTGCTGTCTTTAAATGTAAAGCTTTCCAGGATTCAAAGGTTTGGGGTAATGCCGTCCGAGCCCATCTTATAACAAGAGTTATCTGCACTCGCCTGCTTCATAATATCTGTTACTTTCAAAGACCATCGTTTACACTTAAAGAATTGCTGAAAAGGATCGTGAAATTCAAACCATGGTACAGTTCCTTGAAAAACTGGTACTGGAAGGACCAGGGCTGGATACTGGGCATATATTCTCTCCTTTCAACCTTTCAAAAATATATTTCATATTATTAACCCAACCCTTAGAAAAGACGAGGTGAGGTCACTCGATTAGTAAATGTTTGGCAGAGCCAGGATTTAAACCCAGGTATTTCACTGTTGTTTTTATTAATCCTCAGCTGCTCCCAAAAATGGTGCATTAAATTACAAAGAAACAATGACCAGAAGCCTTGAGTCCATTTGTAGTGTGTGAATTTAACAGGTTATCACATTGCAAAAATAAAACCCAATACCTTTGTAGCATACTTCGTCATATAACCTGACTTTTTCTTCACCAAATCTGGGTGTTATTCATTGTTGGTATGTTTTCCTTGGCAGTCAATCTTGGCTCAGACATAAATTCTTACTGTAGAGTAATTCAAATGTGTTAAGTCCTCTACTACACAGAGAAAAAACAAGACTCTGTGTGTGTGTGTGTGTCTGTGTGTGTGTGTGTCTGTGGGGGTCAAGTCCAAGGGGAAGTGTAAAATGGAAACAATATATGAATTGGGTGTGTATACAGGGCAATTATAAGAAGTTGCACACAAAACATTGGCCTCTTGGCTCTCTCTTACCAGAAGCAGTGTACAGAAAGGGAGTGGAAGAGAGCAGCATGGGTCCATTTCAACTTGCATCCTCCCCCATGCAAGTATGCACAACCTGACACCATCACAGAACCTGCAAGGTGTAATTTGCCAAATCGTGATGATGAGTCGCTGTAAAAGCAACTAAGAAGGTTGGCTGGGAAAGTACATTTCTGCTGTAAGTTTACAGCAGTTGTTTTCAACTGGGAGCAATTTAGAGGACATTTGGCAAATGTCTGTAGACATTTTTGGTTGACACAAGTTGGTACAGGCCAAGGATGTTGCTGCTAAACACTCTGTAACGCATAGGGAAGCCTCCCTGCACAGGACAAATCAGAGGGTCAAAATGTCAGTGGTGACAAGGTTGAGAAACCCTGGTTTATGGCGCGAAGCAACTGCCTAAGTGATATAAACACTTCACTTCCAGCTGCCTCTCTGGCTTCAGTCTCCTCACGTGCAAAGTGGCAACGGGCAGAGTACCTGCTTCATTTGGTGGTTGGGAGGGTTAAATGATTAATTACATAGCACTTAGAACAGTGCCTATGACACAGTAGTAAGTGCTCAGTAAATGCTGTTATCACCATCACGACCACCACCCCCAAAGCTTACCACTGTGCAGGGTAGTATTTCCCAAAGTATTATCCCTTACTAGGTAGATTTGGGTGGGTGGAGGGGGAGAAAAGGGATTCTGTGGTCAAGTAAACTTAGAAAATAGTAGATTAACATCAGCCAAGTTTCTTCACTGCAGAACTTCTCGGAATCTTTAAAAGGTAAAAATATACGGCATGCAGAATTTTCAAAACTAACCAATTCAAGAGTCTTACCCAGAATCTTACAGGATCGAGCACAGTTTAGGGACAGGCCAGTGTGGTGATAGGGTGGTGGGTTGAGAATCTACAGACAGGATTTATTCCATGAGTCTACCACTTACCCATTCTGAATCCTGGGTAAGTCCCATGACTTTTCTGGGCCTCAGTGATCATCAACACAGAAGAGAATTTTGGGCCCTTCTGATTTGCTGATATGCCTGCACAATGAGCATCACTAGTAGATCTCAAAGTCATGCAATATCAGATGACAGAGACATCATAGTCAAAATCAAGGACGATCATGTCTATCAAATTCTTGTTTTTGAAGAAGCTCAAATATCCAATACAAGAAATCAAGATGAAAAGGCAAATGCAGCCTAATTTTTTAAGCAGAAAACAGAGCTGGCAGGGAAAAATACAGATACAATAAAAAAAGTCTTAACCATTCAAAGTATACACCAGTATAATTTATTATCTCTTATTAGGTGCTAAATAAAATCAGCAGAAAATATGATAAGACATCTTGCCATCTCAAGAAACTAAAACTCTATTTGAGGAGGAAGATGCAAATATATTAGGCATTCCATGAGTGTTCTGACATTTAAACAAAGACCATGGGAGCAGAGTAATCTTAATTATTGCCATTTTTTTATGTCAAATGGACAATTGCAAAAGCACAAAATAAAATTTAAAAATGAAATGTAAATATTTATCTTCCTGTTTGGGTTTCTAGCTGCACATTCTTATTCCATCCTTATGGAACAAGAATAATAACATTCTTATTCTATTGTTTAGACATCACCTACAGATGTTAGGAGACATCTAAACTGGAGGGTACGTATGTGGCTTGTCATGCCCTGTGATCTTCACCCCTCTGAGTGCACTGCAGAGTCTGGCCTGAATCCACCATGCATGAGAGAGGTGACACCAGATGAAGAGATCTGTGCCTCGTATTGTCCAGGGCACTGTTTCGTTATATTGTAACGTTAAGCTATTTTAACTTGACTAACTGGATTTTCTCACCATGGAGTACACTATCAGATGTGGCTATGTGAGTAGCTAATGTACCAGTAATCCTTTTAATATCAGTATCTGGTTAAGCCAGTAGGCCCTCTGTCAGAATAAAAACTTCAAAAAAAGTTTTTGCATCTATGGACCCCTTCTCACATGAAATGCATAAAATACAGCATACTAGGTTACAAAGGAAACCAATTACATTGAAATACCTAAATATTAAAATGCACATATAGTATAGTCATACACGGGATTCTTAACATATTAAATAACAAGATCTAGCAGATGTCTTGTAACTAACGTTATGTCAAAGATGGGTCACCCGTAGACAGTATTTCTAGATGTCAGCAACAACTGTAATGTAATATAAATTACTTGTCATTTTTAGCGGTGATAAAATCACAGGTCCTGCTAAAATACTACTGCAACTTGTTGCCTCCACTCAAAATTGAAGGAAATGCTAAATTCCAATTAGTGGTTAGCACAAATAGAATGCAAACACATTTTTTTTTTTTTTGCATCCAAGTTCATGATCCCCTGAATTCTCTCTGTGGGTCACTTGTGATCCATGGACAACTGATTAGGAAGTTCTATATTTAGGTGAGGTCATAAAGGCTCAAGAGCTTTGGTGACTGGAGAGAACAAAAAAATGAATTCATCGCATTCTTTAATTTCTTCTTCTCTTTGGAAGTAATTCCAAAACGATCTCTCCCCTGTCACTAAAAACATTCAGGTATGCTTACAAAATACTTCCACATATGTAAAGCTCATTTGATTCTCCCAACAGCCCTGTGAGGAAGGTACTAGATTAACATTAATAATCTCATTTAACAAATGTGGAAAGTGAGGTGGAGAGCTTTTAGGAGATGTGCCCATGTCACATGACCAGAAGTTAAGTGCTCAGCTGGGCCTCAAACACAGAGCTTCCCATACTAAAGTCTACCCCTAGTCCATAACTCCTGTGAGGCACCTATAATGTTGGGGTCAGGGAAGACAAAAAAAGTGAAATGTTAAGAGTCTTCTATCCACAGCAACCTACTTAACTTCGTTACCGCGAGACTGAGCAGGCCCTGGTAACTGGTAAGCAATGTTAGCTCATTTCTCCCTGTTAACTCTCACATACGACTGTGCATAAACTAGTGTCATTTTCTAGAATGCCACAGGTTCCAGCAATTATATCGGGTCCCTGTGACCCAAACAGAATGCAGAATTTGCTATAGTTCTTTTCTAGTTATCATGTTGTTTCTATTTTATTAGCCCTTTGATTCCAATGAGTTTTTTGGAAACATTTCTGATGACAAATTCTTTTGCTTTTTTTTTCTTTAAATGTTTTAAATTTCAGGCGACTTTCAATCTGTGTAGTCCTTGCTTTCCATTTCAGGCACAAAAAAGAGCGAAAGGCTTCCTATTTTCAAGTAACTTTAGAATACTCTTTGTCAAATATCTCCCTTTCAAAATCCTTAGATTTGGATTCGGTGGTGTCCCAGAATGTTGTTCTCTATCACTTTCCTCTTAACCTCTTTCCCCATACACATAAAATTGCTTTCCTGGAATATAACTACTTGTTCCAATGGGCCTCAAAAGAGGAACTCTGATGGAAAAAACCTTAAGCTTTAATTGCTTTTGCTATTTAAAAGTCATTTTTCCATTATGAAATTTGTTTTTTACAGTTTCATTTTCTTCTCATGCAAATTTGTCTAATTTTGTCCTTAACATTTATGCTTTGACCTTTGCACCCATCTTAACTCTGTGTGTGTGTGTGTGTGTGTGTGTGTGTGTTTCTTTGCTATTAAAGTTCCTTCTATTTCTCTGCATTTTAATCCTGGTTTTGTCCAGCCTGCAAACTGACTCGGTTGCCTCTTTAGCCTTCTGCTTTTGCTCTTTCACTGTGTACCTACACAGGACTTCAAAAGCTGTAAAATGTTAGCCCTGAAAGGGGCCTTTGCTATTATCCTGCATAGCACTGTAGGGTCTTTAACCTCTACAAAATAAAAACTGCCGCCTGCCTCCTTTGCCATCAGAGAGAGCAGTGAAAGAGTTTGGGGGGAGGGGAGAAGGGAGGATAGTGATAAGGAGAAGGTTCAGGTCCAAGAAGTGCTAACCTGGATATGAAAGGTGAGGCTGTATGTCTGCAACGCTAACATCTTCCTACAGGGAGTTCCCTTAAGTCCCCTAGAGGAGGTACAGTGACAGCAGACACTTAAAACTTTGTAGGCAGAGCTGTCAGATGGACCATGCTCAAGCAACTCTTAGGTAGCCCTGAAGTGTGCTCTCAGTTTACACATCAACAGCCCAGGCAACTTGTCTAAAGCCACGGTCAACACTAGGGATTCAGCAAGGGAATACAGGCCCCTTCCTCTGCTATTCTCTGTCTGGGCTTGTACCCTTACTCCAGAACCAGCAAAGCACCACCTTCATCTTCTTCCTTGGCCTTGACTCTTTCTCTGGTGGGTTTAGTTACACGAACTCCTATCTCAACTCATGGCTTCCTTATGGCTTGCTCTGACAATTTCCCTTCAATCCTCACTACTCCAACAGGCTTTATACCCACATAAAAGGTCAGGTGTGAGAACAAAGAAAAGGCAATTATTTATTTAATCTTCACAACTTACTGAGGAAGATGTAGTTATTTTCATTTCACAAAAGAGGAAACTGAGGTTCAAGAGGGTGCAGTAACTTGTCCAAGGTTGCACAGTCAGTGGTAAGATACCCGCCCTCGGTACTACCCTTGAACACACAGTGTGTATTAGAACTTTCACAG
This sequence comes from Leopardus geoffroyi, assembly GCF_018350155.1. Lineage (NCBI taxonomy): Eukaryota > Metazoa > Chordata > Mammalia > Carnivora > Felidae > Leopardus > Leopardus geoffroyi. Next base: position 46,043,032 of record NC_059342.1, read on the forward strand.
GCAAAGAAATGCTATCGTTTTATTCATTCCTTGTTTTAAAAAATATCTGAACACCTACTGCGGGTTGGGTGTAAATCTGGATTCCAATTCCAGTGTCATGGTTCCAAAAACACACAACAAAAAAATTGCCTACATGATTCTTTTGGAAAGATCTCCAGAGAAAATTTCCAATCCATTCTGAATTATCAGGCTCGGTATCTTAAAGACACTACCTGTTTCTTTGGGGCACAAACATTAGTACCTATATCATCTATGTCTTTTGCCAGACTTGGGCATGAAAGACTTTGAGATAGTTCTAAAAATCAAAGAAAAAGATGTGCAATAACTGAGGACAAAAGACTCCCAAACAGCTTGTTAGACGAGATCCCCAAATATTCTGCTCAATTACTGTGAAGTATAGTAAAGTAAGCAAGTATAGAGAGGTGGGAACAGGCAACACTTAGGTTTGAGTCTGGGAGCCACACTATTTCCTAGCTGTTTGATCCCTTTAATCTTGCCAGGCCACAGTTTTCTTGTCTATAAAACAGGACCAATCATGGTGCCAAGACTGTTAGGTTACTGCAAAGATCATCGGAGGTAATACAAACAACGCATGTGGTAAAGCACAGGCACACAGAAAATAATCAATAGAGTGATAATTATCATTATTATTGTTCTGGCGGTTAGGAGAGTTGGACACATTTTATTTTAATATTTGCTTTTGAAAAAAGATCTTGACAAAGTCAAAACTCCAGAAATTTAGGACAATCATTCTGTGCTGGTTCTAGATAATATTTGGACAGGTGTTCTGAAATTACAAGTGGACAATAATAAATTCTGCTATTCCATTTATATTTTAATATTTCTAATATAAATCATGTTTTTAGGTTAGCGAGTAGAACTGACACATAGTAATTTATCTATTATTCTGAAATATGCAGTTGTCTTATCATTTCTACTTCAATATATTTTGCAAAAGAAAATTTCGCTGACACTTATGATTAGTACAATGAACTCCACCTTCAGAAGGAAGATTTACTTTTCAAACAAATCTGCTTTTCAAATTATTCTTAATGGATACATAATTGGCTTTATGATTTCATTGGTTTATTTGTGAAAATGTGCTAACTAACTAAAGGAAACACAGAACATTAGCTTTTTCCAACTACTAAATACATTTATTTTGAAGGGAAACTAAATTTTGTTAAATCTTTTGATCATCTTTGTCATTTTGTACGATTTATCACCATTTCTCCAGAATTTGAAAAACTATAGGCACCAAGAATAAAAATTATAATAAAAATTTAGTTTCTTTAAAAAAAAATAAACCCAGTTTGTTAGTCTTTTGTTTTATATTTCTTTTCATATATTCTTTTGTCTATAAAGGTATTTTTAGTACCTTTGGCTGAAAAAACACAAATCACTGAAAGAAAATACCTTTTGGTTAATCTATCTTAAAATTTAACAAGATTAAGATGTCTTATTATATTTTCCCCTTTTATATGAATCTGGAAAATTTTTCAGACATTAAAATATGATAAAATTTCAACTGTTTAATTATTAGGAGCACTAGGAATGTAACTTACCAGACAGACATCAGTCCAGGTACTAACTTGTAATTTTTTTACTTAGAACTATAATTCAAACTACTGTTTGTCACAACTAACAGTTAATATGCATATGGATAGTCATCTAAAAGGGATATTAATGTTACTCTTTTCATTAAAAAAAAAAAATCCTAATCCCCATTCCAAAAACAAAAATAAATAATGAAGCAACCTAGAATCTTTTCAGGTGCTAGCAAATATGCAGCAGTGTTCTATATTAAAATCAGACTATAAGCTGTAAGTTGTTTGTTTTGTTTTTGATTTATTATAGTTCCACTCTTACCCATAAAAAGGAAATCAGTTTTGAGTTATGGCACAGAATATGAAAAGGAAATGTCAAGTGACAATATTACCAGTTAGTTACCTAAAAAGCCACTCTAGTTAAAAGCCAGTTAAATCCTAATTTTAAAAGACTTCATGCACTATAGGTAGATTTTACCACAGAGCTCTCACACTTTATTCCTTGAGCCTACTGTTTCTTATCTGAGACTTTTTTTAAATTAACTTAATGAAGTGGAGATAACAGGTAAAAGGTCAGGTTTAAAGAAAGAAAAGAATTATTCCATGGGGCTATTCAATAATGATTTTATGACTTGAATTTCCACTTGGGTGTGCGCTGTAAGTCAAAAATCTCAGGTGATTTTAGTAAGATCTTATCAGTTTGGCTTTTTTGGGGACTGAATCCTTTCCTACCTTTGGACTCCAAAACAATTTCACCTCATATGTGTAATAATATTGGTCTTACATGTTACATTTAGATTAATTACAAAAGCACACATACCACAAGTTTCTGGAGCAGGCCTTTCTGAGCTGATTTGTTAAAAATCTTCTTTAATACATATCCAATTTACTAACAGGGCCAAAGTTCACCCGAAATTTGACAGAGCTAATTGAAGACATCGGTTGTTGGATGGCACTGGTTTTTAGGCAAAGTTCTTTTCCTTCTCTGCTCCCCTTCTCAAAACTGAGATTACTTCTAAGCAAAAGAACAAAACAAAACAAAACAAAACAAAACAAAACAAAACAAAAAAAACCCTAAATTTACAATACACGGAAGTAAATCCAGCGGGGCATTACCTCTGTTATAGACGTGCTGGAGTAGTGGAAGAACTTTAACATGACCAACCCGATGCCATCTTGGTCACTTTAAAGTTTACCATTTTGGTACTTTTTGCCTATTCCAAATTGTAGAAGCTGAAGAAAAGGACACTGACACACTGACACAGACAGACAGACAGACACACACACACACACACACACACACACACACACACACACAAACCCGAGAATACAATGCAAACTATAACTAATTCAAAATAAGTGAAAAACCTAAAAGCATTCTTGAGCCATAGTCTCCTACGTGCTACCCACCCCAGAGGACTTCTAATCAAGTCATAGTCTGTCTTTTTTTTTTTTTTTTTTTTTTTTCCAATTAGGTTGAAAGCAGTTTGAATAAGGCTACTGCCTCTACACAAATGGCACTAATTTTCCCATTTGGGTATAAGTCTTTTAACTTCAGCTGTTATGCCCCTGGCAAGGAAGTGGAACTGAAATGGACAAGACTAAAAGATTTCCTGGGTTTGATTTGCTGTGGATCAAGCAGTCGGCTTTGCAAATGGCAGAGACAACAACTCTTCTCTGCCACTGCTAACTCTCAGAAATCGATGTAAAAGGGCTGGGGAAACAGACTGTCAGAATTTCTCTTCTGGTTCTGAATTCAGGTGGACATAGGTTTCTGAGCAGAACTATGATCAACTCATGTAGCTTTTTTATTAACTTTCTACTCACAGTCTTTCCTCCCGCAGTACCCAATCCGTGGTCAGAGGCAGCACAGATACAGAAATGGAAACTGGGCCACAAACTACTTAGCATACATGCCCCCCAAGACCAATAAAAATTGCATTTTCCCTTTGCTAAAAGTATAATTTGTAATTAATTCTTATTTTACTCAAAGGATAGTGCTATCTGTAATGTTAAAAATAACCCCTCAGAAGGAGTTCTCTTAAAATGAAAATTACTTCTTTAATTAATGTTTATAATATATTTAGTTTGTAAATTGTCTCAAATGTTGAATAGCTTGAATGTTGATAGGTAGACAATATAGAGTAGTCTGTATATTTGATAAAGCCAAGATTATTGATTCTTAAATGAGATTTATTTTTTTCTGATGTCTGCTGTATTAAAACACGGAATAACTACATATTAGCTAAAAAGTCAATTACACAATAAAGTAGAAAATGCTAGGGAATCTGATTAACATGGATAAATTTTGATCCTAAACTCTTCTTTTTCACTCTTTCACTGTTGGAAAACAACATACATATATACCATAATCATGCGTGGATTTTTTTCACTTCATCTCAATCTTATCCAAAATTATTTTGATAATTTTCTGGACCCCACTGCTTATATAAGATGTGGGGGAAAGAAGTCTCAATAATCATTATCAAAGCATTAGGGCACTTATATTTTGCCAATGAAATATCTGATTTACTTTCTATACTACTTATGTGTTTAAAGAGAGGACACAGTTTAAAAGTCCTCAGTGAAAACACATTTACAATACAAAGATCAAATTTCATTGTTTCTTATTATTTAAGACTGGCCTACTCTAAATTCATAAACTTTTTTTTTCTAGTCTACAAAATACATCTGAACAGAAAATAAACTTTCTTGCTCTTACACAAATTTCTGAAACACTTGGGAGATTACTATTAAGGAAACAGTCTGTTAAATACAAGAAACTGTTAAAACATAATTATTGATTCTTTTGTTAATTTACTTTATGATTTCAAAGAATAGGAAAAGAACTATCAAAAACAGTCTCCCAGAATCATACCCTTATATGTATTCTAAAATGTCCTCAAAAAGGCATTTTTATTTGAAAGTAGGTTTCCATCCTTGAAATGTTAATAATCAGGGATTTAATCTATTGCTTTTTTACAATGTAAGTTTGTTAAGAGACCCTATGGTGTTTATATGCTAAAACTACCCAAATACATCAAGCGAAGAAAAACTGTGGCAACTCTATGAAAAATTTAAGGATACCTGTCATTAAATGTCAATGTGCCAAGCAAAAGACATCTTACCAACCTTTGTATTATCCCATATAGGTACCAACAAAATTTAACTATAACTTCAATTTTAAGACAAACCAAAATAAATACATATTTTTTAATCTGAGAAAAAATGATATGCAAGAAAATTCTTCTATTTGATCCACTTTAATACCGCTCACTTGAGTATTTGAGACTTACAAGTATGCATTCTCCTTAAAATTCTAACAGTACAATACATAATTTTATGCTACCTTCTTATTTTATTTCCTCAAGCATTTTTATAGCCTCTAGAATAGCTGTCTAGTTATTACATTGTACAAAAATGATATTCTTAACTTCTTTTCCACTTGCATTTTCAAAAACTATGCCCAAGTATGAAGTATAAAACCTCCCTTCTTAATCCATTTAAAATTTCAAAAAGAGAACAGTCAATGTTATCAGTTAAGAGCTTTGTCTTTGAGACGTGCTTTTCAGAACTATAAAATTTCACCCAGAGAATAAGTCTGTATCTTTTAAAGGGCCTTCTGACTTTTCCCCACATCTGCCAATTACCGAAGAAATATCCACATGTAAAGTCCTAATACGATATAAATAAAAAAAATAAACATCGTAAGCTGACAATTCCATAAAGTCTGAGAATTCTATTGGATTAACGCAAATGGACATTTTTCATTTGGAGGCCTAAAATTCAACTTAAGATGTTTTTTACATCCCAAGCTCGATTTTCATGAGGCTCTGTCACAGGTTAAGAAAAAAAGGAGGGGGGCAGGCTACAGTTCTTATGAGTGGGCTTAACCCACTGTTATTTTTTCATTTATTCCTTAAAATGCCTTCACTGAAGGATTAACATCTGCAAACAATGAAAAGTAATCAATATTAGCCTTGAAAAATAACTTAAAAGTCACTCCCTCCCTCAAACACAAAACTCCACAACAAACAAACCTAAATTTGGCTGTCCATTTTAAATCCTTTTTTTTTTTAACCGATTCAAGTAAAAGGTCTTTAAAACAAAGTATAAAATAGAAGATTGTTTACATTTCTGCCCATGAGAGACACATTTTAATGCAGAGGTAATAAACTCCAGGGCAAAAAGGAGGATCATTTTCCTCATTTCACTTCAAAGCTGCCATGATTTCAGTGAAGGAAGCAAAAAGGCCCAATTCGAGAGTCCCGGGGCGGTGAGGGGTGTCAGGCCCCAGCCTCAGCTCCAAACCAAGTGTAGGTCTTGAGCTGTCATTTCCAGTCCTAACACCACTTGCACCGGAACAAAACGGTCCCGCCAGAAGCCTATTCAGGGGTCGCTTATGCTTTAAGTTTTCCTTAACTTCTCCCCTGCCAACGCGGCGCTAGGTGAACACTTCTGTTGTGTGTTTCACGACTGCCATTGTCTCGCTGCAGGATGGGAGGCTCTTTTAAGTGAAACGCTGTTGGAAAAACCAGGATTTTACGGAGCATCATTTTCCCACCTGTATACGGCGCAAATAAACTCTAATTCTACCGGGTGGGGATTTAAAAGTCGCCTGACTTCTCCCTCGAAGAGGGGAGAGAGCAGAGAAGTTGCAAAGTGACAGGCATTTTAACTCGGGAACGGGCTCTCATCAAACATCGCTGGTTGAAAGCGCTCGCCCTCAACGCGCTCCCGGACACACACAGTTCCTCCTTCGCCGTTTAGAGGAAGAGAGCGGACCTGCGACTTCCGAGGTCAGGCTAGGGAAACAACCTGCTATTTTGGCAGGAGGTGGAGAAGGTTCTGCGCAGAGCCAGGGCCGCCGTGGCCCGGGATGCGCCAGACCCGGCCGCAGCATCCTCGCCCGGGGGCCCGCGGCGAAGTCTGCCGCGCGCCGGGCCCGGAGGCCCCCCTCTTAACTCGGCGAGGGACGCGCCCCCGCCCCGCTGCCTGCGCGTTCCTCGCTTACCGGCCGGTCGACGCGGAGGGCGGAGGCGCCGCCCACCCTCCAGCCCCGGCCGCCCCCCGGCGGCCCCCCGGCCGCCGCCTCACCGTTGGGGTCCGCGCGGGCGCCGCGGCCGGGGACGCGCGCCTTTCTCCTCCCGGCGCCGGACGTGGAACCTGCGCGCCTGGGCCGCGCCCCAAGTTGTGCGCAGGTCGAAGCAGCTCTCGGAGCTCCTCCGGGGAGGCGCTCCCCGCCCCCAAGCCCGGGCCCTGGGCGAGCGCGGGCGGGAGTGGACATCCCCGCACCTCAGTCTCCTCCGCACCTCCGCCGCGCCCATCCACACCTGCCGCCGCCGGGCCGCGGCGGTCGCGGCTCCTCCCTGTCTCCGCCCCTCGCCCGCTCCCCCCCCTCCCCTCTCCGCTGCCTCCGCCGCAGCCGCCGCCGCCGCCGCCGCGGGGAAAAAGGGGGAGGAAAGAGGCTCCCCGACCCGGGAGCGCGAGCGGAGGCGCTGCGCCTTCTTCTTCGGGCTGGGGCGGGACTCAGGTCTCTCCACTGCAGCGCGCCTCCTGAGCGCCAGAATTTGGTGGGGGAAGCGGCAGTCACGGCAGCCTCTGTGGCCACCGCAGCCTTTGGCGGGCGGGAGCGTCTCGCATAGAGTCTAAGCTAAGGCGGAGAGAGGGTCCCACCTGCGTGAGCCGTAGACTCCCCCATGCACTCTCGGAATCCAAACTTAGCAAACTGCACAGCGGAAGTGCCTCCTAGGTCGGACCCTTGCATTTGGAGGGGGGCTTCTAAAATCGTGCCCGGTAGCGTGGGCCCCGCGGTTTTTAACTGGCTTTAGAGCGAGGTAGGGGGTCCTTCCATCTGGGGTGACCGCGCCGGCATTCGCAACCCTGTGGGTGCTTCGAGGCCTTTCTCAGATGCCATCTCCACCACGAATTTTTTCCAGGTGCTCACCCGCGGCCCAGATTTGATTTCGCCCTGTTTTGGAGAGCCAGGGCTCTCTGAACCTTTCTACCGGCCCCTCCGTTGGGTGGGAGTGCTTTGTGAAATGCGGTGGGCCATCTCTTAACACGTTAGTTGTTTTTATTTTGCTGTGTGGACTCCTGTTCGGTACGAGCAGAGAGATGTATGCATTCCTAATCCTTTCCACTTGGGTTTAAATTCTTTGAAGGCAGAGGCTACAATAAGTTGCTCGTCTCTGAAGTTTTCAAGTAAATACCGAAAGGTACTTGGCAGGGTGGTCGCACCACGTGACCTAGCCAGAAATTCTGGCGGTCCTCCTTATCTGTATGCTCCGAGAGCCCAGCGTGGCGCCTTGCACCTGGGTGGCGGGGTGTGGGTGCGGGTAGACGGTAGTTGTGTTTCCATGTGGGAATGTATTTGTTTTTGGCCAAGGTCGGTCTAACTACCGCAAGGAAAAATTCCACGGGGGGTGAGGGGGGCGTGGCGTAGCAAAATTCATAGTGGTATTTATTGATGGTGGAATATGTCTCTATGTAAAAAATCATTCATTCAAGCACAATGAAAAATATTCATCAGATGTTTCCCAATGAGTTGGTATTTCCTAAAGGCTCCTTTTCTTAGGCTCCTTTTCTTCTGCCTATATAAATCCAACGCAGTTGGTGTATTACGTAAATTATATTTGCATGAGCATTTGAGAGAAAGACTATGGAAGATTCAAGTTTTACATTTCCTGTATAAAATACAGTTGAATGAAATGTTTATGTACCACTTATCATTTCCTACACTTAAGTGTATGTTTTGAGTTATGAAGTCAGTCGTATTTAATGATTACTACTGTTATGTAAACAGAGTCATAGAAAGTCACATACGCTTCAGCTTAAAACAGGTTGAATTAAAGAACTCTCTTTTAAAGAACTGAGAAATCTCAAGCCAGCTTGACTATCTTGACCAGGAAATAAGCAACAAAAATTAACAAGGTTATTGCTATTAAAATATTCCTGATACTTTTCAAAAATGAGTTTTCAAAATGTTTAGTCCCAGTGTAAAGGAAAAAGAAAATATTTTACAAATCATGAAAAATGTGCCATAAGATGTAAAGACTATGAAACTTAGAGCTAAGTGTTCTTAAATATACATATAAAATATGTAGATATATTTATAAATATATGTATGGTTAGCGAAACCCGTTTGAAGAAAACTCAAAAAAGCTTTTGGCATTCTTTGAAGTGAAAAAATACTACTCTAACTTTATCATGGAAAATACAGTATTATTAAACTCAAATAGCTGTTTTAAACAAAATGTGTAAAAAGAAAAAAAAAGCTTTCATAACAAATGAGTTCCATTACACAAGACTGTGTCCAAAGTCCAATAGGAAAGATATTGAATATGCAAGCATAAGCATTTTGTTTGTGGAAAACATTTTTCAACTTTTATGCAGAAGTCCAGAATAATGGTATAGAAAAGATTATACAATTGCTTAACCAAAATTATATATTATAATGAATAGAAAAGAGCCAACAGAGGGATAATTCACCGAAAACAGTAAATATCAATCCAAACAAAAACTATTTTAAGCCCATAGAAAGAGAAAGAATTATCTTTTAGACTTTGATTTGAGACAAACAAGCTGTTTGCCCCAAGACAAATACACATAATATCACACAGTAAACCCAGAGTTAATAGAACATAGCCATAAATGGCCCACACGGCAAAACACGTAAACATCTTCAATTTTATATCAAAAGGGCTGGCCCAGGGTACATCACATAAAACATTTTGTTCACAGTTTACTCCATAATAATTACAGCATTGTCTGAAATTTGGGAATTGCCACTTTAATGTTTACCCGCAAGGGAAAGATGAACTGTGATTTAGTTTCTAGCTGTACCTAAAGATGAGCACCAAGGCCGTATTTTCACCCACCATGTAAATAATCTCTAAATATATACTTACAAAAGTTAATTTATTGTTTCAGTTATTAATAATTTTTGTATTTAAAACTGTTCTGTGTTACTTATCACATCTTTCCAAATCTGCTATCAGGGACTTTCAGAAGAGGGTGGAATAGAATCTTTACCTCATTTAAGGTTTTTTACAAGTTAACACAAAGTTATCCATACCCATAAGTATATTTCACACACACCTACCCCTCACCTCCTCACACAAATCAAGTATAGGACATATGGGAGTAGACAAATTAAGATATCTTTTAAAAATATATTTTTACAATAATTATGAAACATCATTAACAGAAATTCCACAAAATGTACTTTCTATTCCATTTTTAATTAATTTATTTAGGAAAAAATCTCCCCTATAAGCAAACCCAAACTCTAGTGATTACTATTGGTATTATTTTTGAACATTGACACGGTACAAGAATCATGGGGAAAGAATTTCTTTTAGAGGCCTCTGTGTCAACCTTTAAAAGTTTTAAAAGGAAGTTAGCAGATAATTTCAGTTGAAGTGGTTCACCCCTCTGACAACAATGACAAAGCTTTTAATGTTTTCTTTTTACTGAAGAAAAATCTTTCTAAAAAGACAACAGAGGCGCCTAGATGGGTCAGTGGGTTAAGCCTCCAACTCTTGATTTCGGCTCATGTCATGATTTCGCAGTTCGTGGATACAGCCCAGCGCAGGGCTTCAGGCTGAGAGCGCAGAGCCTGCTTGGGATTCTCTCTGTCCCTCTCTCTCACTCCCCTCCCCCTCTCAAAATAAATAAACTTTTTTTTTTTTTTTTAAAGACAACAGAACAGGGGCTCCTCGGTGGCTCAATTGGTTAAGTGTCCGACTTCAGCTCAGGTCATGATCTCACGGTTCGTGGGTTCGAGCCCCGTGTCAGGCTGTGTCCTGACAGCTTGGAGCCTGGAGCCTGCCTCGGATTCTATGTCTCCCTCCCTCTCTGCCCCTCCCCTGCTTGCTCTCTCTCTCTCAAAAATAAATAAAAACATCAAAAAATATTTTTTAAAAAAGACAACAGAATAGATATCGATACAAAATGTTCATGTTGGTTGAAACTAAATGGAGAGAGGGACACCAGGGTGGCTCAGTCGGTTAAGCATCTGACTTCAGCTCAGGTCATGATTTCACGGTGCATGGGTTTGAGCCCCACCTCAAGCTCTCTGCTATCAGCTCAGAGTCTGGAGCCAGCTTCAGATTCTGTGTCTCCCTCTCTCTCTGCCCCTCCCTGACTCATGCTCTGTCTCTCAAAAATAAATAAACATAAAAAAAAAAATTAAAAACCTCAATGGTGGGTATACACATCTCTGACGTTTTGAAATGTTTCATAATTAAGAATAAAAATGGAAATAAATAAGAAAGTATAATATTGAAGTAATTTAAAAATTACTTGTGATTTTCCATTTGTCCTTACACAATTTTTAACCCTTTAGTTATCTTTCATTGGTAGACATTTTTTGCTGGCTGTAATCTCATGCCTGCTATTTTCTGAATAAGAGTTCTAACTGTGGAGAGAGGTGGGAAAGAATCATTTTCGTGCATGTAGAAAGAAGAAGATGAATATTTTTAAAAGAAACATTGCCACGCTTTTTAAAGTAAATTTTGTAGTTAAAATAGCAAGCTGAAAATGTTTTGTGACATTATATCTTTTGTTCCATGTTGAGTATGGAATGTTATTTTGCATGGTGCCATTAGTCTCTCTAAACAAGTAATCAAAAGACATACTTCATTTTACCTAATTTCTATAAAGTAGAAACAGTGAAAGAAATATTTATATTATTGAAAGAAGCTGAATATGAAAAAGAGCCATGTCCAATTTTATTCTTTATATGGTGTTTTATGAGAATATTTATAGAAAGCCATGGTTTTCATTCCCTTAAACACCAAATGACATATTCTTGGCTTGTATAATTGTCATTAGGTATACATGCAATTTTTAAATGCTAAATCAGTGTTCATAAATTTTCAGCATTGCCTGTTCGACCTCCATTTTAGGAACTGTCATGAAACTTCTTTTCATTGAAAATGCAATCAATGACACCAGCAGCTAAAAAAAAATTTCATGAGTTGCTAACACATAGAAAGTTAATCTTTGGCTCGGAAATAAATCTTTCCGATCAGTGGCCTTATTCATCTTCGACTCAGCCATATTTTGAAGAATCAAAAGATGGCAGTGGTGTGTATAAGGAAGAACAGTGGTTCTCCAATCCACACGTGGATGATACGGGTGTATCTGTGGGCTTGGCATCAATTATCAGGTTTTGACAGCCTAACTCTCAGTACTTGCTAACTCCGATTCCGTCTCTTGCTCCTCTCTTGAAAGCAAGCGAAAACAACGTTTTTAAAAGGATAATCTTAAATTTGCTCTAACTTAAAAAGATAAGCCATTCACAGACATGAATTGTAATCCACCTGAGATCTTACAGAGACACATCAACATGGTAAGTCCCACCAAAGTAGATAGAGAACTATATGTAATGCAAAACTCAGATCACGGAATCTTCTTCTAAGGAAAAAAGTCAGTTGACTCTCTTACCGAACGCCCCGGTGATATCTTCCTCTTCGAGTAGGTTTAGGCTCTGAGTGGTGAGACGAAGTAGCTCTAGGATATATGAGCAAACAGTGGGAGGAGCTGTTCTGAAGTGCTCTGCGGTAGCGGTGTATATGGACCCACTTCTAGAGTCTTAACTACTCAGTTCGTTCCCCAGACTGACAGTATCAGCGTCATCTGGAAATTTGTTAGAAATGCAGGATCCTGGATCCTACCCCAGGTCTTCTGAATCAGAATCTGCGTTTTAAGAAGATACCGGTTGATGTGGGTGTGTACTAACATTTGGGAAACACTTTAGCATGAGCATTAGAGAAATGCATGGTTGACATAAACATTTCCTGTTCTGTGGTTTGGGTCTCCTGGCTTTTCTTGCTGGAGAAAAGGCAGAAATCTTCAGGTCACTAACACTCCTGAAATTTTTGTTAAGGTCTCAAACAGGAAGCATGACTCTCAGGGTGAGGATTTTAGAGGAACATTTAAAAACTGGGCCACTGGAATCGTAGATTAATAGAGACACGGGGTACCTTGAGAAATTATGTTTTTTGCCCTTCTTCATTCTGGGCAATTGTCTTTTCTTTTCTTTTCTTTTTTCAATATCTTTAACACCACATCAAAGCCTCCTAGTGGGGTCAGTAGGTGAGTGTCAGAGGCTGAGAAACCTACTGAATATAAAATGTGACTGTAGATTTCAATTTTTCCAAAAAGAGAGTTCTTAGTGTTCATCAAATTCACAGAGGGTCTGCCCCTAACCGTTTAAGAACGGCTGATATATCTTACTTTCCTCTAAATCCTATTTCATTGGGTTTTTCCTCTGATGTCAAGTTGTTGTTTTTTTTTTAATTTTTTTTTCAACGTTTATTTATTTATTTATTTTGGGACAGAGAGAGACAGAGCATGAACGGGGGAGGGGCAGAGAGAGAGGGAGACACAGAATCGGAAACAGGCTCCAGGCTCTGAGCCATCAGCCCAGAGCCTGACGCGGGGCTCGAACTCACGGACCGCGAGATCGTGACCTGGCTGAAGTTGGACGCTTAACCAACTGCACCACCCAGGCGCCCCTTAAATATCACTTGAAAACATTGCCTATTTGAATTTACCTTTCATTCTTTCTGTTTAATTATCTGTAGCATATCGTCAGTATGCTTAAAAAACCTTAGGACTAGTGCTTTGCCTTTCCATCAGCCATTATTCTAGACAAGGTATTTTCAGTTGTGAAACTATTTCTAAAGTGGAAGAAATACTTAAGAATCATCTTAAACTAGCTAACACTTCTGGAAATCCTGTCTCTTAATTTGTGTGTCTCTCCCAAGAGTGACAGGGCAACCATCAAAGAGTTCTGAGTATACCCTAAATTCTAGCCATCCTTTCCTTATTTACTAAAGAGAATTGGGGGCATCTGGGTGGCTCAGTCGGTTAAGCATCTGACTCTTGATTTCAGCTCAGGTCATGATCTCACTGTTCATGGGATCAAACCCCATATCAAGCTCTGCGCTGGCAGCTGGGAGCCTGCTTGGGATTCTCTTTTTTCCTCTCTGCCCCTCCCCAGCTCACACAAAGGCTCTCTCTCTTTCTCTCAGAATACATAAATAAACATTAAAAAAAAAAAAAAAAAAGAACTGGACTAATTCCTACAAGGAATGTATTTATTAGAAAAGAAGAAAGAAGTGAAGGAATAATGGACTCTGTTTTGAACCATTTTGAAAAACTTAAGTAACTTTTCTCTCCTTTGGGAAAAGAAGGCACAGTACATTCTATCTGAAGTAAGGACTACTGTCATCAGCTTAGCATTATTGGAATTATTTTAGGGTAGTAAATATTACATTTTAGTCTTCCCCTTATTCTGGCGCTCTAAGTGGGTGCAGTAGAAGTGTATTTAGGCTTCAGAATGAAAAGAATCTCCCGTTTTACTCCTCACTCTGCCTCTTACTGTGGATAAATGCACAACAGCTTTGTTCCTCAGTTTGCACCCCAGTGAAAATGATGAAACTACTGTAATATCTACCTCATATAGTATTGATAAAAATTAAACAAAATAATACATGTGAATTAATTAGCAGAGTGGAGGGTAAACCACCTTCCTTTATTAGAGAGAGAGAACAATAAAATAAATAAAATAGAACGTCTATTTCCCTTACATTGGCCTATAATGGTGGGGCTGCACACCTACTGTGTTAGGTGCTATGTAGAATGCATCAAAGACATTCAGATGTCTTTGGGCTGTTGGTTTTAAAGCTGAGAAAGCCAGCAGTGTTTGGAACCACATCAAGGATTCCAACCCATTCCCACTCCCCATCCACTAAATAACTAGTTAATAAAGGCCATGCCAGTATGCATGTTGGATGCAAGAAAAAACAAGTCCACAGCCAGGGAAACCTGGCACATTCCTTAAATCCCTGTCCAGCCATGGCAAGAGAGCTAGGATCTAAGCAGATACCAATTAAGACCAAAATCATTAGTGTATACGTGTGTTTAAGAAAACAAAATGCAGGGGCGCCTGGGTGGCGCAGTCGGTTAAGCGTCCGACTTTAGCCAGGTCACGATCTCGCGGTCCGTGAGTTCGAGCCCCGCATCAGGCTCTGGGCTGATGGCTCAGAGCCTGGAGCCTGTTTCCGATTCTGTGTCTCCCTCTCTCTCTGCCCCTCCCCCGTTCATGCTCTGTCTCTCTCTATCCCAAAAATAAATAAACGTTGAAAAAAAAAAACTTAAAAAAAAAAAAAAAAAGAAAACAAAATGCAATTACCTTTATGGCCACTACTCACCCTCCATGAAACTATCTGAAATGAGAGCTAGCTGTCTTCAGGGAGACATGTTGGCATTCCCAATGTCCTGAGGTAAGAGGAATTTATGTTGTTAGGATATATCTTAAATTTTTTTTAATGTTTATTTATTTATTTGAGAAAGAGAGAGAGCACGCACGCATAAGAGAGAGAGAATGAGAATCCCAAGCAGGCTCTGCAGTGTTAGCACAGAGCCTGATGCGGGGCTCAAAGCTACAAACTGTGAGATCGTGATCTGAGCCGAAATCAAGAGTCAGATGTTTAACCAACTGAACCACCCAGCTGCCCCTTAAATGGTTTTAATTGAGGATGTTCGAGAGGGTCTTCCCCCCTTCCCTGCTGGCTATTTTATAAATCTCTAGTACCTGACATTCGCATGAACATATTCTTACAGTGAGACCTTCTCACCAGGGAAGCTTTCCCAGATATGGTCTTAACCTCTGTTCTTTTCTGTTCAGTTGCTTGGTCTTCTGTTTTCCCACAGTTAAAAAATAAAACAAAACAACTCTGTAATATGATTTGCATCACATCTCCTCGGCTAGCCTTTCAGGAACAAGCAGTGTGCATTATTTGTCTTTGTTTTGCCAGCCTGGCCCATTTCCAGACACATGGCAGGTGCCCTATAAATGCAAGAATGAATACCCTGACCCAGCATTTCCCATTTCTAAAACTTGGTATCCCGCATTAAGAGTTTCATGAAAAAATTGAGAGAGAGAGAGACCAAAAGAGAGAGAGAGAGACAGGCAGAGAGAGAGAGAGAGAGAGAGAGAGGAAGACAGTCAATTAAATTTGAGAAACCTTGAGTTTAAAAAAGTTAAGCTTTTTTTTTTTAATACATGACTTCTCAGAGCCTTTAATATTCTAACATGCATTGTATCTCCCAAACATTTTTGGCCACCAAACCCACTTTCACTCTTCCGGAATTTAGCAGGGCACAGTTTGCAAAACTGAGCTCTAATCCAAACAAAAGCAATTCACACATTCAGCAATGGTTCTTGAATGCTTTCTAAATTACAGTACATAATACCCTTTCGTCAAAACACCAAAAGATTCCCAAGTACCAGATTTTCAACGACATCTAATACGATGGAATCCCAACACAATGAAGCGATGCAGACACCAGCCGTGGAGTACGTTGTAACAGGATTTCACCTGGGTTGGATATGAATCTGACTGGTGCTCTTTTACCCAAAATAAGCCAGCCCAAAGGGCAAAAGAAAGAAAACGTCCAGCACGATATTTTTGTCAGACAATGGTGTCAGCACAGCAAACACCGTAATCATGGTCCTGGTTCTAGACATGTACCACGTACTCGTCAAAGAGCTTTCACTCACCATCCTGGGAACGCACATGAGAAAGGCGGTTGCATGGAACAAATCCCTGCATGTGGTGCTCCGCCGATGCCACCTTTTCCTCCTGTTGCTCCTCCATCTTTCCTATCCCTCCTACCTTCCCTCGGTTGGTTTTCATGTCTCCCCCTCTCTACTCTCTTCTGCTCCTCAGAATACGGCATGTTCCCCGCCTTCTGTTGCATCAGGGCTGGCGGATTTTGTGAAATCAACACACAGACGATCGCTTTCATCGAAGGTAATACTAAAAATATATCCCGACTAGTCTAACATGAGCACCAGCCAACCAGGGCTAAAGGTGGCCAGAGCTCTGGAGGCTAGAAAGCTCCCCCATCTGTCGGGACTTACCCCACTAATTGCTGAATGAAGGGAAGGGAAGATGTCCCCAGGAAAGAGGCCAGGGATGCAGAAGGGGCATGGGATGGGCCACGGGGTACTGGCTGTTTACGTCTAGTACAGAACTACATCAGGGTTTAACAAACCTACTCATCCCAGTGTATGCTACATGTATGTCAGTGCTACATTCAATAACCTTTTTTTCTGAGTGCTTACCACATACTGGGCATTATGCTGGGCCCTGCGGATAGGGCCAGGACCAAGATTTTTATTCTAATTTTTTTTTTTTTTTTTTTTAGTGTTTATTTATTTTGAATATGGAAAGAGAGAGAGAGACAGAGCATGCGTGGGGGAGGGACAGAGAGGAGACACAGAATCCGAAGCCGGGTCCAGGCTCTGAGCTGTCAGCACAGAGCCCTAAGAGGGGCTTGAACGCACAAACTGTGAGATCGTGAACCGAGCCAAAGTTGGACGCTTAACCGACTGAGCCACCCAGGCGCCCCGAGAAAATTGGTTTTTAAGGCAAAAAAAGAAAACTAACAGTACATGAGAGTGTCTTTCATTCCTGATGAAAAAGAAAATGAATTTGTCTGTATCCTTTTTACTCCAAAGTTATGAAGACATGGTTATTGCTTATATAAAATATAATGATGATCCCTTAAAAAATCTGTTTTTATCATCTGACGTACACATTGAAATTTATTCCACTGTGTCTCTGGCTGGTTTGAAGAAGAAAAACTAATCACTGAATGGTTTCCCCCAGGCAAAGTTCAATATCCACTCACATCTGACCCTCGCTATAATGCTTTAAGGTGGAATCACAGTCCCTATTACCATGGAGAAGCTAGGCTTAACCAGCTTAACTAGCTTGGTTAATTTTTTTTTTTTTTTTCAACGTTTATTTATTTTTGGGACAGAGAGAGACAGAGCATGAACGGGGGAGGGGCAGAGAGAGAGGGAGACACAGAATCGGAAACAGGCTCCAGGCTCTGAGCCATCAGCCCAGAGCCTGATGCGGGGCTCGAACTCACAGACAGCGAGATCGTGACCTGGCTGAAGTCGGACGCTTAACCGACTGCGCCACCCAGGCGCCCCTTAACTAGCTTGGTTAAGATGACACAGAGGAAGTGGCAAAGTCAGCGTTGGAGCTCAGAAGGCTCCAGGTTCCAGGAACTACTGACAAGTTCATCTTTGTTAACAAAAATTAATCACATTTCCTTAAAGTCTCTGAAATCAACACTCAGGACCATCTTACATCACCACTAATTGAACACATCAACATAAGAAAAAAATTGAAATGGAATATACACATAAACAATTTACCATATAACTATTATGTCACTGGACCCTGTTCACCTGAATTGACCTTGAAGTTGAAATGGGTTCTAACATGTATAAAACACATGCCAAAGCTGGTATAATTCATTGTATGCCTGTTGAATTTCTAACATCAGAATGAACTTTATTGTCTAATGTGAGTTGGAAGCAATCTCGGCAGTTTCATCCAAAACAATACACCCCCAGACAGATGTATGTACCACCCCATTTTGACTTGACTCCATTTTGTCTGTCTGCTGCTACTTTTCCTTAAGAACTGAAACTCGATCTATGGACATGCATATAAGTATTTGCTCTTGTTAAAAATTGGACTGTCCTCACAGAGCACATTTATTTTCTGTTTTCTCCGGTGGATAGTTTGTTCACCTTTTCCCTTCTACAGATCACTCTTAACACAGAATAAGAATGTAACATGAAACAGAACAGGAAATGAAAGCAGGATATAGAGGAAAAACAGAAAATGAAAACTTTTATGAGAATGAGAGTATTTTTAAAATGTGTGTGTGTGTGAGTGAGAGAGAGAGAGAGACAACAGGGGGTATACAGGCATACCGTTTATATAATAGGCATACAGTTTTCACTCTGGTGTAAAAAGATCTAAGACAATGAGAGGAGAGGATAGTAGAATCAGCAAGACGACTGATAGTTATGAAACAACAGAGGGTATGGACTCGTTCTCTGAATTCCAGAATTCATGAAACTTGAGAAAGGACCAAAAAAATGCTATTGTGGGTAAAGTCAGGAATAAGTATACAAGGATGGTAATAATTATTATAATATGTAGAAGTCACCAGTTTTCAAAAAAAAAAAAAAAAAAAGAATGATGTGTTTATTTTAACCATTGTTTGTTATCTCTTTTCAAATGCTAAATACCATGGAGGTGTCATTAGGACTACTGAAAGTTTCCGTACCCTGCTCGGCCGGCCTTAAGTGTTGTTAATGAGTTCTGGTTAAAAGAACGCTAAATAAATGCAAATTGCCAGGTACCAGGTAAACCAGCTTTTATTGTAGTTTTTAAGATGGAAAGATATTTTTCTTTATATTGTAAACTTTTGGAAGTTTAAAAACTTCAGTAAGTGCAGCCTGAAAAATAAGGTAGATTCAAAAGTGATTTACTTGGATTTATAAATGTAAAGTGGGCTATATAATGGAATCTAGAGATATTTGGGGGAGATTTCTAGTTTTAAGAACAACAACAGATAACCACCAAGAGAGACAAAGCAAAGGGGCTGAAAGTATCCACTAGTTTGTCATAGCATTTACTTTTTTCTTATATTTAAGCTCTTGAAATTGATGTATACTAATTCGATTATGTATAAATACCCATCATGCTTCCAAAAGAATCAAGGAGAAAGGTGGGTATATACTGATTAAATTATATGCATTTTCTATAGGAACAATTTTCTGCCTTGGCCCATAGTTAAATATGCAAAGAAAAAGTGAGTTTCGGAAATCAAATTCTCCTAACCAAAGTAGTTTTAATTTTCTCATTTTATTTAAGTGCATCTGAGCAATAAAAAATGAGGTAATTATTGATATAGAATGAATTTAGTGATTTTTTTGGTAACTTTTTATCCAGTATCTTGGAATTAGTATGTCAAAGCTTTGCTCAAATTATATTAAATCACTGACAATATCAGTTAACCGACTCGATACATTCCTTACTTGTTAAGATACTGCTATCTTTGGGGCGCCTGGGTGGCGCAGTCGGTTAAGCGTCCGACTTCAGCCAGGTCACGATCTCGCGGTCCGTGAGTTCGAGCCCCGCGTCGGGCTCTGGGCTGATGGCTCAGAGCCTGGAGCCTGTTTCCGATTCTGTGTCTCCCTCTCTCTGACCCTCCCCCGTTCATGCTCTGTCTCTCTCTGTCCCAAAAATAAATAAACGTTGAAAAAAAAAATTAAAAAAAAGATACTGCTATCTTTGGCATTCAGGAAAGTACAGCTTGCTAAATGATATGACATCATTCTTTTCCTGTACTGGCACATGACTGCTGGTTTGCTAGCTGAGTGCCTTCTCAGAAATCTGTTCTTCCCATAATTTTTGCCTTGTCAGTTGATTTTAAATACAATCTTTTAAGCCGCATTTACAGTACAAGCTCAGTGTGAAAGAGTTCGAATCCTCTAATCATGGACAATTGGAGATGGAAAGGGTCCAATCAGGCTATCCAAAAGCTAAACC
Organism: Leopardus geoffroyi; assembly: GCF_018350155.1. Taxonomy (NCBI): domain Eukaryota; kingdom Metazoa; phylum Chordata; class Mammalia; order Carnivora; family Felidae; genus Leopardus; species Leopardus geoffroyi. The sequence continues at coordinate 46,063,025 of NC_059342.1, forward strand.
CTTAGCAAAATGGGATTGCTCTATAGATAATGTCATTTGTCTCTATTTCTTCATGTTTAAATCTTTTGGAAATTATCCAAGATTCCAACAGCTCTCATCATCGGGGATGTTTTTCCATTTTCTTTTCTACTCTTCTGGCATAACTTTTATCATATGTAGTCAAAACATGTCTTCCTATTTGTACGCATGTGTACTTTCGTCTGCTTTGTTTGTAGATATGAGAGGATTGCCTAGCTTTTCAATGACAAAGTAAGAGAACAGAAGAAAGCCTGAGGAGCACCTGGAAATGGGACTTCGAAGCAAATCTGCTTAACTAGTGTTGCGTTTCACGTTATGCTGCTCAGCATTTATGTCTTTGCCACCAACAACACTCAAGCCACCTCTCCTCCCGAAATCTGGAAAATAAAATTGTTTTCCTTCAGCAAATCAGAATTAGAAAGTCAGGAGCTAGCACGGCACTGCCATCAACAGAAGTGGACTATTCCTGAGGAACATAAAAGAGGATGGTCAAGACAAGAGTTAAGGAACTTTCCTTAGCCAACTTTACATAAGGTAAAAGGTGAAGGAGAAGGAAACAGAACAAAAGTTCAGGGGGAAGTAGATAGAATGGGTGCTCAATTGGTAGACCAAAAGGAATCCCGCAGATGAGAACAATCCATTGGTAATTACTCACTGGGCATCTGACATCACTACCCTGTACTCAGCACTGGTTAAGAACACAGAAATATAAGCTAGGACCCCTCAATAACTTCAATAACTTACTTCATTTCTAGGTGGGGGACACACTTAACCTGGGTAAACAATGGTTGACAGTTTTCTTTTTTGTTAAAGATCTCGAGGGTCAGAGGAGTTTAGTGAAGTGAGCAATCAAAGAAGACTAGTGGCCTTTGGGAGCCAATGTGGGTTAGATTTCCACTTGGCTTTGTTCCCAGACACTTCTTTCTGTCACCAGTGATAACACTTATTTACTATTGGGCCCTTGTCATCACAGCCAAATATGCAAAGAGTGATTTCTCTGGAATAGCTTAGATTTTAAAGGATGATTTCAAGGAGAAAAAAATCAATGTAGGTCACAGCACAATTAGATTGCTAGCTGCTACAAAATTCTCTTTGTAATTTCTTTTCTAACTTTTCTCTTTATTCACTGTAGAAGGAAAAAGTACAGAGAGAAATGCTTTGAATCCAAAACTATATTGTATAAAACTATTTGCCAATGAACTTGGCTTACTTAATTATTTGGAATAGAATCAGAGAAAATTGGACTGAGGAAATCATAGAAATAATTTTATTTAATCTCCTCATTTTACAAATGAGAAAATAAAGACTGATGAAATGCAATGAGTTACCACGGTCACAGAGCTAGAAACTGATAAGACCCCATGTCTCCCGGCTCAGTGTCCACCATACTGTTTCTAGTTGCAGTATTTTTGTGCTTAAAATGATACACCTCACATGTTAAATTTGGAAATTTCAGTTTATGTTATGGTAGACAGTGCTTAACTTGTAGCCAAACAGCCCCGAGCTGGAATCCTGTTCAGCTCAACTCTAATTAGCTATCGGACCTTGACAAGTTCATTTACTCACTTGCCAGATGGCTATTGGGTACTTTCTCTATCTCTCAGCCACTTTTTTACATCCTGGGGATAAGTAGCAAACAGAAACTTCTATTCTGGTTAAGGGAGAGTAACTACAAATGGATAGACATTTATGATATCAAGGGGGATGAATCAGATAGAAAAATAAAGCTGGCTAAGGGGTCAGAGAATGACAGAAAGCTTTATAAACAGTATTAGGAAAGGCTTCTCTGATAATAATAGTTAATACAGAGTTCTCAGTATGTGCTGAGTGCTTTATGTGTAGAATGGTCATTAAATGCTCGCATTTATGCTATGAAGTTGGGCCTATTAATATCTCCTCTTTATAGATGAGGAAATGAAGTCCCATAGGGGTTCAGTAAGTAGCTCAAGGCTGTCCAGCTAGTAAGAAATAAAGCCAGAATTTTAGTCCAGTTCCTCTGTCCCCAGAATGTCCTCTGACCACTACCCTTTGCTGCCTTTCTAATAGGTTAACAATAGAGCACAGTTCTGAGTTGTACTTTCCCGGCCTATATCAGACTTGTTTGAGAACCATAAGATGTAGTATTTAGTCTGTCACAAAGTAAGTTTATCAGTCAGAATTCTTCGGCTTTTGGCCAGCCTCCTGTTCCTTGGACCTCCTCTCTGCCCCACGACAAGAGTCTTAAGGCTTTGCACCTGTGTTCAGAAACCCAACAAAAGGTATCCTAAGAAAAACGGAGAATGTATTGTTTCGCGTCAGCAAATTGCACGGGCAGGGGTAGAAGGAACCTCAGTGATAACGAGGGTCAAGGACTCAAATGCTCAAATGGAGACTTTCTTCTTTCCCTCTCCTTCTATCTCTGTCCAGAGGTTCGCTTTATTCTTTCCTACTCAAGAATGACTTTCTCCTTGATGGAAAAATACGGCCACAGATGGCAAACTTATATCCCGTTAGATTTTAAGAACAAATTAACGGGCCCTTGCCATAGCTAAGAGCTTTACCTGTGCTGATTCACAACAAGTAAGCCTCACAACAACTCTGTGTGGTAGGCACAACTGTTAGGCCCAGTCTCAGAGGAGGAAACGGAGGCATGCATACTTAAGTAGCTGATTTGCAGCCACTGGCTAGAAAGGGACACAAACTTAGGCCGTCTGTTCCAAGGCCAGACCCTTAAGTCAACATATTCTGCCTGACCTGAGTTTTAAATTTAAATTAAGAAAAAAAAAAAAAGGTATGTATATACTGGGGACAGAATTCATACCATTGGCTCCAACCAGACCATTCTTGGGATCTAAGACCTTTGATTGATGCCATGTGAGCTATTGCCATTTACTTGGCCAGCCCCCTGTTGCCTGCCCCAACCCCCCCCCCCCCCATAGGACTCTTCAGGCTCTGCACTTGTGTTCTCTCTTCATTCTTAGTACTTCTGCTGGATCCCTGCTCAATGACTGAATCATTTTTCTTCTTTTTTAAAAAATGTTTATTTATTATTTTTGAAAGAGAGAGAGAGAGATGCAAGTCAGGGAGGGGCAGAGAGAGAGAGAGAGACAGAATCTGAAGCAGGCTCCAGGCTCCATGCTGACAGCTCAGAACTCAGGGACTGGAAGATCATGACCTGAGCCGAAGTCGGACGCTTTATGTACTGAGCCACTCAGGCGCCCCGAATCATTCTTTTGAGGTTGGTGCCTCACGATATCAGGAATTGACCAAGGCTTCTTATGTGTAATCTCAATCAGTGCGTTTCACATTTTACTCTTGAATATTTAAAAAAAAAAAAAAAAAGTGCACAGGAGAGGTAAATGAAGCCATCTTCTTGAGCTGGAGGAAGGAGAAATTGGACTGTGACGGCTCTAAAACCTTCAGGGGAGGCACCTGGGGATGGTGGAGACCAGTTACATCCAAAGAGCTGGTGGTTGATTTCCCAGGAATCTTCTCTGAGACTTGCACAGTAAGTAGGTTTAGTTCTCTGTTCTTCTTTTTATGGAGCTTCATCTTGAATTGCCTTCAATTTTGCATTTGCTAAAAATGTGGACTATGGTCCAATTTGGCAAAGTACTTTTATGACAGCACAACCAAGAAGGGCTCAGAAATAGGTGTTGGGAGGAAAGAGGAGTAATTGATTTTTACAGGAATTCTGCAGAACTGGAGTCCATATCTGTAATTGGAAACCTTCCTTTACTTCATGCCTGGTAGGTCTAGAACAGTTCTAATTTAAAATTCTTTGTTACTCTTCCAGTCCTGCCTAAGAGTCTACAACACTGAGTTTGCTTTTCCTTATAACATGAACTGTCAACAATTACTTTTGTGACAATCATGACTATTAGTAGACTAAGTGGAAAATTTTTAAAAATAGCTGACCAGATATCCAATTCAGGAGAATGTAACTCATCCAGGGTTGATCAATAGTGTAGACTGTTATGGTTTTTTGTCTGCAACATGCCTATAAAGCAAGAACAGACCAGGCAAGTAGCTCTCTAGCAAGTCACATACAGGCAATACACAGGAAGCTGGAAGATCATGGAGAGCTTCTCTGAGATCCATTAGATCCTGAGCTCCATGAGATCTGTATTCTCAGTGCTCACCATAGTGCCTACCACTGAGTAGGTTATTCTCTGTGTGGCTTGTTGAATGACTTGTCTTTGCCGAGACACAGTAAAGACAAATAAAAAGAGGGTGGTCCAGGGGCGCCTGGGTGGCTCAGTCGGTTGAGCGTCCGACTTCGCCTCAGGTCATGATCTCGCGGTCCGTGGGTTCGAGCCCCGCGTCAGGCTCTGCGCTGACAGCTCCGAGCCTGGAGCCTGTTTCGGATTCTGTGTCTCCCTCTTTCTCTGACCCTCCCCTGTTCATGCTCTCTCTCTCTCTGTTTCAAAAATAAATAAAATGTTAAAAAAAAAAAAAAAAAAAGAGGGTGGTCCAAGTTCAAATGAGAGAACATGAACTGGTGGGTGGGTGAAAAGAAAAGGCCAGAAAGTGATAGGAAATGAGACTTGAGGTTGGTGGTCTAGACAAGTTAGGAGAGCTAAGGGAGCAAGGTGGGCGTTATGAGGTACATGAGGACCTTGGCTTAGAAAGGGCCAGAAGTTTCCTCCTCTGCAGAGGCCAGTGGTGGATGCTGGATTGGAGGCAGCCGTGCAAAGGGGCTGGACACTAGCTCAGGACAGTAGGTTACTTGGGGGTTTATTTTCACCAGCGCTAAGCAGGTGGCTTTAAAATAACTTCTCATGGAAAGGACCATTTGACAACATAAAAAAAGGAATTTGGAGAAAGAATTGTATAAGGTCACTGAAATCCAGCCATTATCCTAATTCTTGATTTCTATCGTTCCTGTATCTTGAACAATGACAGGATCAATTTTTACCCTGAAGCCAGTCACTATCAGGGTAATCATAATGATGATGATGACAACAATGACAATGGCTGACATTTGTTGAGGACTTAAATACCTGACACTGTTCCGTGTCATTTAACTCGTGTTATTTCATTTAATAACTCTACAAGGAAGATACTATTCATATTCCTCTTTTACCCATAATGAAACTAAGGTGCAGAGAGATGAGCTTGTCCAAGGTTGCCCAGCTAATAAGTAATAAAAGATTCCAGAGTCCATGCACTTAACCTTCAAGTTTTAATTTAAGCTCAGATCCAGGTGGGGCCTGGGAGTAGCGTTGATCACTTAGGGTAAGCTCCCAGAATGCCTGGGGTAAACCCAGGTCAAGTAGGTACTGATCCCACTTCACTCTGCTTCCAAATCCCTCCCACATCTGCTTTGTTTGTAGAAGCAAGTTTTCTTACAACCTATTATCATTATCACGAGGAATTTAATGTTACAATTATGAAAAAACAATGGCAAAATTGGAGACAATCTGGGAAATCTGAATATAGACTGGGTATGAGATGTTTAAAAAATTGTTCTTTATTTTAAGAGTGATAATAGTATGTAAGGAAATGTCTCTAATTTTTAGAGATGCATACTGAAACACTTAGAGGCTAAAGTTCGTGGTATCTGAGGCTTCCTTTAAAATAATGGGCAAAGAGAAAATAGTGAAGGAAATATGGTAAAATGTGGGGTGACTGATATGTAGGACTTTATTATAAAGGACTTTGTAGTATGTTAAAGCTGTTAATAATAAAGTTAAAATAAATGTAATAGTATGTTTCCTGATTTGGATACTATCACACGTTTTCAATTCTTATTGTAATAGAGAGCACATAGTTTCCACATACAGGGACTATAATTGCATCTGCTTCTAGACTGTTCTTAGAACTCTGGAGATAACATATACAAATCACTCAGCACATTGCCTGAAACACAGCACACAGTACGTATTAAACATTTTTAGCAGCAGTCATATCAAAATTTTTAAAAAAATTGTGCTCATCTTCATGAGGAGTCTCCACACTGTAGTAGGGAAAAGTTACCACCTGAGGCAAGGTTACACAGTATAGCTTCATTTTCATCTTTCACACCTCAGGCAGAGGCATCTTGTGGGTCTTTCTCTCAAACCAAATGGAAGTTGGTTTTTCTTTCCACCTTCATTCTTTTGATTCGAGAGTCAGAAGGCCATTGGACGATTTCTCAATTGTGACTAAGCAAATACAAAGGAGATGATAAAAGCTGGGTTTGTTGAGCAGGCCTTGCTCATTCCAGAATGATGCCTCACGTTTGGGTTAAGGATAGTGAAGAGCCGAAAGAAGTTGCACTGACATTTTCATCACATTTCTTTAGCCATGGTCTTTCATGCCCAGACTTCTGGATTTGGGGAAGTGCCTTCTCTCTACGGAGAATGTTCGTTTCCGAGGTGTGCCTTTAAGGGAATTGAAAAGGACCCTGAAGAGAAAGCCTGCCTTTGACACCCCCTCTCTCCCTCCTCCGTGAGTCTAAAGGCTGGGCTTTCTCATCTCCCAGCTTAGGTCCCCTTTCACTTGTGATGCCCTGTTAGGTTGCTTTGTTTTGGTTTCTCTGGGAGGCCTGCCAACCCCATTCTCAGAGAAGGTTTGAAATGATTGCGATCAAACGTTTTAAGACAGTGTTACATTTCCTTTTCTTCCCCAAGCTTTTCTTTGTTTAGCTTCATGCCCCGTTTTGTCTTAAATCTTCTCTTCTGTAGTGCTCTGCATCCAAAGAGATTGCTAGGTTACAGAATCACATACTTTCAAAACTTTTTTATTTTAGAGAGAGAGAGGGAGAGAGCATGGAAGTTGGGCAGTGGGGCAGAAGGAGAGAGAGAGAGAGAGAGAGAGAGAGAGAGAATTTCAATCTGCTCCATGATTAGTGCAGAGCCTGATGCAGGGCTCAATCCCAAAACCCTGGGATTATAACCTGAGCTGAAATCAAGAGTCTGACACTCAACTGAATGAGCCACCCAGGCACCCCCAGTATTATATACTTTTAAGTGATCCTAAAAGTCATCAAATCGAAGCAGCTAATATAGGAATCTCTTTTACAACAACTCCAGCCCACGCTTACATTCAAATAAGACTAGCACGCACTTCATAAAATGGAATTCATTACCACACAGGGTGCTAATTTAATTTTTAAGAAGTTCTTCCTTATGATTTTGGAACTGTAACTAGTCTTAGTTCTCTATAGAGATGCACAGAACGTCTGTGTGATGGGAAGCTATCGTATCCCCTTCTCTCCTACTTGTTTTCTCTTTTTTCAAATTAATAATCGCCTTTTCTAAGCATGAAGGAGACATTGAGATGTGAAAGTAGAGGGTAGCCATAAAGACATATAGACAGATGGGCTTCACTGAATGAATGAATGAATGAATGAATGAATGAATGAAGTTATTCACTCATTCATTCATTCAATGAATAGCCCAAGGCACTGTACTAAATCCTGGGAATACATTATGCTATATACTGAATGTTTGTGTTCCCCTTGAAGTTCATATGTTGAAGTCCTAACTGCCAATGTTGACAGTCTTAGGAGATGGGGACTCTATGAGGTGATTAGATCATGAGGGTGGAGCCCTCATGAATGGAATTAGTGCCCCCAAAAGAGAGACTCCAGAGAGCTCTCTCAGCCTTTCAGCCACATGGAGACACAGCAAGGAGATTAGCCATGTTCCAACCAGGAAAGGGGTTCTCACCAGACACCGAATCTTTAAGCACCTTGATCTTGGACTTCCCAGCCTCCATAGCTTAAGAAACGAGTTGTTTATTTATTTCTGAGATTTTATTCTGTTGTTTCTAAGCCAGCCAGTCTATGGTATTTTGGTTAGAGCAGCCCAGATGAACTAAGACACACAGCCCTGTCCTCACAGAGTTTGCTACCTTGCAAGAAATAGAGACGGAAGAAAGATAATTAGCCAAAAGCAACTGTAGGGTAAAATAAAAGTATGTAATGGGCATTTTTCCTAGGTGGGTGGTCAGAAAGTATTCCTGAGAAAAGAACTGTTTGATGGGAGATCTGAAAAAAGGGCAAGAATTGGCCAGGCAAGAAAGTATGTTTGTGGAGGAGACAGGGCCGGGGTGGAGGGGGAGGAAGGCAGAGTCATCCTGGGCTGGGGAAGTAGAACTCGCCATAGATCTGACGTGGGGAGAGCTGGATGTACCAGAGGGATGGAAGTGTGTGACTAGAACTTTGTGAGGAGAGGAGAAAAATCTTAGAAGATGAGGCAGGGTTTTGGACCTTGTTCTGAGAGTAATAAGAAACCAGGAGATAATTTTAAGCTGAGAAGTCACAGGATTTCCAGACATTTTACCATTGTGGCCACTCTCTTCTGGCCAGACTCCAGTTATTTACCATTCTGCTTCAGATGTGGTGCACAGCGCTAACCACACGCTCCAGACAGGGTCTGGCGAGTTCAGAGCGGACTGAGCCACCCGCCTCCTTCGTTCTGGACATTGGACTCATGCATCCTGAGAGTGCATTTGTTTGGACCGTCACCGTGTCATGGTGTTATGTTACATAGACCCTGTGGTTGACAAAACCGATACCTGGTTTGGGTTGGATTTTTGACCCTAGACGGCCTGCGAAGGAATCTCAGGTCAATGGAGATGTCCAGGATTAAATTCCTCCACTCATTCTGCATCTTATTCAGCCTATATAGGTTAAAAAAATTTTTTTTTTTACATTTATTTATATTTTGAGAGACAGAGAGAGACAGAGCACAAGTGGGGGAGGGGCAGAGAGAGAAGGAGACACAGAATCCGAAGCAGGCTCCAGGCTCTGAGCTGTCAGCACTGAGCCCAACGCGCGGCTTGAACCCACAGACCGCGAGATCGTGACCTGAGCCGAAGTCAGACGCTCACCCGACGCCCCTGTTTTTCCCTCTTTTCTTCTATCATTTTTTCAAATTATAGAAATAAACTTACAAATACAGAAAACTGTAGTGAAACCAATAGAATAATAATACAGAGACAACCACTGTTGTCACTGCTATTTATATATCTCAATATAATTCTCTATACTTTCTATGCTTGAGCTCAAACTGTAATGTAATATTATAACCTGTTTTTTTTCTCATTATTATTAAGTCACAAGAATTTAGTTTCCAGCATCATTAAATGGTCTTCATATGTGCTTCTTGCTCGAGGACATTTAAGGTTTCTGGTTTTTTTTGTTTTTGTTTTACATATAAAAGTATATCTTTATATTTAAATATTTGCTTGCATTTCAGAGTTAGAACACTAGAAGCATATTTAAAGCTCCTTTGATAAATATTCACAAATTGTTTCACAACATTTTTGGCTAATTTAAATTTGTACTTCTATTTACATTATGAATTGTTAAGAAAAAAAATGCTGATTAATAGGAGAAAATAGAATTGAACTATTCTTTTCATTTTCATTTTTAATTACCAGCAATGTTAAAGACTTAAGAATGTTCAACTCACTGATGTTTCCTTTCGTGTAAAATGTAATTATCCTTTTTCTATGTATGTGTGCATGGCGGTCTTACTGCTTTTCTTAGAAATTTGTGTGATCCTTTTTCACATAAGAATTTAAATCCCCAATTTGCCATAACACTTATAAGTATTCATCTCAATCTATTTGGAACTTTAAATCGTTTTTGCGATGGGGTGCCTGGGTGGTTCAGTTGGTTGAATGTCCGACTTCAGCTCAGGTCATGATCTCGCGGTTGGTGAGTTCAAGCCCCACAACAGGCTCTGTGCTGACAACTCAGAGCCTGGAGCCTGCTTCAGATTCTGTCTCTCGCTTTCTCTGCCCCTCCCCCACTTGCGCTCTGTCTCTCTCTCTCTCTCTCTCTCTCTCTCTCTCTCTCTCTCAAAAATAAATAAACATTATTAAAAAAATAGTTTTTTGTAATTAAAAAATACAGATAAATCTTTTAAAAATGCATCCCAATCTTTATACATAGCATTTAAGTGCTACTATAGTAAAGAAAAAAAAATACAGACGTTTTCTTACCTGATTTACTTTCTCTTTTAGTTTGACATGAGTTAAAAAATAAGTCAAGTGAAAAAGAAGCTTTCATGGGCTTCACTCTAAATAAATCTTATATAAGTCCTTTCAAATGCAGTTAGAAGTAAGTCAGGAAGAGTCTTATTTCTCTAATAAAACTAAGGATTTAAAAATATAATTGAGGGTATGAGTTGGGACCTGCAAAGACTGAATTCCAAGACTTGCTTTAATACTTTCGTGTGTGTGTGTGTGTGCATGCATGTGTGTGTGTTTCATCAAACAGAGAAGAAATTAATAAGATTCATATGATTCTTTCGTCTCTGGTACATGGTGGTAACTTCTCAACCACCATCAAAGGATGTTAACTTATTATTTGTTTCGACTTTTGTTCAAATTCTATTTTTAACCCAGTTTTCCTTAGGAAGGATTTTGGAATCACATCATTCTAAACCTATTTTCCCATCTGTAAAATGGGGATACAAACGCTCTTACTGCAATGCTTCTGTCAAACTAAACACCAAAGTGTATGTAACGTACTGAGCCTCGAGCCAGCACCTGGGAGATGTTGGGTTAATGCTGTTCTCTGCCTCTCTTCCTGTCTCAAGCTAAGAAGGACTCTGTAGTTCCCAAGAAAGAACATATGTGCCTCTTTGTCCAGGCATCTTACATTGACCTTAACCCCAATAGCATGCCAGCATATCTGAATGCAAAAATAAGTAATGGTTGAATTTTGCATACTATTCATTGATTCAACAAACATTCTTAAGAATCAAATGTGTGGCTAGTCTTGTCTAAGGTACTGGTCTTACAGAGAATAATAAAACTCTCTTTCTGCATTGATAAGGCACTATTGGAACATCACGAGTAAACACGGAGAAATACTCATCTACTTAATTTTACCTCTAGCTCTATTACCTATTCTGCTGCTCTAACCCCAGATTTCCCTGGAAACAAGGAATAATCACACTGACCGCTTGGCACTGAGGTACGGGTGAGATCATCTCTGCAAGTGTACCATGTGATAATCCAGAAGAATCAGGGAAAATAAAGTATGTGTTAAGTCAACTAAGTATAGAGACGGCTTGTGATAGCACACCGTGGTACTGTTTATTGCCAGAAGAAATGGTTTACTTGTGTATGATGCTGACAAGATATTCCAAAAAAGAAAATACAAATAACAAGAGTAAACCATTTGGTCCCAGAAGAATTGCTGACTCATCTTTCTTGCACAGGGAGGGCAAATTATTGACCACGTAACCCTGTGAAATATTCATAACATCAAGTTTCTTGGAACAACACTGCTTTTAATAGTAAGTAAAATAAACTCTTATGAATTTGTTAATGGTCTTGAGATTCACATGTTTTCTTGTATGACTACTTTCTATTTTCAAGAGGTCTATTCTTAAAGCTTCGCAAAACTGAGAAATTACATTTTAGAGAAGAATGGCAAGAGAGGAGATTATCTGTCACCAACCTGATTTATTTTACTTAAGAGAATAAGAACCTATGTTTTATGATCTACAAAATGCTAATTGCCAACATACAGGCCCCTGAATCTTTTTTAAAAAGGGGGAATTATTTTCTCAAACTAGGATAAAATTTTAATTTGAAGAGTACTTATAAAATAAATAGAGACCTGGTTTTCATTTCTCTTAATTTGTGCATTCCTAATCTTTCTCCAGAACCTTGGGTCAAATAGATTTCAGAACATTTTTGTTCATTATTTCCCAAAGCAGACCTGACTCAGACACGTGAAATAATTTCAATGGAGTTTCTTTCTTCCTGAAGAAATTAACCACTTACACATCAGGTGAGTGTTTGATACTTCCAAAAGATATTATCACTATTCAATGAAAAGCTACATCTTAAGTGGACTGCAGCTGTGCTTTCGTTGCCATTATGCTTTAGACCCTCTGGCTCTCCTCCCCCAGTGTACATGACCATTCTGGAAGCTGTTTGTGCTATCTGATGCATAGACTATCATTAGTGAAAAGCTCATTTATAAATCTTGATATTTAGGAGGTCAGGCAGAATAGGAAAATGAAGAAGAAAAAAAAGTAAGGAACAAAACAGAAAAGAAAGGAAAAGGAAAAAGGCGGAGACAAAAAGAAAGGAAAAACAAGGAAAAGAAAAAGGAAAAAAATCTTAGAGTGATCTAGATGTGTTTTGATTAATTTGTATGTTTTCTGAATCTTCTGCAAAGTACTCCATCACTGCCCCCAGCAAATGTGTTTTTTCTCAAGGCCAGGTTGAAGGACATTTGAAAAAGCAACCCATAAAATGATAGAAATCTTTTGTCCTGGCAGTTTCTAAGCGTGGGCAGTCCATGCCCTTTGTTAGGTATTTGCTGGATCATTGTCCTGTTATAACTAAAAACCAAAGTAAACATTTGCACAAATAATATTACCAACCACCCTGGTCACATCTTTAAGGTAATAACCTCTTTGTGCCTCAAGGCAGGAACCATTATCGTTTCCTACCCCCACTGATTTTGCTCCCTCGTATAACTTGCAACATACACACATGTAATGTGTCATACAGGTGTAAATAGAATTGCGTGGTACAATCAGAATTTGGCACAGTGACTACGTCTGAGGGAAAAATGACTCCAAATGATCTAGAAAGAATGCTATGTGATTCGAAACTGATTTTTAACATGTTCTAAAGAGTAGCGGTAATTTGATTCACACATATATTTTTGCTTTCTGTAGTTTATTAAATATTTATTTTGACCTTTCTCCCTTTGTTCTCTTAGTTGCAACTTCTTTCTGAAAAATCGAAAAGTAGTGCTGATTATTCTTCCCTCTAATTCACATCTTTCCCTCACAATTCGTAATTTGTAATATTGACAGGTGTTTTTAACAGTTAAGAGTAAAAATAAAGTGAAGGCTAGGAAAGGTTGAAAAAGTGTTGGAGGAACTAAGTTTTATTTTATGTTTTTAGTATTTTTTAATGTTCATTTATTTATTTTGAGACAGAGAGAGAGAGAGAGATGAGATGAGATGAGAGAGAGAGAGCGCACGCGCATGAGCAAACAGGGGAAGGCAGAGAGAGAGAGAGAGGAGAGAGAGAATCCAAGGAGTCTCTGAGCTGTCAGTGCAGAGCCCCATGTGGGCCTCCATCTCACGAACTGTGAGATCAGGACCTGAGCAGAAATCGCGAGGCAGATGCTTAACCGACTAAGCCCCCAGGCACCCCGGAGGAACTAAATTTTTAAAAACTAAGCCAGCCTCCATTGTTTATCTGCTAACATTATGAGAAGACTTCCCATCATGGTCAGAGCATGGGTTTTTGTTTTCTTTCGTTTTGCAGAAGGTCATAGGAAGAGATCTTTAAGAATATCTTTGATCCGATTAAGTATATCTTGGTTCCTTCTTACCACATTAGTATACTTACCATAATGTACCAAATAAGCCAGAAGTATATTTTATTTAGTTATTTGGACCGTGTGTGTCTGTGGTTTCAGTTGCTGCTGTTTTATAAGGGGTTTCAACTATGCATGAGGGATAAGAGAATAGCTTCTAGTTACAGGTCATGATGGACCAGCCACCAGAAATTGTCAGTGCATTTTGAAAGGTTAGACTTTACCAGGGACCTCCTTGAATGCTGGACAATAAGAGGAAAAAATGATCTACAAATGCAAATAAAACTCTGGATGTCATAAAGCATGATAAAAACCTTTAGGAAATGTTCTTCTGTGTCATTTATTTTTCATTCAGTTTGAAGGTAGCTTCATTATGTTTTATACTCATGAGACTTTCTTAAATCAACCTGGGCTTGCTTTCTTTGTTTCTCCCTTTCCCAGTGACCGTGGTGTGTCTCAAATAGAAAGACAAACTCTAGAGACGTGAGATAAAAGGAATAGCTTCTTCTGTGCATGTGCACAAGTATATTAAAAAAAAAAAAATGTTTGAACAAGTCCACATAACCCGAGCCAAAAATGAATGAAGGAAAGAAGAACGCAGGCAGAACAAAAAAGTTCAAGGTCAATTACACACACACACACACACACACACACACACACACACACACACACAGTTGGGTCTCTGGAAGTTCTTTGGTTACCTTCTTACCAAGAAAATTATGTTGGCATTGCTTTTTGTGAAAACCACATCATAGCACAGCTCTGATGCTTGTGATGTCAAATGTCGACATTTGTACACGGGACACTGCATGCATTTTAAGGATTCATGGTCTGCGGTGCTGTACTGAGAACTTCTAAATTCCCTTCCTGGGGCGCCTGGGTGGCTCAGTCGGTTGGGCGTCCGACTTCAGCCCAGGTCACGATCTCACGGTCCGTGAGTTCGAGCCCCGCGTCGGGCTCTGGGCTGATGGCTCGGAGCCTGGAGCCTGCTTCCGATTCTGTCTCCCTCTCTCTCTGCCCCTCCCCCGTTCACGCTCTGTCTCTGTCTTAAAAGTAAAATAAACGTTAAAAAAAAAAAAATAAATTCCCTTCCTGATTGTATACGCATCGTAACAGCAACCATAATGGCCACGTCAATAGTCCATTGCAACTGAGAGTTGTTTCTTTTTGTGTGTAAAATCCATACAAGTATCTACTCTCCAGCGGACAGCGTGAAATAGTCCTGAAGAATTCAGATTCTGGATCTACGTTGGTTGGGTTTAAATCCTGACTTTGCCCTTGGAGGCTCAATGGCCTTAAGCAAGTGGCTTACCTCTCTTTACAGCAGTTCTCCCATCGGTAGAACAGACATTTGAAATAGTAACAATTTCATAGGGTGGTTGTGAGGATTACATGAATTAATACCTGTAAGATGTGTAAAACTGGGGGCGCCTGGGTGGCGCAGTCGGTTAGGCGTCCGACTTCAGCCAGGTCACGATCTCGCGGTCCGTGAGTTTGAGCCCCGCATCAGGCTCTGGGCTGATGGCTCAGAGCCTGGAGCCTGTTTCCGATTCTGTGTCTCTCTCTCTCTCTGCCCCTCCCCCGTTCATGCTCTGTCTCTCTCTGTCCCAAAAATGAATAAATGTTGAAAAAAAAAAAAAAAAAGATGTGTAAAACTGTGCCTGGTCCATAGATATATCCAATAAAAGTTTATTATTACTGGCCAAGCAATCATGCAGCACTTGGGCACTCAAACTCGATATCGTTGTTGTTCTTGTCTTCTAATACCTTTTTTTTCCTCCTGAATATAGTTGACACACAGGATGTTGTTTCTTGGCAGGGAAATAACGGCTGTGTCTTACCATGTATTCTAATTTTCTACTTCACCTACGTCTTCGTTGTTTACGAGTCTCAGTCTGGCCCGATGGCTGAGGAAAACGTTAGCCTTGTGCAGTTGGATCCTCTGTGTTGTTGCTGTCCCAGATCTGGTCTTCCGCTTCCCTGACTCGCCTGGCCCTCTTTAATTCTTGCAGGCTGATTCCTCATGTCTGACTTGGATTTTTAGCCACATACTTGGATTTTTAAGCCATTTGGCACCGCAGCCTCCTCTTTTTAACTATTCGTCTGCCAGAACTATGATCTCCAGCTTGTCCTGAGCCTCGTGTTTGACCTGTTAAATGACTCCAGCACCCCTGTGTGCACGAACTTTGATGCCAATTTCGTCCCTCAGCCTTGCCTCCACTTCCTCAAGCTCCTTGCTCCAGGCTGAGAGCAGAAGGAGGCCTTAGAAAATATGAGTTTAGTAGCTTAAACTTCAAACACGAAGAGAGGCCCTCCATGATTCATAAAGGCGGGCAGTGATTCATACATTTTAGTGGACACCTGAGTCATTTGTGGGTGTGTTGAAAATGCAGATTCCCAGACCCTTTTCCAAACATCCTGATGAAGTCTGAGCTGGGGATGATGAATCTGCACTTTACTCCACTTGCGAGGTGATGCTGATGCAGGCAGTCCAAGAATCTTAATTTGAGAGGCACTTAACTTGGATAAATCTCTGCCCTTGAATATACAGCGTGTTGCATTGATCTCTTTTATGAATTTTTTTTTTTTGTATCCTAGACAGTATTGTGCATTGGGTCCACTAATTGTGTTTAAAAATAAATTTACAGTGAAAAGGAAAAGATAACATTGTCCCCAGGGCTAGAAATTTTTTAGACTCTGAATTCTTACAGCACACAGCTAGGTGGCCAGTGATGTTTTTGTCAGTATCTTACCTGTCGGGAGACAGAAATGAGCCCAGACTTTCCCCCAAATTAACTCTTCTATATTATTTTTATAATATTATTATTATTTTAAGCTTATTTATTTATTTTGAGAGAGACAAAGACAGCGCAAATGGGGGAGGAGCAGAGAGAGAGGAGAGAGAGAATCCCAAGCAGACTCCACTCTGCCAGCACGGAGCCCGACTGGAGCGCAAACCCAAGAAGCCAGGAGATTACGACCTCGGCCAAAATCAAGAGCTGGACTCTTCACCGACTGAGCCACCCAGGCACCCTCCTTCTACGTTGTTTTCAGAGAATTATCTGCTTGCCTCTTTAGAATTTCAGATAATTTCAGAATTAGCCCTTATCTGCACGGCTGACTTCAAGCCTCATGCTCCTACCACTAACCTCAAGCCACGGCTGGGAGAGAAGAACGGGACTTGCTTTCTTCACTGCGCAAGGCTGAGTCCTACCTTCCCCGGGGCTTGGTGTGCCACCGTGGCCCAGCCAACCCTGGCCTGTTCTGGAAGTGGTCCAGCCCCAGCCTCCTGCCTGTGTGACCTAAGTGCCCAATCCTTGCCAAAGCCCCACACTCTGGCTGTAAAGAATTTAAACTGCAGAGGCAACGTTCAAATCCATTCTTCGTTCCTGGCTTCTCCAGAAGAGAAAGGCAAGGTCTCTGCTCTCTAGGAGTTCATCAGCTAGCCAGGAAGTCAGAAAAGTAAATGACAAGAAGGCAGCACGACTTACTTGTGCCATGGCTGAGGATGGTCGCGCATGGAGGCGCTCGTCTGCACCAACTGTGAACAGACAGCATCCTTAGAACCTGTGAGACTTTCTTAAAGTTCTCTGTCTTCATGGGGCGCCTGGCTGGCTCAGTGGGTTGAGCGTCCCACTTCGGCTCAGGTCATGATCTCACAGTTGGTGAGTTCGAGCCCTGAACTGGGCTCCGCGCTGACAGTGTAGAGCCTGCCGGGGATTCTCTCTCTGTCTGTCCCTCTCTGCCTCTTCCTGCTCATGTTCTCTCTGTCTTTCTCAAAATAAATAGATAAATTTTTTAAACAGTTAAAAATAAAAGTTCTCTGTCTTCATGATTGAGACTCTAGGTCACCAGTGCATTTCCAGAGTCTGACCTAATAGCAACATCTCCTGAGCAGTTTCTTTACAATTTACCAAATATTAAAAAAAAAAACAAAAAACCTTTAACGTTTATTCATTTTTTTGATAGAGAGAGACAGAGCGTGAGTGGGGGAGGGGCAGAGAGAGAGGGAGACGCAGAATCGGAAGCAGGCTCCAGGCTCTGAACTGACAGCATAGAGCCTGACGTGGGGCTTGAACTCACAAACCGTGAGATCATGACCTGAGCCAAAGTCAGACGCTTAACCGACTGAGTCACCCAGGCGCCCTGTCAATTTACCAAATATTTAAAGGCTCTACCATCTCTCCTCAATGGAAAACAATTACTCCTTCGTTTATATCTCAGAATACTCTACCTCTATATCCCGTGGTGCTTAGTAAAGTTAAGTTTGCGTTATGGCTACTCAAATACATGTTTTCTCTCCCTTCCAGATTAGGGATGCCCTGATAATATGAACTGCTCATCTCCGTGCCTTGCACAGAGCACCATACACAATTGATGCTTAATATATATTTGAACAAACGACTCAACAAAGGAAACACCTTCTGATAATGAGAAGTCCCGAATCTGAGGCATCAGAGATTGCCTTGATCCGAATCATTTCCTGTTGTTTTACATAACGTAATCCTCCACCCCTGGCCTTAAAATAAAAAAGAAAAACAACCCAGGGCGCCTGGGTGGCTCAGTGGGTTGAGCGTCCCACTTCGGCTCAGGTCATGATCTCACGGTTTGTGAGTTTGAGCCCTGCACCGGGCTTTGTGCTGACAGCTCAGAGCCTGGAGCCTGCTTCGCATTCTGTGTGTGCCTCTCTCTCTCTCTCTGCTTCTTCCCTGCTCACATGCTGTCTCTCTCTCGAAAAAAAAAAAAAAATACCAAATCCTCTAAATTCTGGAAAGATTTTAGCAGATTTGAGAAGGTTTTATTTACACATAGTATGTTGAAAGACCAATACCAAAGATTTTAATCATTTCATGCATATATTTTAGTGAATGTTCTGTTCACAAAAATCTGCTGGGTAAATCTGAAGGCTGCGTTTTATCACTTGTTGAAGAAAAGACACAATAAAAACCGGCAGCGGTCCTTTCTCCAAAACTGCTTCAGTAAAGTACTTTACCTTGACCTCGAAGACAAAATAAAAATACACGTGAAAAATAGCAAATATATAATATTTACTTAATTGTGAAGATCACAGGTTAAAAAAAATGAAAGCGAAGACAATTGGACATTTCCATGAACTGCTCACAAATTGCTTTATGTGGATGATCTGTTTAATACTTAACAGCTGCTGGGTGACATTGGCGTTACGAACTCTATTTTCCAGATCAGAATCTAGGGCTCGGGGGACCTAAGACCCATGGTCAAGATCACTTGTTAAATATGTGGAGGAGCCAGGCTACAGGTCCAGTTTTATCTAACTCTATGTTCCATCCTCTTTAATTATGCTGGTTATGTAGCAAGATGTAGCTGGGCCACCAAAATGAGGTATCAGGAATGTCTTGTTTTAATACATTTTTAATGCATTATAAGTAAAGTTAATAATTTATGCATCCTGCAGACGTACTCTTTTAGTGGCTACATTATTGTTCAAAGCTCTTACATGTTATGCAGGTTTGGAATGAAGATGCATAATTGCACTAAATGGCCTTGAAAATGCAATATAGAACAGATTAGATTTAGGACCTCTGAAAATCCTCAGAGAAGTTCTAATCCAATTGAAAAACACTAAGGTCACGGTTTGGAATCTTCTGAAAAGGGTGTGCTAAGCTACTGGGACCTGTCCTACACAATAGGGGTTGGAGTTGATGAGATGGGGCAGGGAGGCATTTAGATTCTTTATTTAGTAACTTACGTTTTTCTTTCTAACATTCATCTTTTTTATTCATAAAATGGGAAAAGATAGTAGTATGTGCTTTGTGCAGATGTTAAATAAGGTGATGTACATAAAGTGCTCATCAGAATATCTGCATACATCGTATCTATTTTAATTATTGTTCTTAAAGCACAAATGTAACATTCATTCAGCAAACATCTTTCAAACATCTGAAATGTCAGGCACTATTATAGGCAGATAAATACAACTGTGAGAAGACAGACAAGACTGTTGGCTGATGAAAATGTAAACAACCGTATCTATCTATCTGTCCATCCATCTATCTATCTATTGAGTGGGAGAGGGGCAGAGAGAGTGAGAGAGGGAGAATCTCCATGTTCAGCGTGGAGCCTGATGCAGGGCTCGATCTTACAACCTTCAGATCATGATCTGGGTGGAAATCAAGAGTCAGATGTTTAACTGACTGAACCACCCAGGCGCCCTATAAGCAACCATATTTTTTTGAAGAGTAATTGTATTGCCATTAATGCCAAGTATGTTGCCTATCAATCAGACAAGTTAGAATTATTATCTCCATGTATGGATGAAGAAACTGAGGCTCAGAAATAATAAATGACTTGGCCAAGGTCAAATAGCTACTGACTAAGGGACCTGCAATTTACACCAGGGCTTTCGGTTCCAAAGTCTATGTTCATTTTACTGTTCTTTAGACATTCTTCTAACTAGGTCCTTAGCTCAGGCATTTCCAGCTGTTACTCCCTGTATTTGCAGAATGAGTTTTTGGAACATAGTGATTTGGAAACTAATGGCTTATATAGCCTGTTACAATTAGCTGGGGTAAAGGTAAAAACATAGCATGCATACCACCAGTCTCTCTCTCTCATTCATCAATCCATTCATTTATCCATCCATTCACTAATTTAACGAATAGTTACTAGTTATATTTCATCTTCTAGGCTCTACTCTAGACTCTAGGGATATAATGTTGAACAAGTCAGACATAGTCTCTATCCTCAAGAAACTTACATTCTGTTGGGAACAATTGACGAAAAGAATAAATGAGCACATAAAATAATTACAAGTTGCTATAAACCTATGTATAAACCTTGTAAAGGACACAAGCAATGAGCTGATATCTAGAACAATGAGGAGGGACTACCTAATAAGATAGCATGGTCTGAATAGCCTCACTGAGTAGGTGATAATCAAAGCCCAGACCTGAGGTTGAAAAGGAGATAGCGACGAGAAGGAATAAGAGAGTAAGCTTTGTTATAGGATGTGGAAGTGTCATGTTCCAAGGATTCAGTAAGACTTTGGATTCCGGGAACCAAAAGATGGCCCATAAATCCAGAACTGCCAGTGTAATATCCTGAGAGATATTTCTTAGTCTAGTCGATTTATATGCTCAAGCTTATCACTTTCTTTTTTCCAGCACTTCTCCCTGTCCCAGGGATCGACTATCCCATTTTTCCCAGATGCTGCCTCTCATTCTTCCCTCTGAAGGTCTCTTCTCTCAAATCTCATGTAGGATGGGGTATAGTGTTTTGACTTCTGGTCATGTCTTCCATTCCCAGATGTGTCACTCAGGATCCCAGTAGGAAGAGACTTCCTCTCAGCTGTTTTAATTGAAATGATTTAATGAAAGGATTATTTACAGAGGGGTAGACACAAGAGTAGGAGGAGACATTAAGAAATTAAACCAGCAACATTGAGAAGGCATTCCAATGGAGAGGAAGTAGTGTTATGGGAGCCTAAGAGAACTGGAGCCATAGAAGAGGGACTGTCTGACTAGAGCTGTTATCATGGAGGAAGGATGCTATCACCATAGCACCAAAGGGAGGGAACAAGGAAGAAACAGCACTGCCTGGGTCTCCTCCTGGTATCCCCTCATTGACTGAACTTAACTGGAAGACAAGAGGCAATGGCATTCAAGTGACACAGTCTACAGAGGTCAGTTTTCCAAGACCCACAGCAGGGCAGAGAGGAGTAGAAAAATTTCTAAAGAGATACGGTCAAAATTCAAAGATCCCAAATAGTTTAAAGTGAACAACACCCAGCCAACACACCCATGGCAGTCACATCAAAACTACAGCATCAAACGGTGGGAGCCTGGGGAAGAAATAGCCTGATCTCTCTCCCTCCTCCTTCCAGTCTGCAGCAGGCACCTCCCATCAGCTAAACACAATTGTTTTGACTGCTATTAACTACCTCATCTATTAGGTCCGCAGAGTTAAAAGAGGGGAAATTCCAAACTTTTAAGAACATTCAGCCATCTTAAATAATAACCACCATGAATGTTCACGAGAATGAAAGAGAAATGAAGTCTGATCTTTCTTAGCTTGTCTTTATCTTAATTTATTTTTAGAGCTACCCATGCCTAATAGCTCTAGTTCCCTGTTCCAAAAAGAGACGAGGCATTTGGGCTTCTCCGTAGCCCAGTGCCCAGAGATCCTAATGATTGGAATTTAGCTTAAGCCCAGGACTAATTGTGAAAACCTGTCATCTCAGCGGAAACTGGAGATTCCATCGGTTGCTCTAGTTATAAATGTCTTCTTTTGGAAAAAAAAAAAAAAAGTGGAAGAGACTTATGGAGGTGGCTCTATGGCAAAGATGTAGTTTTCTTATTTCCCAGTTTGCTTTATTTTTTTAGTGGTGCCAAATACCTTACGTGCACTAAAGATGGTCTCTGATGTTCCCTCTTTAGCCTTTGAAGGGATTTCCTGATGCCAGATTAAACGAATCACAGGGTAGTGATCAATGTTTCATGAAGAGCTGCTCAAATCAAGCCACACGGACTGCTCTGCCATGCAGGTAAGGGTGACTTGAGACAGGGGCATAGCTTGGTATATTTTGAGTGTCGATTAAATCCAACACTTTAAACAACGTGGAAGAGACGTGGGATCTTGGTCATGCTGGCCTTTGTAACAAGTTGAAGATTGGACTAATGCGGCAAGCATGACCATTGAGAAAATGATCAGGCACTAAATAGAAGAGCATTGGACTGGAAAACAATCATGCTGGTTCTCATCCTGGCTCTCCTATCTATTCATGTTATTATGGAGGCCTCGCTTCATTTAGCTAAACTTCTAATTTCTTAAGTTCAAATGATGTGTTCTAAGACTCCCCTTAGCCCTACCGTATCATGTGTGGGTATGCATTACTTCTTCATAAAAATAAGGCTGAGGGTGATAATAATGCTCGAACAGACGTAGGAATATTGTAAGTATGCTGATTTCTTCCACTCCCAGAAGGGAAAGAAGAAAGGTTAGAATGTGAGCTAGAAAGCTAGTATTTGTAAAGTATCTGTTATGTCTGACACGTTTTTAAGCTTCATTAATTCTGATACCAGCTCTATATCTTTAGGTTCTGTTTCTCTTTACTTCCCAGATAAGAAAGCAGAGGCTGCAAGAATTTTGCTATTGCTTTTTGTTCTTTAATTGCTAATCTTTCTTGAAACACTCACTTTCTCTGTTCACCATGTACTCAGTCCTTACTTGCAGTCTCCCTTCTGCTGTCACCAAGGTACAAAACTTTGTTCAATCTTCTTGGGATTTGATGGATCTGAACATGTGCTCTCTCTTGAAACCCTCTTATGCCAGATTTCTCTGATGCCTGACTTTCCTGATTTAACTTCTATGGCATGGGTATAAATTTTATATACCATGTAGCTTAAACAAAGTTGACATTTTATTTCATTCTAACCACACCTAGTCACTTTCATGTTCATTAATGGTGAGAAACTTGAATATCAGATCATGGTCTTTGAGGGTTTTCTGTCTTTTTAGTTTTTTGGGGTTTTTTTTGAGGGTTTTCTGTTTTTTTTTTTTAACGTTTATTTATTTTTGAGACAGAGAGAGACAGAGCATGAACGGGGAAGGAGCAGAGAGAGAGGGAGACACAGAATCGGAAGCAGGCTCCAGGCTCTGAGCCATCAGCCCAGAGCCCGACGCGGGGCTCGAACTCGCGGACTGCGAGATCGTGACCTGGCTGAAGTCGGACGCTCAACCGACTGCGCCACCCAGGCGCCCTTAGGGTTTTCTGTTTTTAAAGCACAAATCTCTTTGATTCCTGCCTTCTGCATTCTCTTTTCCTTCTCCCCAGACTGATCTAAGCTCAGAGGGGCTTACCTTTGCTTCTCATCTGGGAGAGAGAGTTTTTGCTGGAATTTTCCTTTGATGACATTCCTGTTCTCTTGCTCTGCAAGTGCATGGTGACTGCTTCTGGAAACTTGGTGGTCTGCTTCTGCTGACTCACCCCTACCTCATAATACTTGGCACTGTGACCCTTTCAGAGTTACTCATGTCTTCCTTTCATTCATGGTGTGGCTGGCCACACTTCAGCTTCTGCTAACAGCTCTCCTGGCCTTTGACCTGTTATCTTTTGTGGTAACCCCTTTCAGAAAGCCTACTTCTCAGCTGCCAGCTCTTTTTTTTTTTTTTTAGCTGCCAGCTCTTTTGATGCTTCACAAGACACACACAATGTTTTAGGATCTCTTCTATATCTCAAAGAAATCCGAAGAGATTGAGAGGTGGTTGGAGAGAGTGGGGAGGGGCTATTGCAATCCACACTCTGCCTAGACTTGTCCAGAAAAAAATTTCCACCTTTTTCTGGCTACTCCATATTGACAGAAGACCCTTGGGAAGTCTATCTCCTTCCAGGGTTTGAAAGACGAGCTTACATTCCCTTGTTTTTCAATCTCCAAACTCATCTGGGCATCTCTATCTCTCCCTGAGATTTTGACCCTGAGATAAGAGCTCACACTAGTATCCAAACTCTCTTGCCCTCCTTCCCTATTCCTCTCCAGACCTCCTCTTTCTTCATCCCAGAAAGGATTCCTACTTTTCTTTCTACAGTGCAAACCTGCTCTTCAGTGATCATAAGTTCTCACAGATTCTGTAGTTTAAAGAAGAAAGTATTCTGAGTCCACCAGACTCTTTGCTGTGTGTTAGGGGGTGGAGAGTTAAAAAAAAACAACAACAGTCTTTCTCTTTCAAAGACAGTGTCGCTATCGTTGGCTTTCAAGAACTTCTTTTGGAACTCAAAAAGAATAATCTCTCTTTCTTGCTGAGATCCACCTCCCCCACCCCTTTATTCTTTGTTTTCTTAACACATTAAGCCTCAGCCTCGGGGTTTATAGTCAACTGTGCATAAAAGGAATTGGCAAGAAAGAAAAATTCAATAACGTTAGGTAATGTTTCAAAATCTTATTCTGTTAGGCTGTCTGCTTCTTTTCTGGCTTCTCTGCCTTCTCTCGTACCGTCTACATTGATGTCAATCAAGGCATTGAACTAGTTCTTTCCATATATTTTGTTTTAATGCCTAAATACAGCTTTGTACTTGTAATTTTTCACTTCTTTGGGGTCATGTACCCTTTAGAGATTCTGTTAAAAGCCAGGGACTTTTTCCCCCAGAAAAATACACTTAAGCATATGCATATTGTCCTAGTCCATTTGGGCTGTTATAATGAAAACAAAAAACAAAAAATGTACTGGGTGGCTTAAACAGCAAACACTTATTTCGCACAGTTTAGGAGGCTCACAGTTCAACATCAAGGTGTTGGCACATTCTGTGTCTGATGGGGACCTGCTTCCTGGTTCATAGACCACTGTCTTCATGGAGTCATCACTTGGTGGAAGGGGCAGAAATGTTCTCTTTTATAAGGGCACTAATTCCATTTATGAGAGCTCCACACTCATGAATTAATCCCCTCATAAAGATCCCACTTCCTAATAAAATTACATTAAGGATTAGTATTTCAACATATGAATGTGGGGGGGGGCACAAACATTCATTCCATAGCCCATATGAATTTTTCCATTATTTGAAGAGGTTCATAGTTTCTTAAGCCTATTCATAAAACCATGGAGGACACAATTACCTGGGTTAGGACCACTTGTCTCTTCATTGCTATAACCCCAACGTCTAAAAGAGCACAGAGAACGTACTCAGGATCAATTCTTCAATTAAATAAATGAAAAAATTACTATCTCCAACTCTTAGCTCTCTCCTGAATTCTAGCCCACGTTACTAACTTCCATTCAGATGTCACATCAGAATCTCAATTTCCCAAACAGAACCATTACCCTTCATTTTTGTCCCCTATTTGAATCAATGGCCCTGCTCTCCTCTGATTATTGTGACTCTACCTTCAGTATGTTTGACTCTTTTCCTCTCCCTTTACATCCAATTGACTTCCAAGGCCTATTGATTCTCTCTCCACAATATCTTTCAATTTCCCACAATGCACTGCCGCTCTATGAAGAAGGTATTTGGGGAGCCAGCTCAACATGACCCATGACCTTCAATCCTTCACTCACAGGATGAGTTTCAGGAAGTTGTGGTCATTGCCTGTCCCCATGTCCAAAGTTTATTGGACGCTGATCAAAGCTGTGCCAATCACATTCTGTCTTTTAGGAATTTGGAGTTAGTACTGAGAAGTTTGAATTCCTTTTAGATTAATTCCTTGGACATAGAATATGTAAAAACTAGAGTTCTGAGACATTCCATTTCAATCAGGTGGAGTGAATAGCAGAAAAACAGGATACACTGAAAGAAAAGGATAAAGGTCAGAGAGAAGCAGGAACCAGTAACTCAGATTCCAGAGCAAGTATCACTGCTTCCTGACTTCCTAGCACCAAGTTCCTTTCTATTCCTGAAGTCTGGCTGTATCTCTCTCCTGTAGGGTACACTTTTTTATACAAATGAAAACCTTTAAGAAAATCTCGTGATTTTTTGTGTGCTTTCTCTAGCTTTGGGCTTTCTATTATCTGTGGGTTTGTGTGTTAAAATGGAGTTTGTCTTGTCTCTGTTTTAGCCAAGGCAAGATAATAGATGCTATATTTCATTGTGAGTTGAGAGAGGAACCTATCATATCTGTAAACTTTTGACACAACTTTTGAGCTTCCTCACTCACATGAGGCTATAAAAAAGCTGAAAGAGTAGAGAGCAAGAGAGGATTTGTGAAAGGCTTTCCTTCTAAGCATTCCGACCTCCCAACATTGGGGCTCATAATTTCTAACGAGCCTCCATGAAAACTGGCTATGTGTTCATTTGAAAAAAGATCCCGTCCATGAGAGAATGCCTGCAGGGCGTTGTAAGAGACCCAGGGAAGGTCAAGAGCACCCAGGCAGAGAAAAGGCACAACCATGTTAGGACCTTGCAGCTTAGTTGCAGCTCAAGCACACATTTTGTGCTTGAGAGCTCACAATTACTGGCCTCTGTGTTCTACCTGTTCTGCTCTGTCTTTCTCAACATAGTATCTGATGGTCACTGAAACAACAGACATAGATATGAAGGCAGCTCACCCTGCCAATGGGTTGACTCCCACCGTCTGGCCAAGATATCCTAGTGGTAGGTACTTAAGAAAGAGAGGAGAGACAGTCCAGTCTTCTCTTCTGTAAAAGCAACTCCTGGCCAGAACTTAGTTGCCTGGTGACATCTATCTCAAGGGAGGCTAGGATATATTGATGTTAGCTGGGATGCTATTTGATCAGCTAATACTCTGTAGTTCTCTCGCTGATAAAAGGAGGTGAGAGCAAATACCAAGACCAATTGGTCATCTCATCCATGATTCTCTTACTAATTCAATTGACCCTACATACTGATGACTCTCCTTGAAGTACAGTTTGATCATTTCACATCCCCAAAAAGTTTCAACAATCTCCAAGTCTCTACTGAGTAAAGTTCAAACTCAGTTCCCCTTAAACATAATTCTTAGTGTTTTGTTAGACAAATGCACCATAGATGTAATTATCCATTGTTCTAGTCTTAACCATTTATATATTTTCCTTTCTTTTGGTATCATGAGCAACGTTGCCTTAATATCCTTATAGTTACGTGACTGTGTTACATCTAAAAGGACATTTAAAAAAATTTTACTCATAGTCCATACGGCACTTAACATGTAGCACAAGATACATGTTTATTAAATGCTTGCTCAGTGAGTAACAAATGAACTAATTCTGCCATGGAAAAGTGAGCTAAGAGCCACAACATCTCAGATTTATGAATTGACTTCAAATAACGCAGCAAATCCTAACTGAGAGCATCAAAAGTGAAACAAGAAAGAAAGAAGCAAGACCACTAAAGAGACTGAATACCTTAATTCAATTGTGTTAGTTCAGGGAATGCCAGCTGCTGTAAGGAATAAACCCCAAAATATCAATGGCTTAACACAAAATAAAACATTCTTACTCAGGTAATAGTTTAATACTGATCTTCATGTTTGGAGAGAGGAAGAAGGTGAGAGAGTGGTAGTTTATTCAGAAGCCAAGCTGCGAGAGGGTCTGCTGTCTTCGACAAGTGACTTTCAAGGTCATTCTGGGTGATACTATCGAGCTAGAAGAGAGGGAAGGACGGATGGTGAAAAAAGGCGCACCTGTCTCCTAATGGCCTTAGCCTGAAATTAACTAATTACATGGCTCTGTTTAGATGAAAGGGGGGCTGGAATGAGTAGTCCCTGGAGGGGCAACTTTGTCCCAACAGCAACACTACACCAAGAAAGGGAGCACAAAATAAATCTTTGGAGGGTAGCCATCTGTCTCTCCCATATGAGCATTAGATGAGTAATCAAAAAATGTCCTGAAATCAGAAAAGATCCCATATATGTGGGCGGAAGGGGAATTGCAGGGAGTGGACTTGCCCGTCTTTCCCATTCTACTTCTCTCTCACCGAGAAGCGCTCAGATTTTCTCTATTTCCTTTAAAATTTACTAAGAATCTCAAAGACAGCCTCTTTCTTCTACTTGATGCTTAGATTGGAAATAAATGCAAGAGCAGATAACCTCCGGCTTTAAATTTTCTGAATTCGAGAGCTATCGTAAAGTGAAAAGAGCCTGGGCTTTTGAATCACACGGATTTGGGCTTAAATGGCAGCTAGCTCACTGCTAAAGAGGTATTTTTGGTAACAATAGTTCAACATCTCTCAACCTCAAGTTGCCCATCTGTAAAATAGGGATCAGGCTTTGATTGGCATAAGACAATAAATTTAAAATGCTTGCTTTCAGACTGGTTTGCTTTTTTTAAGGACTTGATCCCACCCAGACTGGATGGGCCAGGCAATCTTTTCAACGTTGAAGAATTTATTTTCCTATTTCACCCTCTCCTATGTATTCCATAACTGGCTCCTTGTTCTAGTCTTTCTCCTCCCCTGGCAACTGATCCAGTCATTCATTCTACTCTTTTCACCATATCCCTTTAGTTCAATGCCAAATCTAACTTCTCTCTGCTAACAAAAGCTTCATCATCTGAGTTTGTTTTTACCTCTCTTTTAGCCAGATTCACTCATGGTCTCTGCTGAGTAATGCATCTCTCAACTTAATCTGGGCCCTGGAAATCCCTTTCTTATAAATCCCCTTCTTGAATTTCCCTATTGGATTTATAAAACAAATCAATATATACTTACTCCCTTCCCCTGATTCAATCCCAAACTCCCTAGCACTATTGTCCTGAGCTCTGCCCCCATCCCATTCCGAGGCTTCTCTTATAGTCTACAAAGAATTACTTGCTAGACTGCACACATCAGACTCATACCCTGCTAAGGATGTCTTGCGGGGAATTCATTGAAAGTCCTTCTCGCATGTTGTTCTAAGAAATACAGTTCGTACTCAGATCATCCTGTCGTCAGCTCGGCCTCAAAGAGGGCTGATGTAATTTCGACTTTGCCACCATCATCTTTTCTGATTGTTCTACGCTGATAAACAAGTAAACACAGGCATTGCTGTCACGGGCGCAGGGACAAGTCCTAGCCTACAGCAAGCTTTTCCCTCCTCTCTTTTTTCCTTTGTTTCATTTACTAGCTGCAGAGGGCAGAGAATAGGCCTCAGAATGTGGACCACACTAACAAATATCCTGGGCTTGGCGGGGCACTCCTAGCATCCTTGCCTCGAACCATCAGTTTCCAGTGAGAATGGTGTGCTTTATCTGGAACTCCAAAGTGTGGTCACTGCAGGTTAAAATGCATAGAACAAACCCTTGTTTATTTCTGGCTAGCCAGCAATCACAGCCACATTTCATTTTGGTGAAGGCCACTGTATGTGCTTCGTGAGAGGTAGGCACACAGGCCTAGGTGTTTCTTTTTTAAACAACCACTTGACAGAGCATGTGACTAATCAGATGCTCCCACTTGGGACTTGGGATCCTGACAGATGACATAAAGGCTCCACGATACTAGCATTGTGATCGGTGACATTAATAGAACAGCAGTGGCAATAGCTGTTGCTCGCCACGAGGGTCCAGGCTGCAAGTGCTAACGCCAGTGCCCTCGCCAGTCTCTTCCTTTGGCTTGACCGTGACTGTCTCAGTTAGTATTTTCTGACATAAATCCTTCAGCGTTCCTGTCCACACAGTAAGCTACTTGATAGCCTTCCATTAAATTTCACTTCTGTTCACACTAGCCAAAGCAAGTGTTTATGTTTGTTTATTTTTAAAGTTTATTTATTTCTTTAGAGAGAGAGAGAGAGAGAGACAGTGCCAGCAGGGGAGGGGAAGAGAAAGGGGGAGAGGATACCGAGCAGGCTCCAAGCTACCAGTGTGGAGCCTGATGCAGGGCTCGAACTCACAAACTGTGAGATCATGACCTGAGCTGAAACCAACAGTCTGAGGCTGGACCGACTGAGCCACCCAGGCGCCCCAAGTTTCTGTGTTTATAACCAAGAACTCTAACTGTTCAGTGTATGGTGTCTGATGTAGAAGATCTCATGACACAGCTAAAGAGAGCACAGACTTCTAGTTACATAATCTGAGCTGTCATCCGGGCTCTGCTACTTAACTAGCTATGTATGTTAGGGCAAGTCACTTAATGTGCCTCCTTCTTCATTTATAAAATAGAACTAACAAACCTTTACTAGATGTCTGCACTGGTAGGCTTTCTTTAATGATCCTTCGCCTTGACTCATGTAAGAATTCTCTGAAAAAGGACGCTATTATAAGCTGTGTTCAAAGATTTTGCTCCAAAATGCCGCACTTCTCCCTCTGTTGGTATTCTGTTATTCAACATTGGGTAGTTAACTGCACTCTCTCTTCCGTGAACTTTCCTCTCCAATACCTTCCATTTCCAGTACCCAAATGCTTCCTTCTGCTTCTCGCCCTGTGACTTAGACTCCAAAGTGTTATTCATACTCTCTGACAAAAATACTCCCAAGCATGGAGTTACCAGCAGTAAATGATCTATTGGTTTGGAAAACCACTGGTTCCCCTTTTTCGTCTCCTGCTTTCAATGATGAGAATCCCAGACTTCCACTGCACAGAGCACAGGGAGTGTCAGTGAAGGCGATTCAAGTGGAAAAGCCTACTGATCTACAAAATAGTATGTGGTAACTATCCCTCAACAGACGGTTCTCAAAGAACTTCAACTCCCAACTTCCATCTCCTCACCAAAAGGTGACTGGCCCTGTGTAACCAATAGAATGTGACAGAAATGTGTGAATTTTGAGGCTAGGTCATAAGAAGTCTTGAAGCTCCCACTGTGCCCTGTTGAAATGCTTAATCAGGGTGAGTCAGTCACCATGAGAGAAGGTTGCTCATCCTGGGACTGCCATGCTGTAAGGACGCCCAGGCTAACCACCTAGAGAAACTGCCAGGAGAGAGAGAGATTCTTATCTGTTCCTGTTATCTCAGTCCGGGGAGCCGTCTGCTTGAGTAAAGGAGGTACCTTGCACATTGGATCCTGGAAGTCGCCCTGTGGAGAAGAACCGAGGAGCTCAGATGACAGCATAAACCCCCAGTGGAGCCATTCCAGCCTCTAGCTGAGACCCCAAACATCCCAGAGCAGAGACGAGCTATCGTCTCTGTGCCCAGCCTGAATATTTGACCCAGAGAATTATGAGCATAATAAAATGGGTATTGTTTTATGCTATTAAGATTTGTTGTGGTTTGTCGTATAGCGATAGATAACTGAAACACACTGTGCGTTTGTGATTAGATGAATGAATGAAGTCTTCACTTGAGCAGTGTTCTCTGGTGACAATTAATGGTGAATGAAAAAGACTCCACTTTGCAAGATCCAGTAACGTGCCTCAGGGTGTGGTTAGCAGACACATGGCTCATGCCACCATAGCCACTGAAGACTGGTAAGAGATCCCAGTAGCTGATGTCCCGCTGGGAGCCTTGTCATGGGAGGGATGCTGTCATGGCAGGGAACTATGCAGCCAATGCTGTGGGCACACGTGTTGGAGTCTATCTACCTTCCCTGTCTCAGAGCTTCACCCTTTCTTCCTGTTCTTTAGGAGACCTCTGAATTAAAAACAAATGCAAACTGGGGCGCCTGGGTGGCGCAGTCGGTTAAGCGTCCGACTTCAGCCAGGTCACGATCTCGCGGTCCGTGAGTTCGAGCCCCGCGTCGGGCTCTGGGCTGATGGCTCAGAGCCTGGAGCCTGTTTCCGATTCTGTGTCTCCCTCTCTCTCTGCCCCTCCCCCGTTCATGCTCTGTCTCTCTCTGTCCCAAAAATAAATAAACGTTGAAAAAAAAAATTAAAAAAAAAAACCAAAAAAAAACCAAATGCAAACTAATAATACTGTATATTCAAGATTAGGCCGGCGTCTTTTTCTTTTGGGGACTTAATTTTACGTCAATCTTTCATCTAAAAAGATGCAATGAATTAAGAATATTTTTAAAAAAATAAATGGGTGATTGAAAAAGTAGGTTATAAAAATGTGTGTAATAAGAAGCCTACTGAATACATATAAATATACACAACATACATACATGTAACGATAACATAAACAAGTATTGTGGGACTACAAATAATTAAAACTTTTCACGTTGTGCTTTTCCATTTTTTCCCCACTTTCCGGAAGTGCATACAAATCATTTATAATCAGAATATAAAAATGTAACCATAGATATCTGGTCAATCTAAAAAAAATCTAGCAGGAAGTACAAAATGGGCACTCACCAATCTGGTGCATACCTGGTGGGTATTACAACCTTGATCATATAAATTGCTACGACTTCAAAAAAAATTTTTTTTAATGTTGATTTTTGAGAGACAGAGAGAGAGAGAGCAGGGGAGGGGCAGAGAGAGAGGGAGACACAGAATTCAAAGCAAGTTCCAGGCTCCCAGCTGTCAACACAGAGCCCGATGCCAGTCGGGCATGGGATCATGATCTGAGCCGAAGTTGAATGCTTAACTGACTGAGCCCCCCAGACGCCCCAAATTGCTATTACTTCAAAGATGTCCAGAGACAGGTTATTTTCTAGATAATGCCTTTGCTAGTACCCATAAGAAATCAGGAACTGAAGGTATTAATGAAATACACTATACATTTATTCTAAGGGAACACCAACTCCTCAATTTATGGAAATTTGGGGGTGCCCTGAAGCCATCTTGTATTTACCACTGTGCCAGCAAGATTCCTGGAAACAGAAAACAGACCCATGAAATCTTATTACTCTAGTTTTGGGAACTGCAAAGGCAGAAAAGGAGAGCTGGGGTATTTCAAAAGTGATGGCTGCAGGAAGGAGCTCCCCCACTGAAGGTCCAGGTTGGGATTATTAGAAGTTAGCAACTTAGAGGAAGGGCCCTCTAAGACCCAAACCTCTGAGGAGAAGACTGTGTGACTGGTGCTGGTGTCTCAGGAGTCCAAGGGGGACCCTCATAGCTCTTAGACTCACGTGTCTGAGGAGGTAGCACCAGCACACTCATGCTGGTACCTCCGAGGGGGTGAAGGCCGGGTCTAGGAAGGGGGGACATTTACAAACTGGAACCAAATGTGTCTATGGAACCAGCTGCTGCTTCGAGGTGGAGACTCCGTTACAGGAGCAGTAAACACACAGGGAGGAGCCAGTCCCTTCCTCCTCCTCCAGCCTTTCCATGTCCCTCTGGGGCTTCCTGTTGTCAGAGCTGGGGAAGGAGAACGGAGGTTTGCAGGCACCTGGTCCCAGCAATGAAAACAGAATATAGAAGGGTGAGAAACGCCAACCTCCCACTGCTCTGTCTCTAACGATGAGCTAAGAGCGCCCGTTTCAGATATGCTATATTTAACCAACATTATGTCTAACAGTGTGCTGCAGACATCCATTGATGGATCACTCTATGTGTATCAAAAGCCATCTTTGTCCTGACCACATCAACCAATAGGTAATTGTAAACAAACCCTTGCATGGCGCCTAAAAGCTTTCAGATTTGAGCTTAACTAGAAAACACTGGCTTGAGTCTTCATTGCCAAGGGAGGATCAAACTTTCCACCCTTAATTTTCTGGGCTTCCCCCCCCCCCTCCTTCTTCTCAAAAACATAAAATAAAATAAAATAAAATAAAATAAAATAAAATAAAATAAAACAACAGCAAACAAACCAAAAACTGTAGCTAACTTAAAAATCTCTGAAATTCTCTTTTTAGCAAGCTGACCCTCAACAGGATCCCATCGGTCTAGATTGGGCGTCTTTATAAGAAAGAGCCTCTGCCTCTTTGTTGTCAGAAATGTATTTTCCACATCATACCTCGTCTTCTTTACGACACTCCTGGGAGAAATTCTTGCCCGATTTCACCACCAAGAACAGATGTAATTCTTCTGAGCAGTCTGTTTTTACCTTACGGACTCTGAACTGTATAACCGACCACATTTTTTTCACTTAGCTGCTGGCAAACCTACTGCCAAAGTGCCTCCTTTATTCCCTACTCCAGTGTACATGTGGGTCACGAACATAAGCACTTTTTATTCTATTTCTGTTGAATCCTTGTCTCTGATTTTATTTCCTTTATGCCACATTTAACTTGTGCCACTTTTGATATATACCCATTGTAAACCTCCTGATGTGCACTAGGGAAAAGACAGAATATAATTAAGTGTATATAAGGAAAAAAAATAATAAAAGGAGCTCACAGGTGTTCCTGGGGAAAATATCCAATGAGATCAAGCAGTGTAATTTGAAGCAATAGGCTGAGAAAAGTAATTAAGAATACATAGAAATTTGAAAGCATTGAGATGTTTGAGACTAGTAAAATGATTGTATCTTTGTTGCTGACACTGCAGAAAATGTAATATGAAACCAGAACTCCTAATACAGTGCTCATAGTTGACATAGCATTGATTTTGCTTTGTGGATATCTTTGTACATCCCTCTGGGATCTTATTTATTTAACAAGATTGTATTTCATTTTAAACGAGAAAATATTTTTGAGTAGGCTCTTCAAAGGTGTGCTATAACCTTAAAGTTTCATTTGGCTATGTCCAGAATCCAAACTTTTTTTCCTTCTATCAGAACATACGCCCATTTTAACATTAAGAGCAATGGTAAAAAGTACTTGATGGCCACCTTTGCTAGAATATTCACTCATAATTGAGGGTATCCCTAGGGACATGATTCATAGGTAAATATGAGTAGTGACAAAGGTAAGATTCACGAAATACATGACGAATGTCCAAATATTTTCCTGCTGTGTCAAAGTATCGTTCTCATCTGGCCCACATTTCTTCCCAACTGCAGCTCTGAGGTAACTGATCATAGGTGACTCCTCAGATCATAGGTAACTGATCAGAGGTGACTCCTCTGTAGAGAAAAGAGAGGGTCTCCGTGATGAACTTGGATTCCCAGCCCCCATTCCCACAGATTTTACTTTAAGAAACCTAAACACGTTGCCATGTAGGATGAATCCTGGCTAGACAAATATTTTCATGTCTTTCTGCCATATTCTTGCCGTGGGGGTATTTAATGTCTCTGAGCCTCGGGCTCCCAGGAAAATAATACCCGCCATTGCTGATAACCAAGAGGATTTAGCTAACTAATGTCTGTGAAAGAGCCTGGCTCAGAAAAGGACTCCAAAAGTGGTGGTGTCTGTTATTATTAACCGTCTCCTACTTGGGAGGAGACAGGTTGTAATATATCCCTCCGGGATTCCAATTTTCTGCCAGAATAGAACAAACAACTGCTTGAAAGGAAAATCCATCTTTTAAGCAGCCTGTTGTTTTTAATTACCTGAGACCAATGTTAATGGCCACAGTTTGGATTGAAAAAGCTGGCTGCTGTTAAGAGGGGATCGATCAGCTCTCTGGGGTGCGAGAAACAACGGCCCCTGGAAATTTTAAGCGACATTGGTAGAGTCCTTAGAGCAATTTTGGCTCTTTACAGAACGCCACATAAGAATTGTTTGCTGTCCTGTGTTCCTCTGAAATTTATGTCCTGGCTTGCTTGGTAACTCATCTAAGAGGTGTCGCTGGCTGAAAATAGCATTGGGTCTGCCGTGTTCTTGCTTGGTGGGAGCAGACAGGAACTGAGTCCTATACAGGCAAGGCTTAGCGTGGCAGTGGGAGGCTTGTCCCGCTGTTTACAAAATGTTATAAATACGGCCTTGCCAGAATTGCCTGGAGAGAGCTCCAGAATACTTGCTGAGCAGCAGCAATACTTAAGTGCCCATCGCACACCCAAAGGGATGCCTTGTTTCCAAAGGGGCCCCTTCACACAGACACGTACGAGACCATCAACTGAGAGAGACGGCTGGTTCATTTATGTGTGAAGCTTATGGATTGTAGCATGGCTGACATGCTATGGGGCACCTGGGTGGCTCAGTTGGTTAAGCGTCTGCCTTTGGCTCCGGTCGTGATCTCGCAGTTCGTGAGTTTGAGCCCCACATCTGGCTTTCTGAGTAGAGCACGCTTCAGGTCCTCTGTCCCCCTGTCTCTCTGCCCCTGCCCCACTCACACACACTCTCTCTCTTTCTTAAAAATAAATAAATAAACTTAAAAAAAAAAGAATAGCTGACATGCTCAACATTTGTCCTTAAAATTCCACTCAGGGGCTTCTCAGATTGTCTCCGACCCTCATCCCTCGCAGTATCTTTTGCCGCGTTTAATCTCACAGTGTTGTAGATCATCCGGAGACAGCACTGGGAGCTCCCGGAGAAGACATCATTTCTCTTTGTTTTTTTACATCTATATTGTCTTTTATATCTATATCGCTGCATTTTGTCTCTATAAAGTACATAGGTGTCTCACAATTGTGAGTTAATTGAATTAAGCCGCGTGTTCGTCTTGATGGCCAGCGTGTGCAGGGTTAGAAATGTTTTAGACATTGGTTACCTTCTACATTTGCTTACTCGAAACTTAAATTTAGAGGAGCTTAAAATGGAGATTAAAAAATACCACGTCCAACCCACAAACATTACACATAATGGTTATGGGAGGCAGTGAGGTTAAACACATTACCTGAGGCCACAGCTCTGACCGTCCTCAGAGGCAGGGCCAGCATCAACGATCTGACTCTTCATTCAATATTTTCAGATGATACGTAATAAAAACATCATTTTCAAACCAGAAACCCTTTCTCTCAGTGTCGGTGTTTCCATTGGTTGCTCATGACAACTGAAGTTTCAGTGGGATTTCATCTCCTTTGTGGGAACGCACAGGAGGACCTCCCTCATCTCTCTATCCCACTCCTTAAAACTCTCCGCTCCCATGTTCCAGAAAGAAAATAAACATTCTCCCTGAGGATCCCATCCTGAGTTTCCACTTGAACATTCATTTCCTTTTTGTCAAAATCAATTGAAAATAAAATGTAAACTAACGTGGTTTTGTGCCCCCTCTTCTTTTTGGGTAATTTTCTCTCAAAATTAGAATCCACTCACCACTGCCTCAAAGTATTGAAACAAAATACTAAAATATGTTTGCGACCGATCTCATCAGGGAGATGTTGAGGTTGGCTTTTCCTAAGCAGAAAATGGTCTCATCAGGCTTTCAAACTGAAGGCATAAACGTCAAGCTGCTATATCAGCTATATTAGGGTTTGAATCCTTATACAAAGGTGGCAAAAATACGCCTATTTATACAGAAGTTTTTCACAGAGTTTCAACCTAGAAAAAATTCTTTTAAGAGAAAAAAAGTTTAAAATAGGCCTATTATATATATCTATATATGTATGTATATATATATATGTGTATATATATATATATATATAATATAATAATATATTATTATGTATCAGGCGTGTTTCTGATAGCTTTGCTTTTCTCAATTGATTATTAACTGTCAACTACCATGCCTATTTTACGTAAGAACAATAACGTCTGGCACCGTTAATATCTTCTGATATTAACAGCTATGAGCCAAACGCTAAATTAAGCACTTCGTGTACTTTTTATTATTTAATTCTCATATAGCCCATGAAAGATGAGCATCATCCCTCAGTGAAAAGCTGAGTTTCTGCAAGGTTAAGTCATTTGCCCAAGGCCATATAATGAGTGACCGGTGGAGCTGAGAGGCAAACTCACTTCTCTCAAGTGCAGAGCCCATGCCCTGTCCGCAGGCAGCAAACGCCTGAAGACTGACGGGGATTTGTGTGTCTCTAATTGTTAAGGAGCTCACCGAACCTCTCCCTGGCTACCTTACCACTACCTGTATCCTGAGGGTGCTAAGTGGACTCTATGTTTAGAGATGGCAGTCACCATATTGAACAAGCTGAATTACATGGATACCAGCCCATCAGCGTCACGGGGTCCATAGATCTGGAGCAGAGGTCAGAGTCACTCCCGATGTTACTCCTCTGTGTGTGTGTGTGTGTGTGTGTGTGTGTGTGTGTTTCACAGAGGGGATTGTTGAAATCCCAGAGGTGGGCCAAGAGGACTAGAACATTGAAATGTTACTCAGGAACCTCAGGGCAGTGCCTGCTTACCAACCACGATGGAACTATTTTCATATTTTAAGAAGTGGTACTTGTATAAAGCAAGTGAATATCCAGTAATAAATTTCATGAAACACAAAACAATGGAATCTTGACGACGTAAAGTAATCACAGTACTGAGAAGTAGTAAAACACAGAAACTAGGGGTTTAGTCTCTGGAGCCTAACTGACTGGATTCTTTTTAAAATTTTATCTTAGAGAGAGAGAAAGAGAGAGAGGGGGTGGGGGAGAGGAGCAGAGGGAGAAGGAGGGAGAATTTTAAGCAGGCTCTACACTCAGTGTGGGGGGAGCCCATTGTGGGACCCAACGGGGGGCCCGATCCTGCGACCCCGGGGTCATGACCTGAGCTGAAATCAAGAGTCGGACCCTCAGCCAACTGAGCTACAAAGACGCCCCCAAACTGACTGGATTCAAATTACTGGTTCCTAGTCCTATGACACTGACAAGTTCCACAGCCTCTGTGCCTCAGTGTTTTCATCTGTGAAATGGGTGCCATATAATACTTACCTCCTATGCTTATAATGAGTATAAGAGGCATAATTAAAGCAGGGTCATAAGGAGCATATTTGGCACATAGTATGTGTCCACTAATTTTGTAAAACTCTATATGTCTTTAGAGAACAACTTCATACATTATTTCTTTTATGGGGGGATTTTAGAAGAATTTCTTATAGTAGTTTATGACCACTGAGGCCTTTCCGCAACTATGATATTCGTATTTTTAGTATTTCCTCTTGGAAAAGCTGTTTTCCTGCATTCTTTGATTAGAAGGTCTTATGGTTAATGATGGGTCTTATGGGTAATGATGACTCCATTAGCTACCTTAGTGAAGAATAGTGAAGACCATAGATAACTGCAAACAACAGTTAATCCTGGAGATCATTCCTATTTGGTTCTAAACAAGTGCTTTCTTGGACTTTCCCCTCGCACATTAAGCTTTATTTTAACTCCTCAAATATTTATTGAACGCCCATTTGGGGTCTTCTACTGTACTACGCAAGAAGTACAGAAATGAATAATATAGACTCCCTGACATGGGGGAAATCAGTTTAGCATGAAAACAGACCTGCAAACAATTCTTTTCAATAGGGTTTGATAAGGTGGATGAGCTATCACGTCTGCTTGGGGAGTCACGGAAGGTTCCATGGACAAGGTAAGTGTCCTCTTTGGGAGCCAGGAGTTGCTGCCAGTGTTTCTTAAGAAATAGAAACTGACAGATAAATCTAAATCTCTATTTCTTTTTAAGTAGGCTCTCTACTGAATGTGGGGCTTGAACTCGCAACCCCCAGATCAAGAGTCACAAGCTTCCAGATCAGTTTTAATCCTCTCACACGTATAGAGTGGTCTCGATACGCTGTTATTTCATTTGTGTTTTTAAATTCACACAAGTCAATATACAATTTTGTAATTCCTTTTCCCTCATCCTCATCATTTTTAGATACATCCATGATAATTTTAATTGGTCTAGACCATCTTATAAACATAGCACAATTTACTTATTTTCTGACCTACCGCTTAGCATTCAGGGTGTAGCCAGTTGTTGTTGTTGTTGTTGTTGTTGTTTCTGATGCAAAAGTGTCTCAATGAACGTATCTCTTTGTGTGTATAGATTGGGAGTTTTTTGCTTCTGTTTTTAAAGAAATATACCCAAGTGGAACTGCTGGGTCGCAGGATAAACACATCCTCAATTTTTCTGTATGTTCATCAAGTCGGTTTTCAGGGTAGCGTTAAGTTACACCTGTGCCAACAATGTGTGAGCGCCACACCCCCCCCCCCCAGGTGAGGGCCAACAGCTGCTATTCTCATGCTCTTCAAGCCTTGCAACAAATGGGCAAAAAGGAGATCTTGCTGTTTTATTTTATCTTTCCCAAATTATAAGTGAAATTGAATGATGTACAGACACTTCCTCATTATTTTTTTTTCCTTTCAATGGTGGGAATCCTCCCAAAGACACGACCTCATTATTTTAAGACACGGGGGCCCAGGGAATGTTAAGCTGGATAGCCAGTCCTCTTATGGAATTGTGCCGTAAGGAGGCTTCCTTCTCTCGAAGTATGGTTAATGATCATATCTGTACAGCCCTTGACATATCGTAAGCAGTTAGTTTATCTTAGGTGAGTGAGCTAATGATGGCAATAATTTTAATTATTGCAAATCGGATAAGCAAATCGGAGAAGGACCAGTCAACCAGCTACCCTAACGGTTTTTAGATGTGTTATTTATCGTAGATATTTATGATCTACCCATAACTAATATTACTGGGGACCCATATCTTTTAGAAATAAGTTATTATTCTCAGCATTCCTGATTCTTGCTCCTCCTGATTTAGCAGCTCCCTTCCTGACAGAAGTGGTCAGCCCCCTCATCCCTAGAATTGAGTGTTTAGTATTCATTCATTCATTCATTTGTTCAATTAATATATATTTTTTTAATTAACGTTTATTTATTTTTGAGACAGAGAGAGACAGAGCATGAACGGGGGAGGGGCAGAGAGAGAGGGAGACACAGAATCGGAAGCAGGTTCCAGGCTCTGAGCCATCAGCCCAGAGCCCGACGCGGGGCTCGAACTCACGGACAGCGAGATGGTGACCTGAGCTGAAGTCGGCCGCTTAACCGACTGAGCCACCCAGATGCCCCATTCATTCAATTAATATTCAGTGATTAGCGATAGTGCCAAGCACTCGCACTGCCCCTCAGGAGTTTATGGTCAAATCGAATTTAAAATAATGGTTGTATATGGCACCTACAATAATCCAAGCATGTGTTTGGCATTTTGTACGTATCTAAATTATTTCTCACAAGAATTCAGCAAGGTCCTTGATGGTCACCTCCCTTTATTTACAAAGGAAGAATTAAGGTTGCATGAACTGTCCAGGGTCACACAGCTTGTAAGGGCAGAGCCCGAAGGCCGTGCTCACTTCTACTCCGTCTGCTTCCTGCCATCCTGCAGCCACATTTGCTGGAGGCAGCATCTTGCGGACAGCTTCTTGCGGACAGCCATCCATTGCTTCCTCAAATCACAGGAGTGTGTGTAAAAGTCACTTCCTCATGACTTGTACAGCTCACGTCAGTTTGCTCCATCAATGGTTCAACATCTTGATTAAAGAAATTTCCCCTCAAGGGGCGCCTGGATGGCTCCGTCGGTTAAGCATCCGACTTCAGTTTATGTCATGATCGCACGGTTCATGAGTTTGAGACCCATATTGGGCTCTGGGCTGACAGCTCAGAGCCTGGAGCCTGCTTCGGATTCTGTGTCTCCTCCTCTCTCTGCCCCTCCCCCACTTGCACTCTGTCTCTCTTTCGAAAATAAACTTAAAAAAATATTTAAAAAAAGATATTCCCCCCAAGGGGAAAAAATTAACTAAAAAATAAATTACTGTTGCTTTTCTTCAAACTATTATTAAATCATTTTCAAATACATTTAAATAAAGAGTTTGGAAACCACTGCTTTTCGATATTGCTTCTCTGCTGCACCTGTTTGGAAAGCCTCTCTTATTTGTCATGGGCATTACTTCAGGACTTTTTCCCACATATTCACAAATTTTTAATTAAGGAGGTATTCCCAATTTAGTCTCCACAGTGAGTCCACAATGCTAAACTTAGAAGGACGTAACCACCATATTTCTTTGTTTTTGAAAATGTCTTTAGTTTTTCTCTTTTGTTTTTCGCTTCATTGTAACAAGTCAAACAGTATAGAAATGAACAACCTTATTTATTTAATCCAAAAATATTTGTCAGGGGCCCAGTATATTCTAAGCAATTTGATAAAGCAGGTGGATATAATGAAATGTATAGGTAAGAAATCGGAGAATCACACCCACTCATTCAACAAACACTGCATTATATTATGCTCCGAGGATACCAAAACGAGTAAAATACTACGATTGCTTTTTAAGAGCTTACTGCTGGGTAAAAGCATAAAGATAAATATAAGATGATCTCCTGGAGAAGAACAGAGCACAGAATTTTAACACGTCCCTTGTTGGCAGGGGCTGAGGTAAACAACCCAGTGTGCCAACCTAGTAAGTCTGATAAAATATTAAGCCCCACAACTGAGAATGGGATATTCAAAACAGAGGACATAAATGGTACCTGGAGACTAACATCAGAGTCAGATCTTGCCTCTTAGTGACTTTGAAGTTTATAATACAGTATTGTCTAAAATCACTACTCTGTCAGTAGATCTCCAGGAATTATTCATCTACTTGTTGCAAGTTTGTGCCCTTAAACACCATCTCCCCAATCCCCTCACCCGACCCTCCAGCGCCCGATGACCACCGTCTATTCTGTTTTTACCAGTTAGGCTTTTTTAGATTCCACCTATACGGGATACCATATAATATACTGTATTTGTCTTTCTGTGCCTGACTTGTTTTACTTCGCATAATCCCCTTAAGTTTCATCCATGTGGCTGCAAAATTGAGGATTTCCTTCTCTCTCTAATATTCCATTGCGGGCATATATTTTTATATAGGTTCACATATAGGTTTATCCATTCATCCCTTGATAGACACTTGCATCGTGTCCATAGATTGGTTACCGGGACTAACGATGCAATAAGCATGAGAAGATCTGAAATGTTCCCACCACAAAAATGAAACGATAGCTACACGAAGGTGATAGAGTGTTAGCTAATGCAGTGGCAATCATATTGCAATATATAAATGTATCAAATCAACGCATCGTACATCTTAAACTTACACGATATTATATGTCAATTACATTTCAATAAAAATAAATTAAAAAAAAAAGTCAGAGAGGCAAATGTCTCTGAGGGAAGGAGTGGAGGTCAGAGACTGGGAAGGCACAGAGTTGGGAGAGATGAGCTTGAAACACATACTCGTAGTGGGTTCAGTCAGAAGCAACGACCGGTGTAAGGGTGACAAAGGCTTCTTTTCAGGTGATGTCAGTTGTGGAATGTGCAACTAGCATTGGCCAATTAAAGGTGTCCCAGCAGGACCACACGGACTGATGAAAAGATTGGCACGAGGTTTGTTTCTTAAAGAATGAGTAGTAACCTGCCAGGCAGAGGAAGCATGGTACATTCTTGAAGGAGGGGCAGGAATTGGCCAAGCATTGGAAACTTGAAAGGACCCAGAGGTCTAGGTGATGGTAGAAGATGTGGCTCCAGCACAGGCCAGGTAGGGGCATTGGCACGCAGGGGCTGCTGGGAAGGCATGATAGGGTGTTTAGAGGCCACCAAATGGCTTTGAGTTA
Source organism: Leopardus geoffroyi (assembly GCF_018350155.1). NCBI lineage: Eukaryota > Metazoa > Chordata > Mammalia > Carnivora > Felidae > Leopardus > Leopardus geoffroyi. The sequence goes on from NC_059342.1 coordinate 46,105,857, forward strand.
GGAAAGAACAAGATCATGTCTGTGTTTCAGTTACCGGGGGGGGGCTGCACCAAAGCACACTTAGATCGATCCTGAAACAGCCCAGCAAGGAGAGAAACAGAGGACCTGAAGGAAAGCATTCGAGAAGCGGATGGAGAGAAGAAAGGCTGAGGAGTTGATAAACGTGTCGGGATGTAGGCAAAAAAAAACACATACATCTAAGTATTTCCTGCCGTTCTGAAATCACCAATTGCGGGGACAATGTGAGAATGAAATTGAACATTCCTTTTTATACCACTTCGTTTGTTTTGAAGAATTTAACCAGATTGAAGAGAATATTAAAAGTGCCGCGTGAGAAGCATTTTTCTTTCAATTCCCCCGAAGGCCAGAAGAATATAATCACGTAAAAATAAAAACCTAGCACACAGAAAATTTTCAAACGATGAGTAGGGGCTGTGTCTGTCCCTATGTGTTCTGATTCAAAAAAGTTTTTTTCTAACCAACTGGAATTGATTTTCAATGAGGCTATAGGTCCGATCATTGTGTGAATGTGTCTTGGGAATTTTATCTTCTATTAGAGAAGAACAACATTTGTACCCTCTGTCCTATTTGTACAGGCGGTGGTGTGTGTAACTTATTACTCCGCTGATAAAGAAAGAAAATGATAAAAATAAATAAATTTCTTCTTCGAACCTGAATTTCAAATCCTAACCTGGAACCACCTTTCCTCTGCAAAAATGACAGAAATAAGCCCCAGTATGTTCTCTTTGATATACAATTGTAAGTTGTCTCTTACGGAAGTATTAATTTCAGAGTGTGTCCCTGGTTTTACTAAGAGCATAATTTCCTCCATCTTTCTTTCCCTGAATCTAGCCTACTTCTCTCGACTCTGTTTTGTTTTCCACAAGGTTCTGTTAAAACACGCACCGTCCATATGTGTGTTTCTTTCTCCCCTTCGGGCGGCCGCATTGTCGGCCACATATTTACATAATCTGGGGGCCAGCTCATCAGTCCGTTCCTTCATGTGGAAATTACCAGAGTCCAAGGCCTCTCCCGGTGGCTGTGCACTCATTATTTGTATGACATTGCTAGAGGAGCCATGCTTGCTCGGGACGCATTTTGAACTTATCAAGGAAGGATGTGGATGACATCAGGGAAGGATTTTACAAGACTCTGTCTAGACTGCCAAAACAATCTGTGGTGGGAGAAAATTGCGTAAATATGGGCTACCAGGAAACAGTCATTTTTCTTCTCCCCTCCTTGTGGTCTTTTTTTGGTGTGGGACAGAGTGCAGCCTGGGCTGGCAATTCTGCAAATTATACTCTTTGAATCATGTAATAATAACTCAAGGACCAGAATGATTTAATGCCATATGGTAAGTGAATGTGGGAATCATCTCAGACCAAATAAATAAATAGAAGAAGCAAGTGACTTTGAGCTAGTTTTAACTTACATGTTTCTTCCAAATTTCTTAGTTTTATCCAAGGCTTTGTGGCCATTCTAGATAGACAGACACTCCAAGGATAAATAACCAATAATGATGCAGTTTTTCTCCTGTGGATAGAAGACAGGGTCCAGAACCAATCTCTTTGCCTGCACCTTAGTCACTCAGGGGTCTGTCAGAGCCCCGAGTCGGTTAAATTGGAAAAAAAAAAAAAAAAAAAGGAAAAGAAAAAAGAAAGTCTCAAGTGCCTCCAAGGTTCCAAACAATGTACTCCTTTCTAGAAATACAAAGATCCAATGGCTTCAGATGATTATTTGCCTGGTCCAACCCCCCAAAAGTATGACTTGGTGAGTTTTCTCCATTTTTGGAAAAGTTTATTTATTCTCAGAGGGAGAGAGAGAGAGAATGAGAGAGACAGGGAGAGCAGGGAAGGGGCAGAGAGAGAATCCCAAGCAGGCTCTACACTGTGGATGTGGGGTTCCATTCGGGACTCCATGCAGGACTCCAACCCACGAACCGTGAGATCGTGACCTGAGCCGAAACCAAGAGTCAGACGCTTAACTGACTGAGCCACGCAGGAGCCCTGGTGAGTTTTCTTCATTGAGTCTCCTTAATTCTTGAATCCAGGAATGACCACAAAAAAAGGAAATAGACGCACTTCTTGAAGTGTCAAGCCTAGGCAAACCATGTAATGAGCAGCATTTTCCTCTATTTAAAAAAAATTGTTTTTGTTTATTTATTTTTGAGAGAGAGAGAGAGAGAGAGAGAGAGCAAGCATGAGTAGGGGAAGGACAGAGAGAGAGGGAGACAAAGAATCTGAAACAGGCTCCAGGCACTGAGCTCTCAGCACAGAGCCCAATGTGGGGCTCGAACTCGCGAACCGTGAGATCATGACCTGAGCCGAAGTCGGACACTTAATGGACAGAGCCACCCAGATGGCCCCCTTTTTTTTTAAATTAAAAAAAAAATTTTTTTTAGCAGTTTCCTCTATTTTAAACAAGGCCTGGGATACAAGAGAGATTCAGAGTTACATAGAACTAAATTCAAGCTCCTAAGAAACATTGCTTTTCCTTCCTCTGTATTTCCATTTCCTGGGTTTTTATTCCATCTTTGGCATAAACTCTCCTTCTCCTATCTGCTGACCACCATCTACTCTCTATTGTCTGCCCTTCAGGCCCCCCATCTCTGTTCCAAACTGGCCTGTTTGAGCCCAGTTGTTTCAAGAACTTGCTAAAGGTTACTGAAGGTTCAGACTAGGGGTAGATGGCCAATTATGCTGCATAACAAACCATTCAAAAATCTAGTGGCTTAAAACAACAACCAATTTTTATTTTATTTCATGATTCTCTGGGTTGGCTAAGTCCTGCTTGGGTGGTTCCTCTACTGGTCTCACTTGAGGTCTTTCATGAGGCCAATGGGCTGCAGATAGGATCTCGTGGTTGGCTCCTTGTTGCTTGTTCAAATCCTTTCGTCGTCCAGGACCTCACCATATGGCCTCTCTTTCCATCAGGGTAACTTGGATTTATACACAATGGATTATATCTCCAAAAAGAAGGAAGCAAAAGCTTCCAGGTCTTCTTAATGCCTGGGCTTAGAAGTCTCAGCATATCACTTTCTTCATAGGACCAGCCTATATTCATGGGTAGGAAACACAAACATTGTTTGCAGCCATCTCTAAAGATTAACTACCACACTAGGCATCCCTATATTGGAAAAAGAAGAAAAGAAAGAAAGAAAAAAAGGAAAGGAACATAATGAAGGACAAAAAAAAGAGAAGAGAGAAAGAAAAGAAAGAAAGAAAAAAGAAAAAGAAGATGGGAGAAAGGAAGGAAGGTAGGAAGGAAAAATAAAGAAAAAAAGAAAAGAAAAAAAAGGCAAGAAAAAAAACAAAGAAACAAAGAAAAAAAGAAAGAAAACAAAAGATTTTCATAAAAGGCATGCCTTAAAGGAGTGCCCTTTGCTGTTGGGCATATCAGACGGCCTGGCTACATTGCAGAGATGACCGCGCCATGTGGAGACAGGTTACACTGATCAAGGTCAATCTATTCAGGTCACACCTCCGCATCTCTCCTGAGAGCCACGTAGCCCCCACCTCAGCCTTAATTTGTGAAAAATCGGAGAGTTTCATGGCACGGCACAATCCTCTCCCAAACACTTTGGAAGCTTGGAGCATCTGTGGGCCGGATAGGAGGTAGAGGCTAAAACAGCAAGCATAAAACTGGTGTGTGCAAAAGGCTTTAAGGCAGAAAAGCTGGTGGTGTGCTGGGCAACAGGGATCGCCTGGTTTAAAAGGGAACTTGGTGTTCGAAATCCAAGGTTCCGGTCACAGTCCTGTCATTTGCTGCCAGTGTGACATAACAAATCACTGAGGCTCTTGAACCTCCAGTTTCCTCAACTGGGCAACGGGGATGTGGGGCTGCAGACCTCATAGGTTGTAGGATTGAAGATGAATAGGAATACATCAGTGAAGGTCTTTGTAAACTCTGAAGTGCTTTGCAGATGCAAAATATCAGAGGCCTAAGATGAGAGGCAGCTGGAGATAAACTAGAACAACAGCTTATCACAGATTATACAAAGGAAACAGTAGGAAACATAAGCGCAGTGCAGCTGGAAGAAATTAAAAGGCACATAAGCCACATGGATGGCTTAAGCAATAAATCTGTTCAATCTAAAAGTACATTTTATACTGCTTTTACAGTTGAATTTACGCACGTGATTTCTCTGGAAATCGTTTTCAAAGTTTGTTAGCTGGGGTGCCTGGTTGGCTCAGTTGGTTAAGGATCCGACTCTTGATTTCAGCTCAGGTCATGATCTCACGGTTCGTAGTTGGAGCCGCATGTCAGGCCCCGCTCCGACAGCGTGGGCTCTGCTTGGGATTCCTTCTCTCCTTTCTCTGCCCCTCCCCACTTGCTCTCTCTCTCCCTCTCTCAAAATAAATAAATAAACTGCAAAAAAAAAAAAAAAACAAAAAAAACCCAGTTTGTTAGCTAGTCTATTTGCAACGCCTCCACAGTTGTGCTTAAAGAAGGGACAAGCTATCCAGAGCAGAAGTTATTGCATTATTTATAAAGTGGTGTTTGCCTCTCGGATCCTAGGACATTTAGCAGACTTGCGCTAATTCGGGACTTGCACTAATGTTACAGTTGGCAAGCGTGAGACCTCATCAAGAACCATGAGTCACAGGGAAAATTGTTTTACACAGAGGAGTTAACTCCTTGTCGTTGGCTTAGATGAATTGGCTGGCTTTGGACCAGATGGTAGTAAGGAGAAGAGACCAGGAGGACAAAAGGGAGGAAGGTATTTCCTCCGGCCTTCAAAGGGAGTTCAGAGGGAGTGTCTGCCCATAAGCTCTGGGGCCAGCACTGACACGCGAGTTTTCACACGCATGTGGAGTGAGGAGTTAGCCGTGCTCATAGCCCTGTATGGGTTTTCCCTGTCTCTGTGTTGAAAAATAAAAGGCTGTATTCACCTATAGGGAATGACTCAGTTATAGAGCCTCCCTGGAAACCCAAGGCTCAAGTTCCTGTGTGTAGAGTCCTGAGGACTAGATGGTCCAGGGCTGAGCAAACATGATGGGGCACTGGCCAGCAGCCAACTACACAGGATTTAAGAGGGTGCAACTGGTCATGATTCAGCACTTTGAACAGTAGATTTAGGCTGTGGGGTGACCCTGCCTTTTTTTTTCCATTTCACTCAAATTGACACTGATGCTGATGCTTCCTTGAACAAGCAGGGATGGCACGATGACTCATGTTTGTATTTTATGACCTGGTCTCAAATGTAGTAAAAAACCAGTCCTTAGAGTCCTTCCATGTTTGTAAATCTAGAAGACATTATACTGAAAGAAACAGGCTGGTCTGTAGACTCCAAAGGGGCCAGATCCAGAGGACCGGGGGCTCTTGGGGAAAAGACATCCATGAAGAATTCGGCTTGGGAAGACAGCATTTAAATTTTATGCACACAACAACTCTAGTTTTGCCTTCTATTAGTGGAGCCACAGATAAAATGTCCTTGAATATGTCATCCTTAGATTTAAAGAACAGACATAAGAATTTGTAAAAATTATTCTTTAAAAAAAGACTACTTAATTTTTTTTATTTTACTGAAAATCGTGGAATGGGATTTTCTTTGGATATATTCATCATCTAAGAATTCGCTGGTGCCACCTACATTGTTCAAGTATCGGTTATTCCTGAAAAATGAAAGAGATGGGGGGCCTGGGTGGCTTGGTTGGTTCAACATGAGACTCTTGATTTCGGTTCAGGGCATGATCCCTGAGCTCAGCGTGGAGCCTGCTTCGGATCCTCTCTCTTTCTCTCTCTCTCTCCCACGTTCTGCTTCTCTCTCTCTCTCTCTCTCTCTCTCTAATAAAAAAAAGAAGAGAGGCTCTTAGAAAAAAGGGATATAATTGTTGGAGGAAATGCCTTTTGAACTTCCTATGACAAATTATACTTAAGTGAAACCAGAAGACACTGAGGAGAAAACTGCTCTGATGGACAAGGAAAGAAGAAGGAAAGGGCTGTCGACCCTCCAATAGCCTAACACAAGCTCCATCATGCCCACGCTGCTCCTGGTGGCTCTACAGAGAGGTAGGGCTGTTGAATGGCTCACAGAAGTGATTTTTATCAGCAGAATCCGAGACTTGTTCAGGAAGCCAACCCCCAACCCCCCATCCGCAACACCAGAGGGCCACCATCCAAAGGTGACTCACTTGGGGCTCTTCAACTGAATGGGGCATTTAAAGAAGCTTTTTTTTTTAATTGGGGGTATCTCAGGAGGTGATAGGAATACAATGATTTGGTTCTGTGGTCTTCCCTGGCCTTCTTAAGGAACTCATTCTAGAAGAGACAGAGAGGGGAAAAAATGTGTGTGTTCGTGTGTGTGCATGTTTGTGTATGTATAGCCTAGAGTTGCATCTACATGAAGCCAGTAAAGTCCAATCAGTCTGGCATCACCGTTGGCAAAATAATACTTTTTTGGCTTTCGTGTATAAACTGGCATCATGTATAGGAGCAGTCTAAGGATTTTTAAGGGTGGAAATGAAAATATCGACTAGAAAGATTTTTCTTCTGTCACAGTTTTAATTGGCTTTGCCCATTTTTCAACTTAAAATATTGGGGTCCTCCCCTTCCCAAATTTCACTTATTTATGTAGATGGTTCCTGAGGATGCTTCATTTATATTGTTTCTGGATTAGGGTTTTCTATTTAAGCTTTAAAGAGAAATAGGAAAGAAAGTGTGCCTGCTTAAAGACGAATCCCAAATATAGGGAGATGCTTTGGGGGGGGGGGGTCAGTGAGTCAGGAGAGTTGGGTGATCTTTACTTAGATCATCTTTCTTTCTTTCTTTGTTTCCTTTCTTTCCTTCTTTCTTTCTCTCTCTCTCTCTTTCTTTCTTTCTTTCTTTCTTTCTTTTCTTTCTTCTTTCTTTCCAGAGATCATCTTTAGTAAGTTAAATAACTACTTGGGGGGTCTACATTTTCTAACCTGTAAAATGCTAGATTGAGTCATCTTTATGGGATACTTCAGCTTTTGTATTCTATGTGTATTCTATGATTGTTTTCATGGTACGTAGGTTGAAAATGTAGAAAAATCCCTGTTATTTTTCCTAATAACATAATTTGGATGTCACTACAGAGTCGATCCAATAGTTTGAGGTCTTATTAATAGTTTTAAAAGTTTGAAAAATATTCAGTCGACCAGAAAGTGAATGATTTTAGGTTCTATTAGCTTACAAAGAACATGAAAATACATGTGGTAAGAAATAGCCCAATAGGGATCAGTTTACTAGTCTAATTTTTTTTCTCTGGTATTAACTCCAAGGGGCATTTTATGGCAAAATATCCATATTGACTTACATTGAAGAATTCCAAAGCATTGAGATGGCCCTTAAATGCCCAAAGTGTTGCCTTAACAATAAAGTTTTTCATACTTTGAGTTACCCAAACACTTCCTACGGTTATTTTCAGAAAAAAATTAAATAGCATATGCTTTCCTTAGCAAATCAAGAAAAGATTCCTATGCCTTCTCTCTTCTTCATGATCCCCTCTAGGCAAATCTATCAGTCCCATAGGTGTAAGTGTTATTTTTATACAGATAAACACCTAAGCACCAAACCCATATTGTATGTGGAAAGTCTCCACTTGGAAGCCTCTGTTACAAGTTAAATTTAACCTCATCTTCTGCCAGAACCTACTCATCCTCCTCGGGCCATCTTGTTGTTGGCTTTGTCCACCAGTCATCCAAATTAAAACCCTGCAGTCATTTCTATACGTAATTCTACCTCATGCGCTAGGTTCAGATGTTTTAAGTACTGGCAAATTAGGGACAACTCCATTTGTATGTGTATGTGTGTGGCTAAACCATTCTCTTACATTCTTCGCAACACGATAGAAATTCCACTGTATCAAGAAACAGAGTCCAGTTAAAGAATCTCACATGAAATGTTATCTCCTGTCGAATGCAATACCCACAAAGAATTGGATATTACCTACATGGCTTTTAGCTCTCTGCTTCAGTATGGAAACTGCTAACTGGTCCTAAGCCTGAACTTAATATGGCTTATTCATGATGGGGGCAGATGGCGGAACTCAGTAACCAAAACCTGACACTGAAACTCTAAAGGGAATTTTCAGGCTACTGCTCTAGCAAGAGGAAAAGAATGGGCTAATTCCTTGATTATTTTTCTCAGAATAGAGATGGAAATACTTTTCCAGTCTTCCCAATGTACTAACGCCATTAGCCCTCATCTAGGTAAAACCCACAAGGTCTTAAAGGGTCAAGTCATATATATGATATATCATATATATATGTATATATATATATACACACATACACACACACACACACACACACACACACATATATATATATATATATATTAGTGGTTCTCAAAGTGTAGTCTCTAGATCAGTAAAATCTTGGGTGCTACCCCAGACCTACTGAATCAGACAGGAATTCTGGGCACGCAGCAGTGTGTTTTAACAAGCCCTCCAATTGAATCTGACACGTACTAATCTGAGACCACTGTCCTCCTAAACCAAAGAACTGCGAGCATTGAATTTAAATATATTATCAAACCTCTTACAGTGTAGATAGGCAAATATTTAATGGAAAGGGTATCATGACCTTAGAGCTATTTCATGAAAAAATGACAGCCAACTGTTCTAACAGACAATAGTATTATTAATCTCGCATCCTGAAAAAAAGGAAACAATTTTCACGAGGTGGGTCTGCGTCTTCCAAGTTTTGGTCCCCAAAGAAAGGAGCTTTTACCTTGTTTTGCCAACGCTCCCATAGAATCCTTTCTTATACCCGCTTCCTCATATCTATTCTTACCATTATGGCCTGAACCGATGTCATTATCATCACTTAGAAAGCTATTTGGTAGTCTTCTAAATGTTTGCAGCCGGTCAACCTTCATACAGCCACTCAAAAATAACTTTCTGAAACCTATGTCAGATGTGGTTCCTTTACCTTTTCAACATTGCCTTGTAAAAGTGATTTTTCCTATTTTTTAGTTTTATCGTCAATTACTCCCCGGTGCTCTGGGTTCCACACCTTCTCCCTGTGCTCTCTGATTTGGTCACACTGGACCGTTCAACACTGCCCAAACATGTATGTACTCCAGCAAATCGATTCTTCCACTCGTTCTATTCCGCAAATGAAATCATCTCACCAGAGATGTTAAAGTTCCACAGCTCCCTCGGTGATACTTTCTCTGATTCGTCTTACGGAAATTAGTCTCGTTCTTTCCTAATCCTGGGAAGAATGGAGGAAATATAGTAAATAATACATATAATATAAAGTCTACTACCCAATTTGATCTTTATAACCATAGACAACATTTATGATCCCCATTTTACAGATGAGTACATTGCAGTTCAGAGAGATGAAGTAACTTGTCTGGTGTAAC